>NW_023396792.1:2607752-2981706 GCF_011125445.2 Fundulus heteroclitus | reverse complement strand
TTCAAAATATACTGCTGTTGCAAAATTGTTTATTTTTTCAGGGACTGATAGTTGTGATGAACTTGAATTGAAAAAAAAAAAATATATATATATATATATATATATATATTTAATTTTTTCCATCAAGTGTTGCTAATTTATCTGCATATCGATCCAAGACGCATGCAGTCAAATTGAACCTGCATACTCTTGCTAACTGCAAAAATAGACTCATAACGTTTACCAAGAAAATAGATTTTATTTAAGATCAACTCTCATTGTCAGTGATGCGTTGGGGAGGGTGTTTAAAGATAATTCAGGAAAGGTTAAAGGCTAAGTTCTTGTATTGATCTTTGTCTTATCCTCCATTTTTGAAAAAAGTCTAGCGGTGGTACTCATCAGATAACTCTAGAGGGCGACAAAGATTGCATTTACATCACAGAGAAGGATGTGATTGCAACCTCCACCCCACTAGGACATTAACTATAAATTAATGATCTGTAAATATATATGTGATGTTATTCAGCAACATAGCCATCCTTTTCCCCCTGTAAAATGTCATTAAGGATTGGTTTTAAAAGAAAGACTAACTGTTAGCCTGGTGGTGCTGCAGGTTTTGTCATGCAATAAACATTTAGTAAATTCAAGCCATCACACGACATAGGTTGCATTTTCGTGTGATAAAGTGTTCACCATGTGGCTGCTCCTATGTGGACGTTTTGTTTCAGAAAAAAAAACAGGGCGAGGTGATCTGTGGTAAATGAGAGTTTCACCGTCTGTGATGCTCTCACAGGAATGTTAGACCGGAACCCACCCCCCATGTGAGCTTTCTTGTGTCCAAAAGCGCGCACCATTGAATGCAGATGGAGCTAAATCTTCTTCCTCCCCTTGATGGCTTTAGGGCTGCTCTGTGGTGTGGGGCGAGCCAACAAATATGAGTTCAACCTATCAGGAATGTGTGCCCGGCAACCTGTCTGCCCTTGATTTTGGGGGGATCCCGGGGGTCAGAAATGGGGGAATGTTTTTGAGAGGAAGGATTGTGGGTTATAGTTTTTTGGGGGGAGGCAGTGTCTCTAATGAGAACCTGTGAGACCTTAACAGAGACCAGGTGTTCTGTGTTTTTCCTCCCCAGACAATAGAATGTCCCAGAAGAATAAAAGACTTCAGAGCAAGGTTTAGATTTTGTATGCAAAAGGTTTATTGAATGACACGAATAAAATTAAATTGACATTTACAAATATAAAATAACATATCTTTAAAACACATCCATTTAGCACAGTTTGCAGAGGAATAATGACAAATAGCTACAATGCCCATATATATATCTCTTTCTGTACAAAAATAGCTTTATCTGCATAAGTACTTTAATGTAACCTCTATATAATATTTAAATAAAGGAATTCATACATATACACAAATATCTGCAATAAAAAAATAAGATTGCACATGGGTTTTTTTTTTACAGACAATAAACATTTTCAAGTATAGTTCAATCCAGTATGGATTGGCGCATAGCTCACAGAATCTAAGGCATTTTCCCTTATACAGTGTCCAAAACTTGATATAAACGGAGAGCATTAGAGCTCTTTAGGCATATTGATAATGATATCTTTCTTTATGATTCATTCTGCTTAAGTTCAAAAGGAAAAGTGCAAGCCGTTATTGGCAGTCTTATGGAACATGGTGGTGTAGTCCTTCGAGGATAGCACTTTTCAAAGTCTAGGCCTTGAGGAATAAGTGTGTGAAGTCCTAAACTGTTGGTAGAGGGTTCCCTCTTTCAGGATGTACCCACGGACTCGTTTGGACTCATCCTTTTTCCTCCGCCAAGCAGAGAAGCAGCACCTGCAGTTTGCTCCACACTGTGCCATCCAGTGTCTTTAAGCCAGCTGTTTGCAAACCCTAGCCCGCTGAGCTGCAAGGCTCAGGCATCCCAGGGCTACAGCTGCAGCCAGATTCCCTCTGACTCAGTCCTCCTGCCTGGAACAAATGTGCTGGAGTATACTTGGCAAGAGTCTTAGGCATTTGGAGAATTTCAAAGCCAAGTAGAAGGGGACACAAGCTGGAGAGTCCAATTCCCTCTCTTTTTTTTTTTTTTTTGCTCCCAACTCCTCTTTCCAAATCCCTCTCATGTCCTTCTGAGTAGCGCTTCAAGCTTGTGAACCTGCGAGTTGTTCAGTCTCCACACAGGTCTCAACCTGCCCTTCTCCAGCCTCAGGGAGACTTGCCTCTCTGGAACGGATCTGCGCCTCCGGCCGTATCCCTGAGGGCTCATCTTGTGAATGGGGGCGTCGGACTTCAGCCTGTTGCGGTTGAGCTGTTGGATGCGGTCTGCCAAGTCGTGCACCGCGCAGGTCCCCAGCGCGCAGCCTTTGGACCTCTTGGTTCGGATGTTGATGTCAGTGCTAGAGACAGAGAGGAGACGGGACGTTAATTCATGCCATCGCTGCACAACATCCAAAGAACAACATAACCAATTGAGATAGTTTTTATGCTTGAGGATTAGATGATTCATTTCTTACCTGGAATGTGGCAACAAGGTATCCCTGATGTCCTCTGGTCTGACAAAGTTTTCAGACTCGGCTGTCTTCACTAATGCAACGCTTTCAAGATCCCGTCTCAATCTGCTCCCGAGCCACATGCTTAGTCTGCAAGAGGAGAGGAAGGGGGAAAACTCCATTAGTCTTTGGAGGTGATGGTTCTTGGCAGGTAACTTCTGCCGGGGACTCAACGGACTTGAAACATCCTGATTATTACCGCATGAACGGATTTAAACTTAACTCACCTTTTTTTCAACTCGGGATTCACCTCGAGTTCCACACAGTGTGCTACTGAAGCCAGCAGGCAGCAATAGAGGAAGGAGTGGAAGATCGTTTTCATTTTGGCTCCTGTGGCAAGAAGAGGGAGAGAGAGCAAAAGTTGGGTTAGTTAAACAGTCATGGTGGAATTTAATATTTAGCTGCAGAAATGTCCACACTGTCCCCTTTCTGCATGGAAAAGTACCGCATAAAGTGTTCCATTGAGAACCACCATTGTGTTTTCTTACACAATAGTCCAAAAGCCAAGTTATTTGCACATATCATTCATTTATTTAGAAAGTTAAGCTAAGGTCAGAATTTGCTCGGTCAAGTAAATCTGCAACCATGCTTTGGGCGCCTGGCCAGTAATTTGAAGGACACGGTCTGAAATAGACTCAGCAGAAGTCCAGCAAAACCACAACAGCTTCACTTACAGCATTTAGAGAGAATAGAAATAATAATGCCCTAATCCTGTTGGATGCTTTCACAGCCTCTAGGCAATTCCCCTCACAGCCTCGGACATATAAAGAGCTGAACTGCTTATATAACCAGACAGATAACCTGTTCTAGTCTATACACTTGTGCCTTGACCTCAAAAAAAAAAAAAAGAAGAAAAAAAAAGAGGAAGAATAAAGCCATCAGCTGGCAGTGCAGCAAACCACAGCAAATGTGTGTTCCATTAAAGCAAAGTGCACATACCTGTAGTTCGGTTCAGATTGGTTAGAAAGCTCTTCTTCCAATAACAAGAAATACTCCACAGGTTTTCTTCAGGTTGATTCTGCTTGTCTTAAGGCAGCTGTGTCACTCTGCTATTAGCCTCTACACACCGGACCGGCAGCCTTTATACGCTCACACAGGGTGGGAGGGACTCAGTGATCGACACGCTGTCTCATCCTTTTCCCCCACCCCATTCAAACCTCCTCACTGCCCTGCTGTTGTTCATGTTCAGCAGCACGGGGTGGGGGATACGTTTAGGAATGACAATCAAAATCACATGTTAAACGAAACTTTAAAAGAAAAAAAGATGCCATTGTATCCTGTTGTCATTATTTCACTCCGTCAAAACCCACTTTTCTATGCAGGCTTATATAATGGCAAAAATAAACAAATGGGGGAAAAACAGTGAGTCAAAGGCAACACTCAAACGAGAATGCAAAATATTTATCCAAGCTGACTTGTTTCTGTGCATTGCTGTGATGCAAATACAAAAATATTTAAGCTTTTATGTTGTAATATTTGCCCATTCTTTTTGTTTATGCCCGTTTCAGTCTGTCTGGCAACAAAGGAAATAACTTTTAAGGAATGTTCCCATCCTCGTCTGTCCGGGCACAGGGCACTCCCTGACAGCATGAAGTCCCATGTGAGCCCTGAAACCCAGACGACAACGAGTCCGAGACAAGCATTCAGTTACTGATTAAATATCATAAGTATGCCCAGCTGTAAATACAATAAACTCAATATATTTGTTTGGACAAAAGCAAACATTGACTTTGGAGCCATTTGGGTGGATGGAAAAATGAAATGGAAATTTACGATTATAAATCTGGTGGACCTTAAAAGACAGCCCTTGATGTATTGGTCATAGTTTTTTTTTCTTTTTTTTTTTTCTTGCAAATGTTAAAATACTTGTGAATGACTTTTACCTGAACGGACAAACAAAATCTGCTAGGTGATGATTAAAAAAGCCATCGGTCTGTTTTGTGGCTTTTTAAACTCCCTTTACATGATCACGCTTAAAAACAGGTGTTTTACATTAAAGCTAGATGTTTGAACGTGACACATAATGTAGGGAACTAATTGGTTTACCTTCCCAAAAACTACAAATTAGAGTGCTTTTGGTTGAAAAGGTTACTATAAAACCCAGAAACAACTTGTGCAAAGTCTAAAAAAGCCCTACACGTGTGTGCCCTCACAAAATACTTTAGGAAATGTTGTAAAAACCAGCAGAAAACACGCGTCGGGTTTTTTACATGAGGAAATTTCCAGCAAAAGAAAATTCCACAAAGGCCCGGGTGTAAGTAAATCATTCGGTTTTGATTTTGCTTTTGCTTTCTCCTGCTGTGAGGAAAAGCAACGTGAAATGAGGTTTACTCAACAGTTGACATTCCTCTGTAGCGTATCGACATCTCCCCTATTCACATCCTACTGTCATAATGAAATCCTTCTGAGTTTATTTATATTCTCATGCGACCCCATTCCGCCGGTGGTGTCATATTTTTAAACGCCAGAAAAATACATAAATTGCAAACATGTGAGATGTCAAAAAGAGAATGTTTTGTAAGCACTTTGTAATGCTAATTGGCTCCAGCGGATCAGTAATCCCCTTACCAGAGTTTATGACAAGAGATGGTGCAATCATGACAACAAAATTCTTCTGTTGCCTCTTAGCTCCTTATATAGCAATATTTTTCCCTCCTTCTGTGATGGGGAAGTTGGAATTTGACTGACAGTGTTTGTACCTCCTTTTAATTGGCATACGAGCAGATACAGCAACAAAAAGAGGCCCATCCACAATTACTGTAAACCTTTCACCAACCATCGCTTTACAAGATAAACCCAGTTTTCTCCTGTGTTTCTTCAGGTGCTCCTGTGGATTCAACCTGTTCCCTCCCTCCATTTAGTTTTATATGCAAACACGAGCAACGTGGGGGACTCTAGAAAGCGGTAGAAAACACTGACGGCGAGTGAGGGAAATCGCTTGCTGGGTTCCTGCTATTGTTGCCGGTTTGTCTATTTGTCTTAAACACATGAGCTAATCCCCACGTGGTATATAGGCTACCCTGTGACAGCTTGTCCTGTTTTCATTCTACTTCATATTTGTTTTTGTCCTACAAAGAGATCATTTTGTTATGTTGAACTTGCCATAGATCGAAGATATTTTGGTTTGGTGGAAAAAGGTGTTGTTGGAGAACGGTTGTTTAAAATTAGAAAAACATTTACAGATACTGAAAGATGGCTTCGTTTTTGTTTAGTTGTCAAACTTACAAATTAGGTACCCTGCTTCAGGCATTAACGAATGGGTAAATGTATCCGTTTAATGCTTACCTTTGTAAAAGGT
This sequence comes from Fundulus heteroclitus, assembly GCF_011125445.2. Taxonomy (NCBI): domain Eukaryota; kingdom Metazoa; phylum Chordata; class Actinopteri; order Cyprinodontiformes; family Fundulidae; genus Fundulus; species Fundulus heteroclitus. The sequence continues at coordinate 2,975,874 of NW_023396792.1, read as the reverse complement.
GAGGCCTGACATCACTAGTTGGCTTTGTTTGAGTGAGTGAGGCTCGGCTTTACACCCAGGGTTCGTACACAGTTTGAAAAAGAATAGGATTTGCCTTAGGTATCTTCCTGGTCTGGATAAGTATGGGAAAAGACAAACAGATTTTACTCCCTGCTCAACTGCATAGAAGTTATTCCCATCCAGCCACCCATCTGGTCATCTGTCGTCCGGATTACACTCAGTCATTTTCCAATTGTCAAATCAAAGAATAATAATAATAATAAAAGACTTACTTGTGGTAGAAAAGTATCATCATGTTGCATATTGTGGGGGAAAAAAAACAGTTTTCCTTCAGTCTTTGTTTTAGCAAAAACACAGTGGTGTTTTCCTTTTTATTCTGGCAGTATTTTTGGTGTCTATGATTGAAATCAGAAGTGTCTTTTTTTGAGTTTCTTGTCACTTTCATCTAAAGGCAAAGCGAAACAGAAAAGGCTGTGAAAGATGAACCTGTGATTTTGCACAATTTGATGACTACAACAACGCGCTTGGATGCAATGTGAGCATTTGCTGATTTCCATGCAGAAAGACACATCCTGTAAAAGCCTCTGTTGTGTAAAGCTTTTTTTTTTTTTTTTTAAAGAATTAATAAAAAAATGTGAGACATAGGCAACGGATGAAATGCTGCAAAGTGGCTGCCTAATGCAATCAGAGGTGGGTAGAGTAGCCAAATATTACTAAAGAGTAGCAGTACTTCGCACTACTTCAACATATTATTACTAAAGTAAAAGTAAAAATTAGTCAGCCAAGAAACTATTCAAGTAAGAGTTAAAAAAAAGTATTCAGTAAGACGGCTACTCAAGTCATAACATCTGATGATTTAATATCTAGAAATTATGTAATCCGACACAAAAATTTAAGGTTATGTCCAAATTCTAGTATGTCAAAGACAAAATATACACAAAAGTTAAAAGAAACACTTTTCTAAAAAAAAAAAAAATGTTTCAACATTAAACTTGAAAGTAATACTTAGCAGTTAGTGCATATACTGTATACTGTTCACTGTATGTTCATTTTACCTCCATATGGCTCAATGAGCTCAGCACATAGAAAATAATATTAAAATAAAGCTTGTGTATAAACGAGAAGTCTCACTTTAATATAAACCCTGGGTTTTTTGTCTCTCTGGTACATTTTTGGTTAAAACAATTATGTTCTTTATTCATGAAGTTACTCACAGTGGGTAGAGTAGCGATACTTGAGTAATAATATTGCTCAAGTACGAGTAAGAATTACAGTGCAGTAAAAGTACTCCTGAAAGTACATTTCAAAAGGTTACTCAAATAAATGTAACTAGTTACCACCCACCTCTGAATGCAATTAGTATATGTAAAAACTGGATTTCTTATAGCTTGTTTATATATATCTCGTCAATTTCCGTTTTCTTCCCCTTTTATTAGTCAAAGACAGTATCTTGGAAGTGGTCCCTCCATCAGTTCTTGAATAGCTGGCAGATCCTCCAGCAAATACGGGATTGTTTCATGCAGGAAATCACAAATCCCACTGCTCTCCAAGACTAGAGCAACATTCAGCAACATTCCCGTGTGGCTGCCGCGCATTAGCTTCTCGCACTGCATGTTAAACATTTCGTTTCCTGAAGGGGTTTGCTTTTATTTTCGCTTCTTTCTTATTAGGAACCGGCATTAAGGCACAGCGCCGTGTTTGTAAACCGAAAGGGCCCACGCCCATGGATGTATCCCCCCCACTCGCGCACGCAAGCGCAGTGACGCTCCTTCTGTCAAACATGGCTGTTCTCTGGAAGGGGGAAAAATGCTGAATTGTGTTGGTGTTCCTCGGGAAAAGCAGCAGACATGGCTAGGTTGGCTGACTATTTCACCGTCATCGGATACGACCAGGAGAAGGCCGGTGAGTGGGTTCGTGGTTCGCGGAGCGAGCGGGGCGTCGTGGGTCCCGGCCCGCTGTGTGTGTGTCTGTGTGTGTTGATGAGATGTTGATGCTACGTAGCGTTAGCCGCACGGCTAGCCCCAGCCTGGGAAAGAAGCACTTTCTTTCCTCCCCATGAGCAGCAGGCCAGATGTTAGAAGCCACCCGGAGGGGCGTGGGGTTCACGCATCGCGTTAAATCAGTGCCGGGGGGTGGTTGTTCCGTCAGCGAGGGCTGTGGTTTTTTTTTTTTCATATATTTGTTGATATGGATCAAGTGAAACTTTCTGTGGGTTTGAAATCTGTCACATCCTGTCCCTGTTGATCCGGCGCCTGTTAACGGGAAAGCCCACCGACGCTGGTCAGATTCGGCCATTTAAGTCCAAATCTGGCTCTCTCTTTGGCTATTTGTTCAATGAGTCCACAATCATTGATTACCCACTTTTGTAGTTTTCTTGCGTAACGCTATGCATGCTGTCCTTGGGTCTATTTTTACCCGCTGCAGCCCCCTGTCACTTTTTTTTCCCCCTCTGTGTATATTTTCCAGTGGCGCCTCCAGCGGGGGGGCTGACAGGGGACCAGACCCCTAAAACCTTGCTGCCTCCTCTGGCCAGACAATCTTAAACGCAAAATAGGATTTCATTATGAATTTGGGTTTCTGCTCCGAGCTATATTGGCAAAAAAAAAAAAAGAAAGAAAAAAAGCTGTTCATCTTAGCAGATGGCACCTGAAGAAGCATTAAGGAAAAGTTCAAATTTTTTATTGTGTCTGACCCGATTAATGTTTAAACCTGTGATAAGTTTTATCCTAAAACCACAATAAAACATTCACAGTTTCTATATTGTTGTGAAATGTTTGTCACAGTAGAATATATTTTCATCTTAAACGATACAGAATATATAGCCTTGATACAAAAATACACTTGGCCTGTGTTATGTTTTCCAAATACAATCCTATAATTAGATCCTGAAAATAAGATGGTAATCGTTCCCAGTTGTTGGTGGAATCTGGGCATTTTTAGGGCTAATAAGGCACGTGCATCAATAGGTTATTTTTTATTGATAAATAGATGGTTAAAACTATTAGCTTGCAGATAATTGGAGTGCTGTAGTTAAAATAAATTGTCTGACTTTACGCCTCAGCAATAGGCCCTGCCTATGGTGTTTACAGTAATGGAAGAAAAAGAAAGTCAACCAGTGATATAGTGGTTCTGCTTACCCACAATGTTAAATAAAAACATCTGTTTTTAAAGGGATGACTTAGTCAGTGGCGCTAGAACCAATTAAACGACTGGAGCAAGACCTGCTGCAAAACCTTAAAAATTCTGCATTGTCAACCTTGAATTTTTAATATCTATTGTTATGTCTTAAATTTGTAAGATTCTAAAAAAAATACAAAAAAAAAACATTAGTTGGTGGCTTTTGCTTCACCCACGTTTTGTGGCATCCAAAGAGAATGCTTAAGTTGTTTTGTCCTCTGGTCTTTAAACGCATCAACCAGCTTGTAGTTTATTGAGTTCAGAAACCATTGGTTTAATGCACAAATAAGATCTAAACTTGTAATTTCTGCTTTGTTGAAATAAAATGCATTCCCTGTTTCAAACCTAGAGTAATTCGTTTGTCTTTTACGTGTTAAGAAAAAAATCGGAATCGGCAGAAATTGGAGCCGACAGGTCAGACCTCAGAGAAAACGGGAAATCACTGTCGGCCAGAAAAGGCCTGATCAGTGCATGTCCACCCTCCATGCAGGGAAGCAATAAGCACTGTCAGAATGAAAGATATCTGCGGACATTCGGCCTTCGATGCAAATTTGTGACATGTTTCTCGTAAAACTGATTCCAGTCTATTATGTTGTCCACCATGGGGTAATTGGTGATGGGAGGCGATATATTTAAGGAGGCCTGGTTTGAACACAGGGACTTCAGTAGCTAACATCGCACCATCAGTAGCTGTTGTGAATCGTACATTAATCTGTTGGAGGGTGTTGAACTTAGTTAACCCAAGCTTGAAAGCATCCTGGTCACATGTAGCCTGAAAAACAATGAAGTTGACAATTTTGTCTAACTTGCTCCAATTGTTCTTTAAAACTAATATAATTTATAACAAATTTATCATTAGTTTTACCGTAGATGTCAGTGTTAGATTTAAATTGTAATGATCACAATAAAAAGGTATCAAAAAGCCACTAATTGAAACTTGTGACCTCTAATGTGAGGGGGGGGGGGGGGGGGGGGGGGGGTGTAGGGCTTGACAGTATGAAAGAAGTCATTGCATTGTGATGTTTTTAAATGGGGTGATGGTGGATATCAATTGAAGTAAACACACACGTTCCCCTCTACTTTATTTGTCACAGCTGTCAGTACGATGCTTTCAGTTTGCTTTGTGATCTGTACAGCTTTTTTTTTTTTTACGCAGTCTTTAAAAGTCTAGAAAACATGGAATTAGATTTGTATTGTTTTTCAAGCCTAGATAAGTATTTCCCCTGATCTTATTTCGTTTCCCCAAAGATAGAAATAAATAGCCTATATTTAGCAAACATCCGGTAACGCATGCGTTTAAAAAAACAAAAAAGAACTACGTTTTGCTCTTTTTTTTTTTTTTTTGACCTCATATCAGGATTTTAAACTGGACCTAGAGTTGTTCGTTTGGCTCTGGTTTATAAACCAAGCAAAATATGGCAACTCCTATTGTTTTCAACCTTTCAGCTCCTCAGATCCCAAATTTTCAAGTCTGGCTGTGACAGATTTTAGTTGGGCCTCCCTTGATGCCAAAGAGTTCAGATCAATTCAGCTTGTTTTTACAAGTCAAGGACACACATTCAAATTGATCCTAGTCATAGAATAATACAGTCAAGTTCAGTTTATTATTCAAATTGGTTAAAAAAAAAATTAAATCTGAGAAGTCCCAGCAGAGTGCGTCGAGTCTTGTAGCATCCACTCCTCCTGGATGAGCGCAGAGCGACAGCGGACAGTCCTAAATTGCCCTTTAATTCTCATCTGGATCCAACTTCAGCATTGTGTCATTTCATGATTTATCAACAATTAAAAAAACAACTTTATTTAGTATCTTAAGCTCTGTCTGTGCCGGTTCTGAGCACCTACTGTACTCCAGAAACTGAGTGTATAATATTGTTTACTGCACCTTGTTGCCAAGACATGGCATTAAACAAACCAACTGTGCAGTGGTGGATATAGCTCAGCTTGATTTGATTTGACTCCAATATCCAAATTTGTTACTTTCAAATTATGTTACAGTACATTCAATCAACAAAACCAGCCAAATATTATATTTATGTTCAGTTTATTGAACGCTGATATATTATCAGGAAAATAAAGTGCATTTGGTTCAACGCATTTAACGTATCACAGAAACCCAAAATGTGCCCAAACGTCTGATTTTTAGGGACGAGTGAGCATTAATGGTGCACTGTAATAACGCCCCCTAGGGGTTGGGAGGTATATAGATGTTGAAAGCCAGAATATTGATATTAAATGGTTTTTAAAAACATTGATATTAATCTTTGTATCGATCTTTATGCACAGCCATACCTGTAACCCTGCACAGATAAGTGGGTACAGACGATGGATGGACAAACCATCTAACCCCCTAATCTGGTCACCCCTGTAAAAACTTTCTGGAGGCTCCCTTGATTTGTTTTTCGTTATTTCTGCTGAAGAGTGCTGGTTGCAGCGTTGCGCTGCTGCAACAAAAGACAATACTTATCCCGAAGCTTTGCCGTCTGTTCTGGTGTTCTGCAGGGGGACAGGAAGCCCCTCATGCTTGCGCTTACTCGGTATGCCTCAAGTGCAGTCTCACATTCCTTTCATCCAAGGCAGGAAGCAGCTTTGCTCACTTGTCTAATCATTCATAGATAAATAGATGAAAACTTTTAGTTTTTGTTTTCTTTTGGCACAGTTTTCATGTAAGGGTCCACTTTTGATAAATTGTCTCTCTTTGTTTTAGATAGCTGAAACCTTTGCTGTTTGTTGCCTCTCATGTGCCTTTTTTTTAGGATGCACTATTAATGTCTGCAGAAAGTGAAGATATTCGGTTAATTTGCCGTGGCAGCCGTCCAGCTCCATGTCTGCTCTGGCCTCCAGAGCAATTGAATCACCTCGCTCTTCTGCCCACGATGGCTAAACAGTATCTTTCATTGGCTGTGTGCATCCCTGCATCCACTTGGTAAATAAACATGTCCTTAAGGGACATATTGTTCCTGGTCTTACCAGAAAACTACGGCGTCCTGCAAAAGTATTCACCACCCCTGGGCATGTTTCCTGTTTTGTTGTCTCACAAGCTGGAAGCACAATGGAGAGTTTTGCATCGTTTCGTCTACAGAACACGCCTACAACTTTGAAGATGTATTTGTTTTAGGTTATTTTCAAGCAAACAACAAAAATAAAAAATAAAAGAGAACATCAGCGTGCATAAAAACACAGTCAGCACTTTGCATAGCCACCTTCTGCAGCAATTCCAGCTGCGAGTCTCTTTGGATAAGGCTCTAGGAGCTCTAGACATCTTTCCTCTGGTATTTTTTGCCCATTTCTCAAAGCCAAACCGTTCCGGCTCTTTCTTGCTGGATGTTTTTTCCTGCGAACAGCAGTCTTCGAGTCTAACCACAGACTGGACTTTGACTAGGCCATCCCAACACATTTAAATGTGTTGCTTTGGCAGGATGCTCCGGCTCATTGTCCTGCTGGAAGGTCAACCTCCGTCCCAGGTTCACATCACAGGAAGGCTGACAGGTTTTGGTCAAGAGTGTCCCAGTATTTAGCACCATCCATCTTTCCCTCGACTCAGATCAGTTTCACAGTCCCTGCTGCTGAAAAATATCCCCACAGTAAGACGCTGCCACCACCATGTTTCACTGTTGTTATGGTGTGCTTAAGGTGATGGAATGTGTTGCATTTGAGCCAGACATATTTTTAATACTTATTAATGGGATTTTTTTCTCGCCATGCTTCCATTAAGCCCAGCTTTGGTCTCTGTGCTGCCCTCTGATTAATGCCCTCCTTGCTCGGTCTGTGACTTCTGTGACGGTCCTCTCTTGACAGATTTGTTGCGGTACCATGCGCTTTCCATCTGAAGACGGTAGAGCTAATTGTCCTGCCTTGTTTGAAGAGCTCCTTGGTCTTCATGGTCTGATGTCTGTTTACTTTCAGAAAAGGTGTGTTATACGGAAAGATCATGTGACACAGGTGGACTTCATTTCACCAATTATGAAAGGGGGAGGAGTACTTATGCAAGGCTCTGTAGATTCAACTGTAGACAGTCTAAGAAAGTGGCAGGCATGTTGATTTTTATCCTCTCCGTTCTCTTAACTAAAGATCAAGTTAGTGAAGTTTAACCATCACAGATCGAAGGTAATGAAGGATATGAATCTCATCTAGGATGGATAGTAGAGTTCCCTGCATCCTTTCTAGGGTGGATAGTAGCGTTCAATGCCTCCTTTCTTGGATGGATAGTAGCGTTCCCTGCCTCCTTACCAGGATAGATTGTAGCGTTCCCTGCCTCCTTACTAGGATAAATTGTAGCGTTCCCTGCCTCCTTACTAGGATGGGTAGTAGCGTTCCCTGCCTCCTTACTAGGATGGGTAGTAGCGTTCCCTGTCTCCTTTCTAGGATGGATAGTAGCGTTCCCTGCCTCCTTTCTAGGATGGAATGTGGCGTTCCCTGCCTCCTTTCTAGGATGATAGTAGCGTTCCCTGCCTCATTTCTAGGATGGGTAGTAGCGTTCCCTGTCTCCTTTCTAGGATGGATAGTGGCGTTCCCTGCCTCCTTTCTAGGATGGATAGTGGCGTTCCCTGCCTCCTTTCTAGGATGGATAGTGGCGTTCCCTGCCTCCTTTCTAGGATGGATAGTGGCGTTCCCTGCCTCCTTTCTAGGATGGATAGTGGCGTTCCCTACCTTCCTACTGGATCTGAGTCTGTTTACTGTTATCATATATTTTTCAAAGTAGTTGCCGCTTAGCCTCAAGGCTGCAAAGATGCTTTTCCCGTCAAGCATCAGATAACTTTTAGGATTTAAAATGCATGCCTCATTGAAGTCCTGCACGTTTCAGTGATGCACGGTTGGTCGACTAGAAGAATTCACCCGTTAACTCAAACCAGGAGTCTGTACGTGGCCCCTCGCCGAGCCTGCTGCCCCGTCCTGGCTTCTTCGGCTTGGCCCAATCCTCACAGTTAGATCGCCGTGAATAAAACTTAAGCTTGCAATCTGCCTCCAGCCAGAAGTAACGGTGCACACCTTCTGTGGCGACGGGGACTCTCTCCACCTGCCACAGGAGGTTGTGGGAGTAAGAATAAAGGCACACACAGAAGAGATGGCTGGTTATGCTAACGGAGGAAGTGAGGCAGCGGTAGTAAAAGTGTGAAGGGATCCTGATCCTTATCCCTTTATGGATGGAGCATAAATCCAGTTTGTGACTCCAGAAGAATTGGAAGAGGAATCTTTTTATTGTCTTTGTGCAAAACAGGTGCAATGAAACTCTGTTTGGCATCACGTCAGATATGCTAAATAAAATGCTGTGGCGACCAGAATACAGAGGAATATGACTGGTGGGGTGAAATCAGAGCAGTGTGCTTCCCACTTGGAACGGCTTTCACAAAAAAATGCTGGAAAACACTTTATTCTGTCCTGAGCCCACACTGTACTCTGTATTTTCCCCTTTTTACAGCAGGGAGCTATTTCAACTTTTTCTTTTTATACAATCTGGCAGACTGTTTCCTCAAAATTGTAATTTTCCTAATAAAAGAAAGATCTGACTCTGTGCTTTTCTAACAGTTTATTAGAAGGAAATCAGCACCGTTTTATTGAATCAAACTGCTCTTTAAATGCATTTCACAGATGCTGTGGACGGTCTGCTCTGTGGGACTTCATGGTTTGGGATTTTCTGGTCTGACCTTGCAAAAATATTATGAAAGGCAAGTTTCAAATGAGCAAACGGCGTCCCAGCTGCAGCTCCTGTCATCCTGCTGTGTACCTGCTAAGGTGCCAGTCTGCAAGACGTCCTCGGTGTCGTCTCCCAATCCGGTTGCGAACCAGCAACTGCTGCTCAGAGCGTTATTGTAATGGTCGTACCGAGAGTGAGTTCATGCAAGGTCTCGCCCTCCAAAACTGGCATGAATCGACTTTCTGTTCAACCTTCTCAAAGAGCGTTGCTGTCTGCTGCCCTGCTGGCTAACATGGCACACCCACGGAGGAAGTGCTTTTGCTAAAAAAGCAACCTTCTTCAAATGAAAAGTTCACGGTTCGTGCTTTCCTCTGCTGCTTTTGCTCGCTTGTTTCGTCTTGACGTGATTATTGTGGACACATCTTAATTACATTAGTGCTTTTGTGGCTTGTTTTAATGTCTAAACCCTGGATTCAAGCTCCCGTTGATCCGCTCCGTGGTTTTATGACCCGTATCCTTTGTGTTATTAGTTTCAGTCATGTTTGACTCACAGTCCGTTGGCTTCGTTCTGACATAATAAATAGTCTGTTTAATTCTGCTCCCTTCTCCGCTTAGCTGCATCACGTAGACCTGATGAAATAATTGGATATTTATTGCAGCCTCCGCTGATTGCTTCAAGAAATTCCTCTTCCACAGCGAGACAAGCTGATACTTTTGGGCTTTAACGTTGAGAAAATACCCGAAGCTTAACAAAGGGCCGACGTCTGCTAACATTTTAACGACGATGTCTTAAAGCCATGTAATGATGGCCAAAAGCCACATATTAAATTGCAAAGTTTTAAACTTTGTTAAACGATCTAACAAAGTAAACAGGGCACGGTAACATCGAGTCGGAGCTCTTGTAACAGCTGGAGGCTCAATATTTCAGACATTAGTTCATGAAGTGCTGCCTTTTTGTTATTGTTGGCTGTCTAAATTATTATATTTAAACAGAGTTGTCTATTTTGTCTTGTTTTTTATCAGTAATAGCATAAACATGGTTATGGTGGGCCTTTCTCTGTGCTTATTAGACAAGGTTTTAACCACTTCAGATAAATTGTGCAACCCTCTCGAGGGAAACTCAAGTCTTTAGCTTTTTGTAATTTGCAGACTTATTTCAGCTTGTTGCCCCGGTACATTAATAGATGCATTTCTCTGATGTCCTTGCAAGTTTTAAGTGACCCTACTTCTAACTAAGAAACGAACCAATCCTGCTGTGGCTTAGAAGAAAATACAAGGCTAACCAACGTTTTGGTGACCTTTATCTTACCTTGCTAATGGGCTCTTCTCTGTCTTGCCATGTGCATAGAGTGTAGACCTCTTGTTAATGGATACAAGTCAACAACACATGGACAGGTCAGTGATTGATTATCGGACGATTTTAACTTTGTAGTTCAATTTGTAATAGCAGATTCAGAATTTGTTAGACCATACGTGTAAATTCTTAATGAACAATATATATATATATATATATATATATATATATATATATATATATATATATATATATATATATATATATATATATATATATATATATATATAAAATATGTGTGTGTTTTTTGTTTTTTTTTTGTCATGGGGCCCAAAATTCCTGCCGGCACCCCTACATGTAAGTGTCAGATGACTGCCCTTCATTTAACATTAGCATTTTGATGTTTTGGGGGTATATTATGGTCTGTTGTGCACCGATGAGGCCGTGTGAACGTCGAGAGCAGTTACCAAAGGACCTTGTCAGGGGCGGTCAGCTTTGTTTCTTTGCTCAAAAAGGGTCAGATCAGAAAATAGATTGTCTTTCTACGTAGTTCGTATTCTCCAATCAGAGCACACCATCAAGCAAACAGCCTTCCCCCTCCGCTTCACCCCCCCAGCTGATGCACCGTCTGACTTGAGAGGAGGAAGTCGGAGCATCGAGCAGACGGCAGCTCCAGACCAGGCTCCCTGTATCGGCTCGAACGGGAGGCAGTCACTGCAGAAGCCTCGGAGCGCGGATATCCCATATTCAACCTCAAACTAACTTCACAGCGGTTACTAAAAAGGGGAGCTGAAATGTCTGAGGGTGAAAAAAATTCATGAAGGTTCCACTCACTCCTGCAGGATGAGAGAATGAAAGAAGGGTTTATGAGGACTTTACTGAAGACTGTTTCCTGTGGGGGAATTCATGTCTGGGTTTTGGAACAAAAGGATTTAAAAAAACTTCTGTACCGACACAGAAGGTAGTGACCACAACGTTGTCATGACCCGGTAGGAATTAGTACTGAGGACCATGTTGATATTTGGTACATCTTTATTTTTTATTTTTTGTGTCCTGTCAGGCAATGTGGTAATAAGAATTGTTGTCTTACTGCCAGAAAGAGCCCAACAAACTTTACTATCACAAGTGGAGCCTTACTGCTTTTGCCATAGTGCTCCGCTTGATTTGTATAGAAGCATTATTAGAATTTATGCTGGGACTATTTCATGTTCAATGGACACTGAAACAGGTAAAAGAGGGACACGGGTGAGACAAAATGCTAAAAGGGAGAAAAGGTGAAAGAGGAGAGAGCAATACAACATCCTCTGAGTCTGCTTCAACACCTGCAAAGAGAGATAATAAAAAGAACAGCAAAACCAAACGATAAAGTATTAGAGGTACAAACAAGCAATGCTTTGATACCATCACTGAAGAATATACAGTATTATTTAATAAAAAAAAAAATAAAGTGACTGCTAAAGATAACAATAGGGGTTTTCTGTATTGAAGTGCATCTGTAAGTACCTGAATCCAAGCAACTATAGGTGTTTGCGAGAGTGCACTTGTGTATGTGAGGTTTGTCCATGAGAAAAATGCCCCCCGGGCCCATCTTAATGAATTAGAATATCACTGAAAAGGTCATTTAATTCTGTATTTGCAACTCAAAAAGTAAATCTTTTTTGCTGCTACACACATATACGTACAGCGTGGATGTCAACTTTATTTTCATCTATGCCACTTTACTATAAACAAGCTGCATCAAAGTGCTGCACAGCAAGAGCATCTAAGAGCAACTGGTTGCTTGACCTGAGTATGAAATCCTTTAAATATGATGGGGCAAGACCATTAAGACCCTTTAAAAAGATGTCATAAATTTTAAAATCAATCCTGTAACGAACAGGAAGCCAGTAAAGTGAAGCTAGTGCTGGAGTTACCTGTTCCCGTTTTGTTCTTTCTGTTAACAGGCGAGCAGCAGCGTCTTGTACGGGCTGCAAGCGGTGAAGGTATGACTGGTCAAAAAAACGACATGAAGGGAATTACAATTATCTAGGCAAGTTGATATAAAAAAATGGATCAATCTTTTTTTTAAATCCCTAGGAACAAAATACTTTACTTTAGCAAGAAGTCGTGGTAAGAAAAAAGATCATCTTAACACCTGAACTGATTTGCTTTGTGATTTTTAACGGAGCTGTCAAAGAATAATATCCCAGGAAATCTGACAGAGGAGCCAGAATGGCCCAAAAATGGTGTCGGAAAGATCTGATCTCCCAAATACCACAGCATCCATTTTATTATTGTTGAGGTGGAGAAAGTTGGGTAAAATAAGTACCGAACACATTACCAATTTTCCAAGTAAATGTATTTCTTTGTTGTATGCGGCATGAAATCCAGACAGGACATAAATAACGACCCATGCAGTTCCCACATGCAAAGAAATCAGACCAGAAATTAGGGCTACACAATATATTGCAAATATATTGTTATTTCAGTGTCACTGTATGCCGCCTGCATTTGCTGAGCATCTGTCTAGACTAGTGTTAGCTAATCATTTAGGTATCCTCCATTCAGGCTCTCAGTGCCTCGAATATGAATGGGGACACTTGTTTAACAGTAAGGGTTAGTTTTCAATAAAATCTTGTCTTTATGCGGCCATAAAATGCATCCTTCTTTTCCCCAGATTTGAAGGAGTCGTCCAGTGTAACCTTTGTTGTCCTCACTATCCCAGAATTCATTGCAGGTCGAAACAGATTGTTCAAGCAGAAGTGCCAATGGCAGAAGAGAGCGACGAAAGCCGATTAGCGTTTGATATGTTACACACCAAATTAACTTTTAGGATGTTTCTAGGCGAGAATGTAGCCGTGTAAACCTCAGATATTTGCTCAAAGTATAATTGCTTAGTTGCAAATGTGTAAAAGCGTGAAAAGGACAAGGGGGGAAAGTATCCAACACGTGAAGAGATGGAGCTGCGAAAACATAACAAAGGTCATGACACCCGCTGTAACCTGTCAGTACTTAAAAAGCAATCCTGCCAGTAATTCCAAATTAATATTGGGTTCTGTCCTAATTTATAGTCTATAAAAATCTGTTCTAAAAAAAAAAACAAGTGAGACTTATTGTTGCACAGAAATCCTGATGCCATCGCTTACTGATGAGTTTCTAAACTGAGTCCCAGTGAAATCTGAAAGAAAACCGTTACTCTATTAACAGGCCATGACCAGGTGATCCGTGCAAGGGTGCAGATGGAGGATTGCAAATTTAGTTGAGTTGTCCAAGAGCCTAGGGGCTACGTGATGAGAGCTTCAGGAGGACCCAGATTTAGCAGGTAATGACATTTCAAAGAAAAGAGAACTAATGCTTTCAGTAGCCGTGGCCTGTGTGCTCGCTCACCACGAAAGACTCCATTGCAAGAGAAAAATTAAGTGAGCCCATCTTTAAAGTTAAGTAAGTAAAGTGTATATATTAAGTGCCTTTCACAAATAAAACAGTCATAAAGCACTGTACAGAAAACCAACAAAACAATAAAAATAGAAGAATAAAAGTAAGATAAAATCACAACAAAAATAAACATTCAAGAAAAGGCCTGTTTAAAAAAACAAAAAAACAAACTGGTTCTTAAGAGTCCACAGAGTCAACTAAACGAAGCTGCAGAGGCAGACTGCTCCACAGCCTTGGTGCCACGGACAGAAAGGCTCGCTGCCCCTTTGTTTTTAATCTGGTACGTGGAACAACTAACATAACCTGAACTTTCCGAAGGAAGTGAATAAGCAGCGGCGTATTTTGTAAGAAGATTACATAAGTAATCTGGGGCCTGGTAAAATTAACTGAACCTTTAGACAAGCCTGTAAAATACTGGGGGAATAAAGTCTGATCAGATCAGACAAAAAAAACAAACTTTTCGGACGACACAATATACACCCTGTTTGGAGGTCAAAAGGCGCCCCAGAAACGCCTTACCAACAGTGATATTTGGTGATAGGGACTTCATAGTTTGTATCTCGGCTCAAAATGCCCGATTGGCAGAGTTCATGTAATTTAAGGATGAATGCACAAATGTACGCACACATTGTTGATTAAAATCTACCGCCATCAACTGAGATGATGAAGCTGAAACAAGGTTTTATGTTTTAGCAAGACAATGATCAAACGCACAAAGCTGAGAGAGAGAGATGCACATTGTCCCTCGTATATACGTGGTTCCTGCCTGCTTCTTTTGCAGCTTTTGTTACCCCCCTCTTTGTGGAGGGTGCCGGTGAGTGGTTTTTAAATTAGCTGTAAGCCATAACTCTCAAAATGAACAAAAATAATCCTTGGAATTCATTAGTCAGCATTTATTGAATTGATGATGAGCGATGAGTTTCAGTTTTCGAAACCAATTACTGAAATAGGATAGCTTTTCCATGAAATACTAGTTTATCAAGGCTAACCTTGTTCATGTTGTGTATATACTTCACACAAGCAGCTTACTGTTCTGCCATCAGCTGATTAGGCTGCTGCAAGTCTGCAGGGTTTACAAAGAAATAAAAGTGGAAAAGCAACGTCATGTGGCAGGAGTAACAACATGGGAGACGGTGGTTAAGACTGACGACAGCGCTTAAAAAGAGGAAAACTTCATGTTCCAATTTCTTCACGAAATATGAGCCTCCTGAACGTCATGGTAAATTGATTGAAAAAAAGCTATTTGTGTTCATTTTTGTTGTGACTGCTTTGATGGCATTTAAATAATTTATAATTTCAAGCATTGATCTTGGAAAACTGTCCATCGTTGTGAGATTGGGTCATGGGGGCAACAGGTCCAGACGGGATAAATTAGGCCCTCTTTACATGACAACGATCCTCTGCAAACGAGACTTTTGTCTCGTCTCCGTTAATTTGTTTAGATGGGTACATTCCAGTTACAATTTGCATTTACACAGCCATAGTCCCTCCAGCATGCTCTGGGTCTTCCTCAGGGTTTCCTCTTAGTGGGAATCACCCAGAAACCCCCCCAAAGGGAGGCACCCAGGGGGAATCCGCCTCGGATGCCTGAACCTCCTCAATTGACCCTTCGATGCGGAGAAGCAGCGGCTCCACTTTGAGCTTCCCCTGTATAACAGCGCTCCTCATCTTGTCTGTAAGACTGGGGGAAACAAATAAACAGCAATTATTGGTCAGATTTTTGTAAACACCAAAGTACTTGTAAGGGATTATTGAATTGCAACATTACTGTTGGAAAAAAAATTGGAGCTTCTAACTTATGTAGTGCCACAGATGTGGCATTATTTAAACGATAAACTGGGAGTAGACATAGATTGGGAAGCAAACGTTCTTCGGCTCTTAACTAGGAAAACTTCCTTGCTAAGTTAAACCATTGTTAAATCCTCAGGGCTCAATATGGGACAAAGGTTGAGGTTCTGTGTTTTCAGTTGGGAGTTTCTTTAGATATTAACATTATTACTGGTTTACTTAAAATATCTGAGATGGAAGAAGGGTAGTGAACACCTATGGGTACTCTGAGCCACTGCACATGGGTGTATACTTTTGCAGTGGTTATGGTTGTGTGAGCTATGGGCACATGTTTGTGTATATTTGTTTATAATGTACAGTGTATTGATTTATTTGCTTACTTAACAGACTTTGAGTAGGATGGACTCATGCTGTAAATAAAGTGGGAATCAGGAAGATTGTTGGTGCTCATGACTGTTAGAAGAAGAAGGGGTAGGATTAAATAAGTTTCACTTCTTCATACCCTTTTTCACACCTAATCACTAAATTATACATATACAGTAATCATGTGATGTTTGTATGTGTTAATTTCACTGGATTGTCTCAAATAAATAATTAAATTATTCATTATTGTTTATTGATAAAAATATAATTTTTATTTTAAACTTTCATTATTTTATTTGAACATTAGAGATTAGTTTCAGGATTATTTCATCACATACTGGTTGTCTTTGGTCAACTAAGGTTATGTAAATAATTATTAGAGTTCCTTTACAGTCTGGAAAAGTAACGTTTCACTTACTTAGACTGAAAAAATAGTTATTCTCTAGCATTCATCCGTTCTTCATTTTATCCTTTCTCCCAGTTTGTGTTTATTTATTCCATAGGTAAAGCCTGACCTTTGTTAAGATATCAGCCTTGAACTCATTGCCATCGTTTGTATTTATGCTTTCAAAATGGACAAAAAAGGACCTGAGATTCCTGTAAAATTCCACCTGGATGAGTGGATTTCCAACATGGAAGAGCCTTGAATGCCTATGAGATATGGAGTTGTTTCACTACCTTTTTTTACACATTGGATCTCTGGCCTCCATCTTTTTTTCATTTCACCTTTTGGCAGCTTATTGTTTGGATTAAGGCTTTTTTTTTGTACGATACGATGAGATCACAATGGAGCAGTTCCTTCCTCTTTCTTTTGGGCGAAAGTCTGAAATGAAGGGAAAGTCCGCTGGCTCCTTTTTACTGGAGTCACATCTGTCGATAAGGTGCAGAACAACCACAACATGAGGATGTTTGTCATAATGCAAATTAATCCAAAGTTCATGGCAGGGAACGTTCTAGTCGTAATGATTTTTACAAGTGGAATATGACATTCAGGCTGCTGAAAGAGGAGTAATCCAAGGCCAGCCTGACCTTTTCAATGTACTGATGGCTTCTCTGTGCAACGATATCTAGATCTGGATAATCATCTCAGAATGCAATCTCAGTGGACTCCCTCTGATGGGTTTGGCTTTTCTTCACACATTTGACTTGGGCACGTCCTGGTTTTTACATATTTAACCTGCAGTCATGTTTTGAAGTCATAAGGCTTCCTGGTATTTATGACGTCACCAGCCAGTTGAACTTCAGCACCATTTTGCCATGCAAACTATCCTCTGCTTCACCCTTTGCATATCATTTAGTGGACAATCGGTTTGGTTTCCTGATCGCCTTTACCCATGAGTCCAAACTGGGTTTCCCCACACACCAAGGAGGATTTTAAATGTTATTCACTGTTTAGATTGACACACAGAGCCACTTGTTTCACATGCTAACAATTTCTCTTAGTTCTAAATTGAATAATTTAAACCTTTTGTTTTGTTTTTTTCATCAGCATGAAAAAAACAGATTTGGTTTTTCTGGTTTTTCAGAACCAGAAACTCCAACAGAACTAGTTGCTAAATCAGTGCCAGTAATAAATTAATGCAGATTCCTCTTTTGATGGATTTTCTCTCTCTTCATGGTCAACCAATTTTAATATTCTATAAAATCAGAAGAGACGGAATACCTGTGAGTTTGTTCCAGCGTAGTCCACCTGTTCATAACGGGGCCAAAATCAGCTGAGAGGCTGACGTCTGTATTACGTAAACTGGCAGAGTCCATTGGTGACCTGTCCATTCGTGGTGAAGAAGGAGTGTTGGCTGATTTAATCAGCTGCAACAGCGGTTAGATAAATCAGGAAGATAAACTGAACGTTTTCTTTTACCGGGAGGAGAAACATCTGCTCTAATCAAAAAAGACTAATAACTTCTCCTCTGTGAGGTTTTCACTTGCGGTCGAAAATATGCCACATCACGCAATTCCGAAATAAATTATCAGGTTCATTCAATCTGGGTCAAATAACTGTGTGCGCACAGGTGTGTGTGTGTGTGTTTGTGTCTCGACTTGTTCTGTAGGTCAGAATGCTGACTTCCTCCACTTTGTCCAAGTCAGAAAATGAGAGCAGCGATCAGACGCACCTGTCAGAGACGTTTTCAAAAAAACGCCAACAGACATTCCAACCTAACAAGAATCAAAAATGACAGCTTTTCTACGTCAATACCGGTTTCCAGGGATTTCCTTTCTAAGAACACATAAAAAAGAACAAAAAACAATATGTGCCACAGGCATATTGAGGAAAAAAATACTAGCTTTGAATTCAACAGGAAATAAGGAAATTACAAAATGATTTGACTAAGCAAAGATTTTTAATTTAAGTCAGGTGCCTCAAAGTAGTTGCTGTTGGCTGATGCATTTATACACTAAAAATAAAAATAGGAACAAATCTTATTTAAAAAAAAAATCAATATATACTTTTTTAAATCTAATGTTAGGCTGCTTAAATGTGCCGAACCCTTGCACATCCTATTAAACTGGAAATATATATTTTTTTCTTTTAAGCATCTGTTATGTCCCTGGACAAGTTTCATTCTTGTTTCTGTTTCTGTACATTCTGCCCTATGAGTAATAGATAAACTTCTCTCCCTTTTGTTTCGTGCTGGCGGACGTGTAAATTAGCAGGCTTCTTTTTCAGGCCTGGATTCCATTATCCTCGCTTATGGGGGTTCTTTATAGTTATCGTGGGGCTAGTGTTTGACAGCGGGGCTTGTTTTAATACACCAGTGCAGGGTTGTGGAATGTGAGGAATTTTGTCATTTAGTTTCATCTGTGGTTGAAAATTAGAACGGGGAGCACTCAGTCCACATGTTTTTAATTAGAGGAGACCTAAAACATGTAATGGTCAGACAGATTGGTGTCCTGCCGTCACTCTGTTGCGTTTGAACATGTTCCACTTGACTACTCTGCTGAGGAAAAACAGGAAATTCAGTGGTGTGAAAAACTATATACAGATTTTTTTTTCAGTTTATTTATTGTTTTGTAGCTTTTGTCATTTGTTAGCATTTTCCAATGATCACCCACTTTTCTTGAGTTTTAACTCACTGGCTACATCTCAAGCCTAACCTGTGCAATCAAGTGAAGTAATGCATGTGTGCAAAGAAGAGTGGATTTAAATTCCTTCACAGCGATGTAAAAGACTTTTTACCAGTTAACACAAACAATCGATTGTAGTCATTGCCACCAATGGTGCCACCACCAGGTCTTAAGTTAGGGGGCATTTACTTTTTCGCTCAGGGCCAAGTTGGTTTGGATACTTATATTTTCACCTAATAAATTAATTATTTCATTATTTGAAAATGGCCTTTTTTGTTTAGTCAGGTTAGCTTTGTCTCGTTTGCGAAATCTTTTGATGATCAAACATCTAATTGTGTAAAAAAGCTAAAATATCTCTTAGGTTTCCTTAGAAGCTTTGCTAAATTTACATTTGGCATCAATTTTGTTTCTTAATTGAAACAAAATAGTTGTTGTTTTTTTTTGTCTAACTTTTGACTGGTAAGTTGTTCAATTATCCTGAAGATTTAGCTACAATTGTTCTGTGCCTTTTGGGCTGGTTTCTCTTCATTTAAAGCCGGAGGGATTGAAGGATGTTGATCTTAGAGCTTTGTTGGCGATCTTTTGCCCGCCTGGTTGAGCTTATTGCTAAAAAAGAGATGTTTTTGCTCCTAGGTTTATGTTTCTTTGTGAATCTAAATATTTGAGCTGACCCAAAGCATGAGCACAGGACTGTATGTACAGTATTAGACCAAGGGGATGTCCAGCTTAAGGCCTTCGTTGTGATTGATGATTTACCCTCTGATGTAGGGGTCTAGGTTTCAAGAACGTGTTGACAGCAGGCCTGTGGTGCTGGGTGGCTGCAATCCCAAGACCTTGTGTCATTCTGTTGATGTGTAGCTGCTCTTTTTATCCTCTCCACGTCCCGGGTGCATCGTATCTAATCTCTGTTCAGACTTGAACGTGGGGGCTTCATAAGGAGTCTGATGGGTAGTTTGCTGAATCGTGTCTAGTACTGAGTTATGAGCGCTAAGAAGCACCCAGTGGCCAAATATCCAGCGCTAACACTGATTATGTGACAGTTACCAGGGTGTCCTCCTAATCTACATTTAAACAGCCTTGACAAACCCTTGACAAGAGGCCGAGGTTACACATGGACATTTTTTTAGAAGGCAGATCCTATACAAAATACCACATGGGTAGTCTTTTCCAGCAGGTATTTGTGCAAATGTTTATTTAAAAAAAATAAAAAATACAGCCCTTCTAAATGTATGCAAACTCGTTAATTTGGCAAATGATCCGGGCAATCTGCAGCTGGTTATCTTACAATGACATACACACAACACTTGTTAGAAATATTAACTACGGCTGCACAATATTAGGAGAAGGATGATAATTGGCGCTGACAGTTTGCCTCCTTCATCATTACGCTTCGGTATGTATTAGCTCAGGGGTCAGCAACCTTTTTGAAACTGAGAGCTACTTCATCGGTACTGTGTCATACGAAGGGCTTCCTGTACTGACCTTTTGAACTAAAGAGTCTATAGTACTCACCTTAACTTCATGCAATATAAACATGTTTTTAATGCTTTTAAATCTAAGTAAATACAAGTACCATTTAAAAAGAAGGAGCAACTGAATAAAATAGCATTTCATATTAAGCTCATTTGAGGGTTTTGCTATTTTTGAACAGGCTTGAGGGCACTACATATGGTCCTTGGGGGCTACATGGTGCCCACGGGCATCATGTTGGTGACCCCTGTCCTAGCATGTGCTTTAGCATTTCAGCCACTAGTTGATATACATCAGGTTTGAGAATTAAGGACAATTAAAGGGGACATATCAGGCTTTCGAGTTCTTTTATTTTCTCATTAAAGTCATTCAGTTGTGGTCTATGTAAAGTGGAACTGCAATGCTTTGGTCTGAGAGCAACTCGTTTTGATGCTGTCTCTTTAAACCTAAAGGAGGCACTTCACACCCCCCCCCCCCCTCCAGATCGCAGACTTCCATTCAGCTCTATTCGCCTAATTTGAGGCATTCACGTCACTCAAAATTCTCTTTGCCGACCGTTCACACCCGATCGTGCCTTTACATAGAGATAACTTGTAAACGGTTGCGTTTGGTATGAACGCACCTTAAGGGTCATACTAATAGCCAGCTATGTTATTGATGTTGATAGAGAATGAAAGATAATATCACAATAAATAATCCAAGAATTCCTGCAATCCTGCAACCAGTTATATTGCTATAACTCTTGCTATTTAATAGCTTACTGATTAAGACTTATTGATTGAATTTTATCTAAAGCCAGTTATGTTTGAGGAGTTCAGTACAGCAGCACATTTTCAGACTGGCTTGTAATACATTAGTAGAAATTAAATCTTTTTAAAAATCCCCTCCGTTGGCTTTAAAGCAACAGCTTTCTGTGCCTTCTATGTATAATGGTTTAATATTACAGTTCCTCTTAACAACAATTCTCTTTTTCGACAAAACCAAAAAAAAAAAAAAAAAAAAATGGATGAATCTCTTATTTTTCCATCACTAAACACAGCTGACTGACAGCTCAACCAATAAGGGAGGGATACGCAGGTTGTTTGTTGGTACTTGAAGCCAGAAACCAGGAAATTATTCTTGCTTCTTGTTAGTTGAATGCAGTGATTGGTGGTGCTTTTATCATAAATTAGGTAATATTGGAAGACAGCTTTCTGTTTGCATGAGATGCAGTTTGGCGTATTGATGTTTTCACGAGGTTTACCTTGATTGTGAGGTCAGTCACAATCACTTCTAGTTTTTTAAATGGCAATTGGCATCCAATAGCCAATGTGTTTAGTTGTCTCTGTATTAAATTATTTATTCATTGTTTTATTTGCACAAGAAGTATTTTTGCATCTATTATGTATTTAATTTTTTTTACATTTTTTACCTGGGTTCAGAATTTAGCCAATTCCCTCCATGGAAGAAGGCGCTGTGTGTAGAAATGATCTGGCTGGGGTAGAGACTTTTTTCAGGTGACTCACAAGCCTCGTGTTCAGCGACCTGCTCAGTCTTGCACAGGAACACCAAAGACACAGGTTCCCCCGGTACAAATGATAACATTGGCACCATTTCCTGTTTAAGACCTGTCAGTCATAATTTGTCGCTCATGAAGAATTTGTTCCCTAGCTGAAGATTTATTCATCTGGCAGCACTTCTTACTGACCGTCCTCTGAGGTCTGCTTGAAGCTGTTGGACTGGACTTCAGTGCTGGTCCCAGATGCACCTCATTGGTTTATTCACCTTCATTGGATCAGCTTTGATTAAATGATGGCTGATATTTATAAAAAATAAATAAAAAAAAGGCAAATATTGGCCCAATTTATCTGGATGGAGACATCTAACCTCCAAATAATCTAGATACACAAACTCATTAAAATAGTATAAAGCCGGCCAAATTGTGTTTTACAGTCGAACCATAAATAGCTTACTAAAACTCAGACTACCAGTAATGCTACACTTCTCATATTATTTTTTCTGACGCCGTTATCCCCTGTGACTTCTCACTGCCTGATATAAGCCGTTGTTACACGTCCAGTACAAATCTGAATGCCTTTTTTTATTTAGTTCCAATAAAAAGCTTTAGGCTACAAATTTTCCTCGAATGTCACATGTCGTATCTTTAAATTACGGTTTGAGACTCAGCGCGGTCGTTATTCATAATTGGAGTTTTATTGTTTGTTTAAACCAAAATGCATTTACAGATCTAGTCATCCTGGTTAAATAAATTCTTCTATCGGCCACATGTATGCAATTTCTGTCTGTGTTTTATTAGCAGATCCTTTTTTTTTTTTTTTGGTTCTAACGAACAAAAAGTCCAAGCTGACAAAAGAGTGGAGAAAAGTTTAAAATAACATCAGGATGAAATCACTGAATTTTTTTTTTCCCCCTGATTAGATAAATATCCTTTTATATTGGCCTTCAAGATTGCTAAATAGGATTGCTACGGTTATGCATCAACCCCTAAATAGATATGTTGACATGAATTACGACTTGTAATTTAGATTTAAGAGTTTTGCAAGCCCTGGCCATATGCCGTCCTTTGGGAATCAATGAGGGGGGCGATTTGGAGGTAAAGATTTCAAGCCTCCAAGTCGGGAGATGCTAAACGTGAAGCTGATGGGGATCCCTGCCCATGTCGCTGAGCATACGTTTAAAAGCTGTATTTACTGTTCACGCTGTAGGGACAACATGATACTTTGCATGGAGGAAGAAAAAAAAAAAGAAAACTCTGCATTGCATTGTCTGTATAAGTTGCCAGTTTAGTTCAGTGAATAACCGGACAGTGGCATTTCTAAGCATCTGTAACTCAGATTTGAGCAGATGAGTTTTTGTTTTAATAATTTTCACTTTGCTATATGTTCTATCTTGTATATAAGCTGCTGCCAAATAAGTTCAGAAGCATCACTAAATATATTAAAAAAAAAAGATTGAGTTTTCTTGAGCTGATAAATTAGTTACTTAAAGGGGCCTGGTCACGTAGCTCACTATAGTTGCAAACAGACCTTTTCCGATTAAATCATTGCATCCTGTTGGTTTCCTGTATTTTATTTCTGTGTTTTACACTTTGTTTTTGCTATTTCTTTTTTTTTAGTAAACAAAGCACTTTTGTGTATATTTACCATAACAAGACCACTTGACTGGAAGTATGTTATTGCGCATTTGTGCACAGTGAGTAAACAAGGACGACAAGCAATGGAGCCCAGGGAGTCAGCAACGGCCATTTTATGCCGAAAGGTGCATGCCTGCCAAGATTTGCATGCCCTGTCTCGCCTCGCTCCGTACAACCGCACATCGATGACAAAAAACAAATTAAAATATGACTTTTGACTTATATTCCTAATATTAACATTTTGTTCCTTTTCCCTATACCTCTTGGAAAAACTGTGGTTATTTGGCAGATTAATTCACGAAATAACGGGTTTTAAACACGATGAGTCCAAAAATGTTAAATGTCTCTACTCTGCGGATTGCAATTAGTAGAGATTAACATTTTACAACCTACGTAAGCGAATACCAGTATCTTACATATTCATTTACATATTATTGTATTAAAAAAAAAATCAAAGCAGCTAGGACCACAACTGATATAGTTATTTTTGTATATTAAGAGTTGGCACAGCACTATTTTAGTTATCATCATTGGAAGTGTGTTGTAAGAAAAAAAGTCGTAAAGAAAAAGAAAGTTGAGTAGGTCCTCTGGACGTGGAGCAGAGACATTTAATCATGTTCAGTCATGTTTATTAAACCCGTAATTTTGTGAATTAATCTGCCAAACAACCACAGTTTTACCAAGAACTGGTAAAGAAATGGGTAAATATCAGGAATATATGGCACAGCAGTGTTTATGTGTCCTGATCGCCTCTGTGCAAAATTCTTTTCAGGTTCAATGAGGAATAAGTAAACACTATCAGGGCGAACGCTTGGCAAATATTGTTTAATTAAGATGAATACATCATTTTTGTGGAGTTTTTTTATGGTCATAGTATGTGACTAGGCCCATTTAATGTTTTATTTCGATGCTAGCCAAGCTTAACAGCTATTTAAATTGAAATGGAAAGATCAGTGTTGGGATTGTGATTGAAGAGATGGGAATGAAGATGTGGGTTTTGTTTGTTTTTTTGTTTTTGTGTGTCTGACGATCTGCTTCGCATTAGTTCCAAGTCTTCGTCCTCCGACCACTTTCCGGGTGGAACATCTTGGTTTCCTCAGTCACACCAGCCTGTCATGTCCTCACCGACTCAAAAATATGATTTAGCGTACTTGAATATTTTGTTCGTGTTG
The DNA here is from genome assembly GCF_011125445.2 of Fundulus heteroclitus. Lineage (NCBI taxonomy): Eukaryota > Metazoa > Chordata > Actinopteri > Cyprinodontiformes > Fundulidae > Fundulus > Fundulus heteroclitus. The sequence goes on along the minus strand of NW_023396792.1, from coordinate 2,951,365 downwards.
GTGTAATTGTTTACTGCTGCGTTACTTAGAAATAGAAAGCCTTCAGAACTGTCTGTAGTTTAGTTTGTCCTTGTGATATTTTTTTGCACATACTCAGATCGTTTGTGCAATTATAAAGTTATTTCATCCTAGTAATCCTAGTAATTCATCTTTCAGCTTAAAGCCGCACCTTTTGTCAGCTGTTCTTTTTTTTCTTTTAGTTTTAATGTACTCCATCAACAGATTAAGGTTCATTACTGTCATAGCATTTCACAGTTCCTCTTTGCAGCTTAAAATACTTGAAAACAAACTTCCTCGAAGTTGAGAAGAAGTGAAATCAAATTTGCATCCATATCGTTTAATCGTGGTCTTAAGAGGGAGTGGGTTACTTTTATAAAAAGAGTTCGCAAGAAAACCCAAGGATGCCGGTCAGAGGCGCGCGGTTTCGACATTTCCCACTAAATAGCTTGTTTTCTTTCTAAATGGCTTACTTGAAGATGGTGTTGATGCTGTAAGATGAAATAAAATCTTTATTTATTTAGCACTCAGTTGGGGCTGGGCGATATGGCTTAAAAATAAAATTGCTCATTTTATTATACCAAATCCGATTAATTAAAAAATAATTATCCCGTCCTTTTTATTTCACAGAAAAAAAAAATGTTAGGAAATTATTTGAAAAACTTGCTTTTATGTGAAACATTTCATCTGGTAGTTGAGCTGAAATCAAAGTGAAACTATACATCACATGCTTGTAAAACCAGACGGTGGCCCTGCCATTGTAAACAATGAAAATCAAACAAAATGTTTGCTGCTACTGGTATTACACAATGAGCTAAAAACAGGCTTCACTTCAGTTGTGTCGCTTAAAACCAACTTAAAAAAATAAGTATATGAGTAAATTAAAGTGCCATTTATTATGATTAAAAAAAGTTTCCTTTTAACAATATTTTGAAAATATATTTTCCTTAACACATATTCATCATTACATGCTGTTCTCCTCATGGAAGCCCAACGAGTGCAATGGCAAAATAAAATCCCAATTTTCCAAAAATGAAATCTTAAAAAAATTATAGATTCGAATTTATCAATTAAATCGATTTATCGGCCAGAACTACACTCAGTTATCAGCTGCATATTTTCTTTTAGATTTCATTTATTCTTCCACCTGAGTGATAATAGTGATTTATTGACTGTACAAACTGCAGATGAGGAGCAGAGATTGTTGTTGTTGTTTTTCTCTAAATGCTGCATCTGATGCATCTCATTGTGAAATGTTAAATACATTTTCGGACGTTTTTGTTCCACTGATCTTATTATAATATTTGGCACCTATTTGTAGGACTCCTCACCAATAGCCAAGAAAACGAAACAAACTATTTACGGTTTGTTTGGGAAAACACTATCAGGTGTTTTCCCTGTGCCTTGGTCTTTAAGTGCTTAGTTGTAAAATTAGTTTATGAAAGTGTTTTACATGGTTTCATGAGTGACTTGCTTGTTCATGCCGGTCATGCTGGTCCAAGATGTGCCGCCTACAGATGAAAGGCAAATGTTTGAGCGAAGTAAAGATGCTCTGGTGTATATTTTCTGATGTCTCTAGCAGCTGATATTGAGATTGTTCATTCCTACTGACATATCTGCAAACAGGATGATAAACCAGTTGCAGTGGTAGTTGAAATTTACTCCGTATAATTATTATTATTATTTTTTATTTTTTTTGTGCTGCAGTTATTTTGCCCTAAAATATTTTTATGGATCTGGAGTTTACTTTCCCTTGCAAGTTAAAACCTCTGATAATGACTGTTTTTGATGATTAGCATGCATTTTTTTTCAGTTCTTGTCTTTTTTTTTTTGGTCTAGTTTCACGCTGCTTCCAGTCCATAGTCATAATTTAATCGTAAATATAATTTGATTGGACTTCCTCTTGTACCAGATGATCAGATATAATTAGAATATTAGTTACTGTATCTAATTAAATTTCTGCGTACGTTCCTGTGTATTGTGACATGAATGTTTTCTCCTGTATTAACTGTGCTAAAACCTTAAATTTCAAACAGATACGTGACAAGCACCTTTTGAATATTAAAAGCAATTCCCAGACTAATATTAAAGGCCTAAAAGTTTACATAGGAAACATGTGGCTGTGGTGTTGACAGACGTGTTAAAATGACTCTACAAATTTAACTCTTTCCCGTTTGTTGGGCTGTTTTAATTTACAGTAACTGTAATTTACAGTAACTTGTTTTCATCTGACTGATATTTGTTCCTTAATGCGCAGGCTCAGGAGAGGGATGTGGGAAGATTATTCAGCGGTTTCCCAAGAAGGACTGGGAGGGAACCGCCTTTCCTCAAGGAGTGGAGATGGTGAGTTTTAACAACTTTATAGATTACTCAAAATTACTGAAACAGTTAATTATCAAAATGCTTTTTTTAATTAAACGCTCAACAATATGCAGTAGTCCTATGTGTGCTTTCAGCCAAAGTAAAGGAATGACATTTGACACATTTGCCCTGTGGAAGTTGAGCTGTAGTTATTGGCATTTCCTGTTAGTTATCACCGTTTTTTTTTTTTGTTTTTTTTTTACTAAATCTGGTTTTCATTTGACTCCGTGCTCGCTAATTAAGGAAACTTTCATCACATCACAATCGCCTTTCACTTTATGCCCAACGTATCTGGTTTCGATTCCTGTGTTTCTCAGTCTTTTCCAGCGATGTGAACAGAATGAGCTGCCTGGTTTTAGTTTGGTCCCTCCTCATCTGACCGGAGGCCCCACGGGGTCTTTGACAGGAGGTCTGTTATCCTTACATGGACAATCCAATAGATATAGGAAATATTTTCTTATCAGGAATGGGGAAAAACTGTCAGTCCCCAAGGGAAAACATCCACAGTTGACGGGATCACACTGCCCAGGACATTAGCGTCTGTCTTGTATCTGTTTTGTTCATTTAAACTTAGCAGTACTGATAAGCTCCTAATGACTAAGTAAGACTCTTTTGGCAGTCGACTGGGAAGTAAGACATGTACTTTACATTCTAACATTGATCATCCTTATGGTTTCAATTTCTGCTCACAGTCCGTACAGCAATGACTGGAGTCTTTACTTTTTTTCTTTTTCTCTCTGTTTAACAAGTTAGGGGATCATCAGCACTCAGGTTTGCAATTTGTAACGACAGCAATGTGAAGTTTACATGAATCTGTTTGGAGAGGGGAATCCTTCTCATGGCACCCCATGCAGATGTGATGAATAATAATAAATGTGTAATTTCATTTGAAATTGTGATAATAACAATGTATGGTCCAACATGCTAGTTAGCTTAGCTTGAAGCTAGCAAACCAGGGAAGTTAACGTTAAAGACATGAACGCATGGAGGGATGTGAAAATCCTATAACTTTAGCTACTTTTACAAGAAAATCATTAACTTTGTTTAGTCAAATTTTGTTTTAGATTATGATTACAAAATTAGTATTTCAAGTTAAGTTAACCATAAGTTTTATAAGCTAGTTTATTTAAGTTATACCTTAAGAAATTGTCTCATAGCCCTATTAAAGTTCTCATTTTAATTATCTAACAATTTGGACTAGATCCTAAAAATGTTATTTCTTAATGTATTGCATATGTAGTTTATATGATTCAACATAAGCTAGTTTGGCTCAAAGCGAGTTTTTTAAATCACTTCAGCTTGGCGAGAGAGAATAATAGAAACAGAAAAACTAAAATAATTTTGGATCCAAGTATATTTTGTCTTTTTTCACTGCCAGGTAAATGTTATCATTGCAAGAAATGTGGTTTATTAAAATAAATGATAACTAAATATATACGCTACTCGAATAAATTAAAATAAACCTTTGAAATCGTCGGATCTCATATCAAAAGGGTGATGTGTTGGGTACAACAGGATGTCACATCATTTGATTAAAATGAAAATGATCAACCCACAGAGGGCTTAATCCTAAATCGTAGAGAAAGTGAAACTAAAAAAAAACCTTATTCAACAAGCTAGTCTAAATTCCTGAAGTGTTGTTGCAGCATTTAAAAATTATCTTGAGTAGTTTGTATGCATGCCTTACGTCAGGGTACGCTCCCTATGAGATGATGGATGGATTCCTGGGGTATCTCCTGACTAGAGCATCACTGAACTCCTGGACAGTCTGAGGTACAACCTGGTGGACTGAAACATGATGTCCCAGAGATGTTCTATCAGATTGTGGTCTGGAGAGCATTAAGACCAGTCAGCGGTATCAATCATTTCATCCTCCAGGAACTGCCTGCACACTCTTGCCACATGAGGTCGGGTGTTATCATGCACCAGGCGGAGGCCGGGATCTGCTGCACCAGAGAAGGGGCTAAAAATGGGTCTTAGGCTTTCATCCCGATATCTAGTGGGTGTCGGGGTGCCATCATTTATCCTGTACAGACCAACACTGACCCAACACCCATTAGCAGCATGACATTCACAGCAGCTTGTCCAAACCCTTTCACATCCGTCGCATGAGTGAACCTGCTCTCATCTGTTAAAAGAACAGGCCGCCAGTCCGGATGTGTCAACGCTAATGCCAGTCGAGCTCCATGGTGCCAGGCAGTGAGCACAAGGCCTTCAGCTTGAAGGGGGCTGTTCGTCAAGCCAATACCAGCTAGCATTAGCTTATGTTGTTCGGGAGGTTTATATAGCTGCACTGATGCACGTTCAACAACTTCCTGATTTTTTTTTTTTGGTGTTGCTCTCAAACATCCGTGTCGTATTGACAGTTGTACGCATAGACATTATATACGTAGACGCGTCATTGGGCGGGTTCTGCCTATGCTGCGATGCGTCAGAGCGTCCGCCATCTTTAATGTGGCAAATCTGCAGTTACTCAGTCACTTAAACAGTATCAGAGGGGCTTTAATCTCTGAATATACTTTGTATTCATAGTATTTTTGTTTTTGTAATATTACAAGTTTATTTTCGTATCCCTTTAGCTTCATTCTCCTGAATTTATTCTCCTAAAGAATAAAAATATTTAAAATAATCTAACCTGGCCCTATTACTCCAGGAGTGAAATAATTCTGCAAACTGTGACTATTCTGGAAATGTTTCCTCTTAATTCTCATAATATGACATTTTTCTCATAAAATTATCACTTTTGTGTTTGTTTGGGTTTTTTTTTACTTTATTGACCTAGGACTTTTTTGTCATATTATTAATTTTACCCCTTAATACTCGGTTGAATGTGCCGGCAGTGTGCGGTTAAGTTTTACCCGAAGACTGTAGCTTCACATCCAGTCAGCTTCAGCCCTGTTAACGCTCTTTAAATCTTCCTACATCTGTGTCTTGCTGGATTTGTCCTATTTTTTTTTGCTTAGGGTTGTAGAGACAGGGAGTGACATTAGGCTTTCCTTTCATCACGTCAGACATTTATGTCTTGTTTGGCAGCACCGTTGATTCAAATCGCTGTTATTTTCACTCTCACCCCATCCGTAGGTTAAAGAAACCCTGGTATACATGGGTTTTCCAGGCCCCACCCGCCCCCCCTGGCCTGCGACATGTGCTGGTATTTTTAGCACATAAAAGGCAGACGCAGCGGGGGGCCATACGGTTTCTCTCTGTATAAAGGAAACCTGTTAGATGTGTGGCTTATTGTCGGGATTTGGGGAACATGCCGTTCATGTTTAGAAGCATGTTGACTTAGTTGCAGCTACAGTATAGATTGTTTTTCTCTGTGCAGACATGGGTAACAAAAAAAAAAAAAGAACTATTTATTGTTTATACAACGGTATTTATGAGGCAGCTCAGAGCAAACAGGACCGTTATTCTGCCACAAATATTCATTTAGTGGCCGGGAGGTTTGAGTGTCACGCAGGCATCTTCCTGCACGAGCCACTTGAGTCTGTTGGTGGCCATCAGGAATGCGTCTCGTTGCGTGCCGCTGCTCAGAGATGACCCGAGACGTGTCGCGCCACAAAGCGACGCTGATAGTTATTAACTGTGACAAGGACTCTCTAAAATTTGGTGCTCTTTGCTGTTATTTTGGGCGCTGGATGTCTTTATGATGAGGTCGGAACTCGTATATTGTCTTTAATGACTCTGGGGGGATGAATCAGGGTGGCGCCACTCGCTCAGCATCATCCCTCAAGTATCTTGTCCCCCGTTTCTCTAAATATAGTAACCCTGCAACAAGTTTAGCTCAATCTTTTGGTCTAGTGTTTCCAGATGTCACGCGGGACCGTTGCATACCATTTTAAATGGGATGGGATTAAAATGGAGAAGGAAAAAAGTAAAAAAAAAAAAAAAAAAAAATAAGGCCCTGATTTTCTCAAACTGGGGTTGATCTTATTAGCATTGTTGATTTAACCTCATTTGCTTCTGGGATGCGCTGTGTTTTTAATAATATTTTAGGTGATTGGCTGATTGGCAGAACACGTTGATGATTCCTTTGTTTGTTTTGTAGATAAACTGCCAATTGTCTTGAAGGAAAAACAACAAATAGAAAAAAAGCAAGGACAGGAAAGAGGAGGCTCTTCTCAAAATGTTCTTTCCGGCTACGTGTTTTGTGACAAAATTTGGTTTGAAGCCAAATGACAGAAATTCCTTTCTTTGAAGCTTTAATGATGATACACCATAGTGTTTAACAGACCCACTTAGCAATTTGCATTTTGGCTCCATTTTGGGCTGGTATGTAAACCATTATTATTTGCAGATTTTTCTCCTCTTCATGAAAAAGAAAAAGACTTTTTTTTTTTTAACAAACACATCTGTAGAAAACAGTGGATCAAGCTCAGCACGAAAAGCATTTTGCGGTCACAACAGGCCCCCAGCAAACTAAATAGCCACAGATGAGGAATGCACCAGGAAAAAGCGTTTACAACTTGTGCTCGGAAAAATGTGTTTCTAATCTTTACAGGCAAGTGATGATGATAGGAACCAGCTCAAATCCTCATCTGTTGTGGATGAGCCAGGTCTGTGGACAGAGGTCAGTGCTACATGCACCTAGTAAATTTCCATCACTTCACCCTCTAGCATCGATGCAGGGGCGCTTGGCTTACTGTAACTGGTCAGGGGTTCACAGGAAGGTACCGCAGGGGGTGTGGGACGAGTTCGGGTGAGGTTTTTAATGTGTAAATTCCACTAAACTGAAGGATAATGGCTAAATGAGATGAATTAGTGGTCACAAACTGCTATTTTGCTCTTCATTTTTATTTCTAAGGCATTTTTATGAGTTTCAGACACATCATGTGGCAGAGAAACCCATCTGAAGACGGTTTTGTGATGATTAAAGCTATTAAGGTTAAATATGCACAAACAGTTTTGGCTAGCCGTACCACATTTTAGCAGTGATTTTAACGTTATAATAGATAATTAGTCTCGTGATGGGTTTTATAAGTTCCAGTATTTTTAGATGTTTTGATGTTGGTATTCTGAGCCCCGCGTTTTGTTTTCATTTCAATACACGTCGTCAGCAGCGGCTCCTATTTATCATTTGTGTGCACATTATGGTAAACGGTTAGATGGTTAATCATAAAATGGTCCCAGCGGTTCTGGTTGCTGTTTTTTTTTTTTTTTTTTTGTTGGGTTAGTTTGACACTGATGTACAGTGTGTGAACAAAACAGTTTTCATGTTTAAAACCTTCGGAAAACAAATGGCCCCTGATCCGAAGTGGCTAATCGGGAGGACCGGGACAATTCCCGGTGAGCCGGTCTGATATTTGGGCAGTATTTTGCTTTTTTAAAATACATTTATTGTATTTTTTTAATTCATTTTATTTTAATTTTTTTGGGCCGCTATTAGTCATTGCACTGTAAAGCAGAACACGTTCGCTACGCTGTTACCGCTATCCCTGGGCTGGCTGCCTCCACCTCCACCAGCAGCGCGGAGAAAGTTTGAATTAAAGATGAAAGCTCTGAAAACGGCGCTGCTAAATGTGCAAAAATTGTCAGCTTTTTCAATGAAATGAGCTCGTGGTTTGAAACGTCAAATGAGGAGAATGAAATGACTAAGGATAGATGTTGAACTTTGCCTCAAACCACCGTACAAGTTAATTATCAAGTCATTGAATTGTGTCATTGTGTGGCTCATAATGTAATTTTGAATAGTTTAAATAATAGTAAGATGCAACCACTAATTGGATTTTATCGTCAAGACAAATCCAAATTCTTATCACGATAAGGAATTTTTCAAGATAACGATAAAACGATACGATAAAGGCCCAGCCCTGTTTCAAAATGTGATTTAGTGTCAGAAGCAGAGCCTGTAGTGATGAGGGGATTGCTGCTGTGGAAGAAACAGGTGATCTGTTGTAACAGAGTGTGAGCAAAGCAGGATTAGATCTAATAAAATATAAGTGACCTGTTATATATATTTTATTTATATATTTTTTTATCATTCAAAGTAAGATAGTAAATACACAAAGCCCACAAGTGAATGGATGAAATATGAAAGAAATCTGCATTTTTTTTTTTTTTATTAATAATAGGCTATTATCTTAAGTGATGTTTTGGTCACTTTTGAATGCTGGTGGTGCTTTCATGCTAGTGGTAGCAAGAGACGGAGTCTATAACCCACACAAGTAGCTCAGGTAGTGCAGTTCATCCAGGATGGCACATCAATGTGAGCTTTGGTAAGAAGGTTTGCTGTGTCTGTCAGCGTAGTGTCCAGAGCATGGAGGAGCTACAAGGAGACAGGCCAGAGCATCAGGAGACGTGGAGGAGGCTGTAGGAGGGCAACAACCCTGCAGCAGGACCGCATCCTCCAACTTTGTGCAAGGAGGAACAGGAGGAGCACCGCCAGAGTTCTGCAAAATGACCTCCAGCAGGCCACAAATGTGCATGTGTCTGCTCAAACGATCAGAAACAGACTCCATGAGGGTGGTATGAGGGCCCGGCGTCCACAGATGGGGGTTTTGCTTACAGCCCAACATCATGCAGGATGTTTGGCATTTACCAGAGAACACCAAGATGGGCAAATTTGTCACTGGTGCCATGTGCTCTTCACAGATGAAAGCAGGTTCACACTGAGCGCATGGGACAGAGTCTGCATCAGAGACTGTCCAGGAGTTGGTGGATGCGTTAGTCAAGGCCTGGGAGGAGATCCGTCAGGAGACCTTCCACCACCTCATCAGGAGCTGCCCAGGACATTATAGGGAGGTCATACAGGCATGTGGCACGTGGAGGCCACACATGTTACTGAGCCTCATTTTGTCTTAAGGACATTACATGAAAGTTGGATCTGCCTGTAGTGTCTTTTTCCACTTTAATCTGAGTGTGGCTCAAATTCCAGACCGGGTTAATAACTTTGCTTCCCAATAAACATTTTTGTGGGATTTTGTTTCCAGCACATTCAACTATGTAAAGTCCAAAGTATTATAATATATAAGAATATTTAATTAATTCAGATGTAGGATGTGTTATTTTAGTGTACACTTTATTTTTTGAGCAGTGCATATTTAAGATTAGAACATTGTACCAGACCAGTAAAAAATTAAAACTATCGTTCTTGCAGAAGTGAGGGCTTAATGAAAAGTATGATTAGCACCGGTTTAAAGTTTGTTGTTTCTATCAACAGCTACGTTTAATCTGACAACAAGCCTCTTAGAAATGTATAATTTACTGAATATGACTGTATATAGTCATAATGTGTGAACCCTATTTGTGAAAACAGCAGGAGTGTCTTTATATATATATATATATATATATATATATATATATATATATATATATATATATATATATATATATATATATATATATATATATATATATATATATATATATATATATATATGAGAAATCTCCTCTAGTCTCATTCTTTTAAACTCAAAGCACGGACACCCGCAGGGCAGCATTCATGCTAGGACCATTCATGCAAGGAACGCAGTAATTTATGCTGTAGGCCTCGTGTTGGAAAGATTTTAACCAAATTATGTGCCTCAAGGTCGTGTTTTATAATGAAGCAAAAGTCATATGTGTTGGTTTTACACTGAGCAGTTTTCTTGGAAATAAATCATGTGTGCTCACTAAGAAAATCATCCATAATTAAGTGGAAAGTTTCCAACTACGCTGGTTAAAATGTCAGCTGCTCTTTCACTGGCCCACTGTCTAGCTAATGTTCACACTTGGTGTCTTTAGTTTGCTGTTTGGGTTTACCACCAGATGGCTTTCAGCAAAATAAGTAAATATCCGAGTTACAGTTGCCGCATATGCAGCAAAGAATCCCTGGAATGACTTTTCACTCGCTCTGTTTATTTGCTCAGATTGCTTGTTTAATTACCGGCACCCTTTGTTTAATACATGATGTACGTGAATGTTTATAACATAGGTTTCCTTTAGACAACATATTTATATCGTCACAGTGCTAAATTTGCTGTTGGGTCTTGGATCACTGTCCTGTTTATGACCCAGTTTCAAACAAGCCGCAGCTGCAGGGCAGATGGTCGCCATATCACCGACAGGGGATGTCACGATCGAATCCGTGACCGCAAGGCGCTGAGCTCCTGTAGCGAGCCCACATCATCACTCCTTCACCACCATCCTGGCTAAATATGGGGCTGTGCATTTAGGCCAGGGGGGGAAATATAATTTGGTCAAATTTGGGATTAGCAGGTCAGAGCCATAAAGCTCTGTTTTTACAAAAATGGTTTAATCCAAAATAAGCACACTACAGTAAAACAGATTGATTAACCTACCTTTATTCCTACAGACACATGGGTGTGCAGTTGTACTAAAGGATTGTGCTGAGAACTCAGTGGTGCAGTAACTCATAGTTTCTGCATTCCTGTTTAACTTTTCTCTTTGGTTAAAGCTTCAAAAATTTATTCATTACACTTTTTGGTTTTAAAAAAGGTGCTTTTGTAAATTTTTTGCCACCGGTTACCTAAAAATCAGAAATCTCACCTGCTTGTTTTAGCACGAACCCGTGCTGACGGTTGGATTTTAGCAATGATTTGTAACACGGTTTTGAAGCGGTGCCGTTAGATAACATGACATAACATGACGTGACCCAATTTGGATTTCTCAACACAGAAAAGAGCCCCTGACTTTTTTCATTTAAGGTGACTATTGTTACCATTTACCATTTGGTTATTAATAACAAAATGCACAGCTTTATTATTATTATTATTATTATTATTATTATTATTATTATTTAAACCAAAACCAACAATTAATTAATATTAATTGGTATTACTCTAGGAAATTTCCGTCAGTTTTGTCTTTTATTATTTTTTTATGCTAATAAAACCATTAGAGCAATCATTATTATTATTATTATTATTATTATTATTATTATTCCTTTATTTAACCAGGAAAAGTCCCATTGAGATTAACAATCTCTTTTTCAAGGGAGTCCTGGCCAAGATAGTGGCAAAAGATTACATTACAATTTACATTACAGTTTACAATAACATCTATCTAAATTAGAATTTCATAAAACAGTTACAAACCATAGATCTCATTTCCAAACTTTTGAGCAATCGTTTAAAATGTCCGATCGGAATCAAATCCTTCAACTTCCAGTCATGTACTTCCAACATGATTATCTAATACCGCATAAACAAAATGCCAGTTTATTTTCCCAACTTCTCATTTATGTAAGCTTGGCTGAAAAGCATGACTTGCTCTTCTGCACAGGAACAATTCCCTTGGAAAATCAAACTGCAATAGAGAAAACGATTTCTCCTGAGGTCAACCTCATGCTGACCAAATGGCATGACGGCACATTGACATTTCTTTTCCCCAAAGGATAATTGAGGTTGAAATCCATCTTATTGCCTCTAATTGAAACGAGCGTCGGCAGACGTTGCAAACGGCGGGTTTGCGTGACAGCTCGGCTCGCCGTTCGGATTTGTGGATGCGGGTGAAGACAGATGCCTTGAAAGCTACGCCCGAGAGGTCAGACACATTCCTAAGTGCTGCAGAGTTCAGTGTTAAACATGAAGGTCAGCCCATTACATGTACCCTGCAGACGGCGTTCAGTCAACTGGCTCATTCCTGCCGTCTCCTCTGAAGTCATAATTCCCTGGCAGAAAAACAAAACGTCTCCAAAGATATATACGCTCGCATCGGCCCCGTTTGATCATATGTCAAAGACCGAGGCGGCGTGTTCGGAAATGAGATCCTCGCCTCCGCTGGAAGTTCAAGAAGAAGCCCTTATTTCTTTAACGCCACAAAAGACAAGCGGGCAGAGTGTGTTTTTTTTAAAGCTCGGAGATGGGATGAAAGTGTAGCAATCAATGGATCACGCAATCTCAAGAGAGTTTAGCACAACCTGTTTAAAACATTTGGTTCTCACCTTTTAGTTTCCTAACATTTTGATTGTTCCTTTTGTTTTTTTCAATTCAGTTCAATTAAATTTTATTTATATAGCGCCAATTTATGAAGCATGTCATCTCGAGGCACTTTACAAAGTCAAAATCAGTCAGATTATACAGATTGGTCAAAAATTTCCTATATAAGGGAACCAGTTGATTGCATCAAAGTCCCGACAAGTAGCATTCACTCCTGAAGAAGCGTAGAGCCACAGGAAGAGTCGTCTGCATTGTCCATGGCTTTGCAGCAATCCCTCATACTGAGCAAGCATGAAGCGACAGTGGAAAGAAAAACCACCCATTAGCGGGAAGGAAAAACCTCCAGCAGAACCGGGCTCAGTATGAACGGTCATCTGCCTCGACCGACATTTGACACGCCAATCTCATCTCGACCACCAAGGGGGATTTTCTGTACAGCTCTTAGGATGCTTACTGTCCAGTGACGGTCTCCTTGCTCGTTGCGTGTGTGCTCGCCGCATACAGACAAGCTAAACGCAGAGGTCAAATTCCTGTGTGCCTGAAGAGACACTCGCAAATGAATGATTGCTTTTTTTGTGTCGAGGCCAATAATTGGTTATAATTTCAGCATCTTGACCCATTTATCGGTTTTATCAACCTTTTAAGATTGCCAAAAATCACAAAGACATTTTTTTTAAAATCGACATTTTGAAACTTGACAGTATAGTGGCGTTTATATGTAACCCCCAGCAGTTGGTAATGCTGTCCACCTTTGACTGATCCCCATCCTCTAAAGGTGGGATCAGAGTATGTGACGGTGAACAGCATGGACCCAGGCTTCAAACTCAATGCTAGTCAAGCTTTTGGCAGCCATGGCCCGGTTCGCTCTCCCCCAGGGACCGCCGTGCATGTATGGAGTCTGCATATTCTCCTCATGCATGTGTGGGATCCTCCCACAGTCCGAAATCTCTGCGTCAGGCTATAACCGGCTCTTGCTCCTGCCGCTCAGTGAGGGAGTATGAAGAAAGGCGCGAAGGACTAACTATTGAGATATACATTATGCAAGAGGCTGTTTACAAGATAGACGATGATGGAAAGAAGGTCTGATTAATCGAGGCAAATTTATTGTAACCTCCTCTGCTTGTCCTGAGCACACGGCAGAGTTTGAAGCATTTGCGCGCATACACTGAATAAACAATGTTGAAATTGCGGTAAAATCTTTTTTCTTACAGTCCTGCAGTCATAACCTTGATGGTGAAAACGCCTTAAGCCAGAGATGTCAAACATACGGCCCGCGGGCCGGATCTGGCCCGCCGAACAATTTAGTCCCGCCTTGTGGCTAAATGCATTATCGTTATAAAAAAAAACGATAATGTGGCAATAAGATGCCACAAAGAGCTCATCAGATTTGACTTTCACAAGTGGACAAGATAAAAGGAAGAGAATGATAAAACAATTATTGAAAAAAACATGAAAAACATTTTTAAGTTCCAAAAAATGTGAATAAATGTTTTTCAACATTGTACAATCACTGTGATCAGTTCTTATGCATAATGCACTTAAGTAAATGTTTAACTGTGTAAAAGTATTGTTGAAATTGCACATACTTTTCTTAAAAACGCTGAGGTTATTCATAATATATATTGTAAAAGTGATATTAATTTAATATAAAAATCAAGTCCACATTTATTAGTTCTATTTAATCTTGCAATGAGTTTACTAGTGTGGCCCTCTTGAGATCAGATTAAGCTGAATGCGGTCCCTAAACCAAAATGAGTTTGACACCCCTGCCTTAAGCCCACCTTGTGCGTTCTGCCATAAGGTTTTTTTTTTTTTTTTTTGGGAATCCAGGCTCCAGGTCCGTCTGATGAAGGAGCGTGACCTGATTTGACCGACTTGTAAATATTTGCGTCATCTCTGCTGTCGAGAATGTCGACTTGTTGAACTCCTTGCTGCTCCCTCAAAATCCCGGCTGTAATGAGGGGAACCGTTGCTCTCGCTTCCAGGAAGGATAACGGAGCCGTTTAGAAAATGTGTGACCTGCTGGTGTCAGGGGGTAGATATGTGCCTAAGTCGCAATTTAAGGAATTAGCAATGTTTTAAGAAAAAATACTTGAGGGTCTTATCCAGGAATTTTAGGGGTTCAGTTCTGGCTCGCTGTGGGTGACGGAGCACCGAGTCATTACTCTAGCTTTGCTCTCGCAGTAAATTTGCATAAGCGAAATCATGACCAAGCTTAAATGGATCGTTCTCAATCAGCAGCCGGAGTTAGTCCGGCTTTAGGCTCCGCGCCAGGCCGCGTGCCGGTGAAAGAATGCAGGCTTAATTGTTTCTCCTTATAGACCGGCTCAAGTGACCATAACTCGACATGTCACAGTGCACGTCGGTCCTAACCGTGTTTTGCAAAACTGAGAGAGGGGGGGTGAGGGGGGGAGAGAGCCTAAACATCGCATTCCACGTAGGAGAAATCCACTCCAGGCAGGGAGAGAATGGGATGATGTGTTTGTCAGGAAGATCCACAGATGAGTAATCAAGGGTTTATGTGCCAGCAGAGCTAAACACATCAGGGAACAAAGCTGGAGCTGTCAAGCCGGCAGGAATTTCCAGGCTGAAAAACACTGTTCCTGATCAGGAAACGGGGAATACACAGGATGGGATTCAGCCGGAGAACATCAGAGACTGAAAACACACAAACTGAAGCTCCTTTCAGACATGGACCGTTTTTTTTTTTTCCATTGAACGGCCAACAGCTGAATAAATCTGTGTGGTGTCCAGAGGGGGTCCTGGTTGATTTTTGTTTTTCCCCTTTTCCTCTGTGACATTTTGCAAAAATAATCTGACTCAGTTTGACCAAATACTGTATGAGATAGATGACACCCAGCATGGTACTAATGTAAGCTGCAG
This sequence comes from Fundulus heteroclitus, assembly GCF_011125445.2. Classification (NCBI taxonomy): domain Eukaryota; kingdom Metazoa; phylum Chordata; class Actinopteri; order Cyprinodontiformes; family Fundulidae; genus Fundulus; species Fundulus heteroclitus. The sequence continues at coordinate 2,936,246 of NW_023396792.1, read as the reverse complement.
CAGCCACATTTATAAGCTATTTAGGGGAATTGAGCAGATTACTAATTGATATTTTAATTAATGCATCTTTTTGTCTGTGTTGTCTCGATATACTCAGTCAGTACAACTCCTACGCCACCCTGTTAACCTCTTTATTCTCATATTTCTTGTTTTATCGCATGAGATGACTTGCATTAGCCGTTTGCTGTGTGTTTTTAAGTGTGGCAAGCGTCTCCTCATCTGCTTTACATCCTCCGCTGTATGACACCTTCAGATCTGCAGGGTACAGGAATGCTTTTGATCAGATGTGTAGCAGGTCCAGTTAGCAGACCGTCGGACAAACATGAAAACTCACATCTGTAGTAAAGCCCGATTGTGGTCACGGCCACATTAAATTTCTGTAGGTGCTGGCAGCATTTTTAAGCACGGATCAAGCGACCACGGGTAAAGATAGCTCCTCTGTTCTTGTTTTTATGAACAGGACCCCCCTCTGGACACCACACAGATTTATTTAGCAATGTCTTTATTTTTGAGAAATGACATTGCTATGTGACATTGTTTATCACCGTTCTGCAACATTGCAGTGTGGTTATTGTAACAGAGATTAAACATCAATTACAATGATTGCTTATAAAAGACCAAGGCCTTAAGCTCAAGAATCAGATCATTTCTGTCACTATATGGCATAATTTATTCAGTAACATCAGTGTTAAAACAGTTTTGCCCTCCCTGTGCCTAACTTATACGTTTTACTTGCAACACCTCACAATTAAATCACATATTTGAGCCAAATGATCAAGAAACTGAACAGTGTGACCTTTTCAGCGCGATGTGAGTTTTGGAGGAAATGACATTTTTTGTGTGCATTTAGGAACACGGCATGGCGTCTTCAAACAATGTAAAATATGCAAAATAAACATTCAGTAGTCCAATTTTACTTCAAAGTATTAAAAGTCTAGCTTGTTTTAAATGCCTTACCATGTAAAAGAAAGCGATATTTCATCTACTGGTTTATGAACGACTACAGCTTTTACTGTGCTGATTAATAATTATGGTGAGATGACTTGTTGTGTATGTGTTTTTAAAAGGGCTCCAGTGTTTTATTTCTGTTCATTTATTGTCCAACTTCAAGCAAAGGGCAATCATTGCATCCTTACCTTATCTTTGTTTCTCGTTGTGATCATGGAAGAGTGAGAAGTGCTGGTTTTCTGACCAGCTGTTAATCTTCCACCAGCGTGAGGATCTACATACTTCTCTTTGAAGCCATGTCGATATATTTTCCTACTACAAGTAATGTTGATGTTGATACTGATATTACAGCCACAGAACCTCGCTTCAAAAATATTCAAACAATCAATGTTGAAATTTTACACCTCAAGGAAAAAAAAATAATTCCTTTTCATTTATGCATTTTTTTTATATATATTTCTGGTGCCTCCTAAATTCATTCATGCATACTTCATAGTGAAAGTTACCCAGTGCATGTTTACCATCGGTGTTCACTGGCTGATGTTACCACTTTGGATGGCAGCTGGTGATATTGCCTCATAACCACTTAACTGATTGCATCTTTCAATGTTCCCTTAAAACCAGTTTTCTGGCATCACTTTCAGCATTTATCTTCTGATAAACACTGCTCTAGACACAAGCTAGTTGTTTGAAATATGCAATATGCAAAATACTTAGATTTAGGGCATTTACAGGTGCTCACTAAGCCACAAGTTTTTGGAGTAATATATTATATATTGGTGTTATTCATTGACTTTTTTGTCATGCTAGTGAGAGTGATGGAGTGCTTGAATGGTGGTTCAAAGTGTTTGTCCAACTCGGTTGTTCTTCTGGTTTAGAAAACACCAAGCAAGGGTAGGTAAATACGGCTGAAGCTAGATGGAGATCACAAGACATTTTAGACTCACAAAAAATATCTCTCACTAAATTATTTATTACCTAGTGAAAATAGGTGACATATTTTTCCATTGTATGCATTTATAAGCCCCAACATCAGGGCAGTGGGTGTGCAGCTAACAGCCAATCGTATCTGGAGGGCGTGAAGAAGACGAAAAGTGGTGATTTGTTCAAATTGCTTACTCCTCTCTTGCTCTGTCCGCCTAAAGCCAAACACACACACTTACACACACATCCTTGTTTTAAATTCAAAGTGAGGACCTTGCCTTGACTTGCATTCATTTCAAGCCCTTCCCATGGCCTAACCCTGACCTTTACCAGTATGTACCTAACCCTAAACTAAACCCAATTGACACATCAGTCCTATATGTAACCCCTAGCCCAGAAAAAAGTGAAGACCAAACAATGGTTCTCACTTTACGAGTAAAATGGGCATAACATGTTCTCACTCCGCTGCAAGTACAAGTACACACACACATGCACACAAAACTTTGATTCTTCTATTTGAAATTGAAAAGTTTAAGTTAATCAGTACCTTGGTACATCTTTAACATTCTGTTTAAATAGTACATTTATGCTTTTTTTTACTCAACATCTTCTACCTGTGTGAACATTTTTCATTTGCATGACAGTTTTTGGGTCCATTGAAATACCTTATTATACCTTTGTCATTTAAGGTATTCGTTTTGGCTTCATTCCCATTCTTTCTTTCTTTTTCTGGGCGAGTATATAAATCCAGTTTAGCTGTAAGGTGCTTTTTGTCAGAAACATCCTGGTTCTGATTGTCTTTTAAAGAAATACTGACCATAAGTTCGAATTATCAGTGTCAATTGGGTTATTATTTAAAAGAATTATATAAATTAAACCCTATTGGAACATTTTAATATATTGTGTGTAACACTCTGGAAAGCTCATTAGACTCTTCCGCCTTTGTTCAGATTCACATTTACTTCTCATACCAGATTAGTGGGTTTCCACAAAAGGAACAAAATCCGTTGTGGTTTGAATGGAGTTCATTGAAGGCAGAAGTGAGACCGAGAGCTGTAGCGCGCTCTCTAACTTGGCCAGAGTTCCCAAAAGGTGGTGGAGGAAGCACCTGTTCTGCAGCACATTATCTTACTGCGCTCTGAAGGGCTCAGCAGCCTGACACATGACCGCCATTGTACTGGTACACAAGCCCAGGATGAAGCTGTTTACCCAGGCTCTTTCATGCATCGCTTCGCGCGCTCACAAATGCGGTTTGATGCTTTGTGTTTGCTCATTCTAGACAAAACAAGATAACAGCCACAGTTAGAAAAAAAAAACCTTCCTGTTTATTTATTAGTTATGTGAAATTGGAGAATTAATGTAAATGTCTGAAGCACAGCCTTCTGTAAGAAAATAAGAAATGAAACCTTAAATGTAATCGGTTCTGTCAGGGAAAAGGCATTAATAAACACTCCCAGCTGCCCACAGATGTTGACCTGAGGACACGCTGAGTTTTAAGGAAGAATACAACCTTCAGGCTGTTCTCGCTGCATTTTTTTTTTTTTTTTTACAGTGCTGTAGAAGCAGGGCTCTTTTTACCTGCTATCGTCTTTAACAAAGACCAGGTTTCTTGAAGGTCAAATGCACATCTGCAGCCTGTGTGAAAGCCAGATGTGACCCTGTGGAAGGTTATTTGAAGGCGTCAATGTTATTCTTAGACTGAAGGACATCTAACTGAACCAATCTTTGTGTAAATAAATGTCTAGTTTTTGACATACCCTCTTTGATGGAGGAAAAAAAACTTCTTTATTTATTTTTTTAAACCAAACAGATTTTAAATCAAAGCTACAAAGACTAAGTACACTTAAACAGGGCATATGCTTTTTAATGCCTTCCTTTTCACATTTTAATCCATCAATTGTGGTCTATATTAAATGGAACTGCAATGCTTTGGTCTGAATTCCTCATTATTGTAGCTCACAAGCTCCTCCTGTGTCCCTGTTCTGAGGTGCATCTGAGAGAAACTAGTTTTAGTGCTGTCTCTTTAAATGCAAAGGGAACTTCACGTCCCATCGCCTTCCGGTATTCTACTCCACCCTGTTCGGCCATTTTTGTAGTCTGCTAGGGGGGGCAGTGTAATGAGTTGATTGGGTTGTAGTTACACCCATCAACCGAACATTTTCACTCATCCACTTGTAGCTTTGGCATCCTTCAGCTTGGACTACAAAATCACAGCGAAAAAAATAATAAAAATGGCAGATTTGTGAAATAGGTAAGCCTGAAGTCCATGACCTTGTATAGCAGCTTCACGGCACATATACTGTGACATAATTGTTCGAGAAACGTAATGGGGGGGAATAGATAAAACTGAACGGCTTGACAAACATGACCCACAAAGAATATAGATATATATTTCCGAAGCTCCTGAAGAGACTAGATTCAAATTTTATTCCAAAAAAATTTTGAAAAAACAAAACTGGACTTTTTTCTGAAGTTTGAAGACTTTTTGCATCTACAATTCAATCGTCTGGAGTAGTGTGGAGTTCCAAGCTTTATATTTTTGCCCAAAAGGCGTTGTTATGGCTTAGATAACATGCAAATTAAACCGAAACTGGTCCACCCCTTAGCAATGGGGAGTCGTTAGGGTCGTTATTGGCCTGGCTTACAGGGGAAATGTTGTGATCACCTGCATGGAGGTGAGGATTGGGGTGAAAATCGGAAGGAATCAAACCTATAGCTGTGTTGTAAGTTTTAAGTTGTTTTCTCACAACTTAAATGGCTTCCTCAACCCCCCCCCCCCCTTTCGAACCATCTTTCTTCTTTGTCCAAAATGTGAACATTTTGGTCCTCAAAAGAGTGTCCTTTGTCCTTAAGGTGTAGGTGGACAGCAGAGTCTTGTCCTGAGGTGGTAGCTCTCCTGTGTTGAGCCATGCGTCAAATTTTATGGACGCCTAGAGACTCCATGTACACAATGTGCTTAAAGGATATAAAAAAGTTGTCATCCACTTCTTTGTTTCTTTTAAATTCTTGCCTTTAGTTCCTAGTTTAAACCATGCACCACAGACTTGTTTTTGTATTTCTGAGCCCAGCTGTATGAATTGTGAGAATAGGAAGAGATTATTATGGTCTGATAATGTCTGTTTGCACTCAGATCTTTCACACTTTTCTCTAAGAGGAAAGTACGCCTGGACGATATTAGAAAACATGTATTTGCAAACTTATTGTTGAATATTGCAATGGCGATCTTGGTTAGGAGTAACTCACATTTTCATGTCTTTGCTCCTCCTTTTTTATCTTTACAATTTGCCCATCATTTTCTGTGAGCATTTGCGTCTTAGCTAGTAGCAAGTACGTGTGGTCTGCATCAAGGGTGCTTAGAGAACATCCAGCTGGCCCAATATATTATTGGGTTGCAGAGGGAGAATGCAGGGGAGTCGATATTTGATACGCAAACGCATCCAAGCAGTTCTTTGCAGTCGCGAGATTGCAAACACTGATATTGCGATGGTGAACGCGATTAAATAAATCATGCTGCTCCAGTTGACTGATTGTAATTGATGTTGTAATAAATTTTTTTTAAAACTCCGAATCCACTGCTCACCACGTCACCCTTTTTTATTTGAATCAGTTATCTTACATCTACTCTGTTGCATCAGTTTTGGAAGTCATCCTGACATCAGTAGAGTTTATTATGCAGTAATGAATTTAATACCGTTAAAACGATTGAAATTTCAGTTCTGCTGTTCAAAACCGTAAATAATCAATTTGTGAAAATTCCTGGACTTTCCTCGGATTACTAAAGGGAATTTTCTGCTCTTGTTTATATTTCACAAAAGAACTCTTTTTAGATGTGGATGATTTGTTGTTGTATTAACCTACTTTAAATAACTCTGAAATACTTCAGTGTGTGTTTAAGGGCTAAGACCCCCCCGGATGCTTTTTCTTTTTTTTTCTTTTTTTTTTTTAGATGGATTGGTTTAAATGTGATTTATTCCTACAGAGGAATGCCGAATCCCCCAGCGGGATTCATTTTATTTCCCTTTGTCTACAAGTTTCATGTGGTAAAGTTGCTGCATGTTTTTAGTTTATGCTTTGTATTCAGGATGAAGTATTTGCCCTGAAGTGAACAAAATCTCTCCAAGGTATGTTTGTGAACAGTAGGGTTAAAGGGGGTTAAAGCAAACTTTTCCAGATGAGTTTATTGGTGGATTGTATCGCTACAAAATTAGCCTTTTATGTTGCAGGTTCTTTTTCTGGTGTTGCATTTCCTACACATGTGGTACTTATGAAGCTGAAAATGAGGTAGATGGCTTTATACTGTTTGACTAGATTACTTTTTTCCATTGATTGTCCTTGATCGCGGTCTTCTAAAAATAACCCTAAATTGGACCATGTGTGCTGAGTGTTGCATAACATTGCCGCAAAAATCCTCAAAAGTGTTGGCGACAGTCGTGAAGCAGAGCTTTGGAAACCGGCACCTCAAAGCTTTAGGTCATAAAAAACCGGAGCCGTGGTGCAGCGGATGAAACCTCTTGCAGCCACTGAATAGTATTTGAATAGCAGTGTTATTATGGTCATGTTGTTGACAGTTTGGTTTCTTGTAATCGTCATAATGACCTTGACCGAAGAAGCCAAGTTTGAGGGAAACGAGCGCGTGCACGCTCGTGCGCCAAAGCTCCCCAGCTGGAGCAGAAACCTCTGGTTGTTTTGTCCGCTGCTCATCCTGCAGAGCAGATAAAGTCGGCCAGGCAGCATGCCATTGACCTTTTCACCCCCTCCCAGTCCCTCTCGCACCCCTGACACCTTGCATTGCACTTTCCGTCATTGTGTTGTCTTCCTGCCATGAGCGTTTTTCTATATGTATGAGGAAAGAATGGGGTGGAGGGAGGGGGGGATCATGGAAATACACGTTGTAGCATCAGTTTTCCTCAATATATTGCCCTGAAAGCCTATCTAAATCTCCTCGTCAATGTTATTCTGAGATTTTATTATTCTCTGTTATTGTTTTTAAATTCCTTTCTAGATTACAGGTCACATGTTGCGCTTTTATGTTTGTACCATTTAAGCTTTCTTTTTTTTTTATGTGTCCTTTCTGTATTTTATGCATCAGCCAGTTGATGGTCTCGATGTACAACAAGGTTGTTTTGAAAGGCTACAGATTCAAACCAACTTAAATCTTTTGTGAAAACTTTCCTAGTTTAGAGTCTTTTTAATGAGATTCTGGAGAAAGTTCCAGAGTGGTCAGAGTTTTCTCCGTTTCCCCCACCCTTACCCGTTACTTGGCGCCGTTTCTTACTCCTACACTTTGTCCTTCCTCTCCAAGGACAAAGTCAGCTGTTTGGAAAGTCATGGCCAAGAAACCTAACTACAGTGAGTGCCACTCATTGCTCTTGTTAACGCTGTTTTGAATGTATAGTTGGCACACTATGGGTAGCACGTCCTTAAATCAGCAGATTACAGGCTGGCTACCTGAACCAACCAATGACCCGAGTGATAAGCAGCTAATATTAGCGTGTTCAGCTTCAAGTGACCATGCCGTTAAGAGCAAAACAGATAGAATTGGTAATCTTCTGATCAATATACGCATTTACCTCAGAGCCACTACTAAAATTAGTAGCGGTTTTATTCTGGATCAGCGTTGATAAATGGCTATCTTTACATGGACAAAAGTAATCGGAATAAAGGGCCGAACAAAATAAAAATGTGTCATGTAAACACGGCAATTGAAATATATTGTGATCGGATTAAGATCAATTGAAGTGAAATTGTAATCTGAATCAGAGGGGTGGTTTATGCCCTTTGATAATCCGATCAGCATGCATGTACGTTTTTTTATGCTGTCAGGATCAAGTTATTCCGAATGGGCAAACTGACCTGAGTGCGCATGTATACCCGAAAGCAAAACTGTTGGTGCTCCCAATACAACCTTTCTATCCAAAACACTAAAAGCTCAAAATTATTATTTATTCAGTAAAATTTCAGCCGTAATTAGAACCTTGTGCAAGTCCAGCCTCAATGCTTGTAAGACAAATGAACTCGTATAATACTGCTTTGTTTATTACAATTTGTTGTTCAGCAAAGACGGAAGTTCTTCTTCTGGGGTTTTTGTAGGGATATTTGATAACAGGGCATGTCAGAGTGGCTGTATTCTGAATAAAGTCAGTAGCATAAAAAAGGCACATTATGATGGGATTGATTGTGTGCACATGTAAACGGTATGATCCGATTATTTCTTGGTTTTTAATCCGAATACATTTCATTTCGATCGTGAAATTTTGTGCATGTAAACATGGCTATTTAATAGGCGTTTTTAGAAGAGCTAACAATAGCATTCTTCGTTTAAAGGCTGTTAAAAACTGAAAAACGAAAAAAAAAAAAAAACGACTGAAAAGATTTAGCTATTTTCAGTATCAGTTGGTTGTTTTAAGTTGAAGACCTAGGAAATCGAGACAAGGAAGGAAAACAAACCAAAATGTGTTTTCTACGACGTGTCGAGACATGTTAGCGGTTCATTCAGGCTGTAAGAGAGCTCACTCTTTCAGCAGATAATAGGAAGGCCACACTTAATACGTCACACATGCTGGGTTTTATCTTTCTTGAGCTTTTCCCTGTCATGGAACATGCTAGATTTTGTAGTGTTTGCACATTTTAGAGTTAAAGGAACAATAAGTAATAATGAAATCTAATGGTTAAAAGCGGAACAACATATACACTGGTGGGATTTCACGGAGACCCACCATTAACATGACAGTCCAAAGTTGTTTTGACCCAGTAGCTGCTCTATCACACATAGCATGATGTCACCTTTGCTATTAATACAAATAATTATCGGGCCAGTCACAGCAGGAAGGTACAGGAAATTTGATGAAACTGGACTTGACCAAAATCTGTATCGTCAAGTTAAAACCTCAACACAACAACTCATTGGAATTACTTTTGCACTGTTTAATGAGGATGCTCTTTACGCAACTCTGTTTTTAAATATAAAACACTCGAAAATTTCCTTAAGATGACAGGCAAATAATAACTCCCATTCAGCCATGGTGCATTGCAGAGCAGAAGAGCAGAATCAGTTTCTCAACCAAATCTCACTGATGTGCTCAGAAGGCCAGGATGTGATGACATAAGTGGAGGGCATAACGCAAAAAAATGTAACATGATGGAAAAAGACATGAGACCAAAAGCACTGTTCATGGTGAGGGATTTTGGATTATTACTGTTTCGTACATTTTATTCTCTTCAATTGATTTGTTTCTTTTCAGTAACCTAATAGGTTTCTGTTTTGTTAGATTTTTATAAATTTGTCAAAGTTTAATGATGTGTGAGAAAACCACCATTTTTGTTTATTCAGTATTCAGAGCACGCAGCACATTAAACTGTTAAAGTATAATGACGTGCCTCTTTTAAAATTCAGTATATTGCAAAACAAATTAGCCCTTCGTGTTATGGAAAGACCTTCTTGATACAAGAGAAAACTTGGGTTTTTAAGAAAATGACCACTTATGAATTAATCGTTAGTCGATCAATAAGATCAATCAACTTTAGATTAACTCATTAATCAATATCTGGCATCCCTAGTAGTCATCCATTAAAATAATCAAAATCAGGTGTTCCAATCACTGGACACAGGTGTATAAAATCAAGTGCCTGGGCATGCAGACTGTTTCTACAAATATTTGAGAATCCCAGCGCTCACTCCTAAATATCCATAGGCAAATGTCAGTATGTTATTATAACAAAGTGGAAGTGAGCGGTAATGTGGACCAACGTCATATTGAACCCCTATGGATTTAGGACGGGATCTCAGTGACGGTCATATGTGAGTCAAGGCAGGTGAGTGAATAGCTACTTTTGGCAATATAGTGTAGATCTGGCTCCAATTTCTTTTTCAATCTAAATATAGATATGATGATAAGGTATTTTATGTTATCCTACTGTAACAATCTCACACTGGTTCATGCAAATGCAATTCTAAAAGGCTTGTTGAAGTTTTTTATTTTTTTCTTTCATCCCTTTTAGACCGTTAATGGCACAGGGGACCCTGGGATAGTCAACTATGAGGAGAGAAAACTTGTAAAGAGTTTTGTGGCTTCTCTCACTCAGATCTGCAACTCTACTGCCAACCGTGTTTGATCGATTTTGTGGTTTCGAGCTCATTTGTAGTAACGGAAACCCTTGGGAGGGTTTCGGATTCTCCAGTCTGTTTGTGTTTCCACAGTTACACCACGTTAATGTGCAGACAGAACACTGTAAATCTTTTGTGCGGTAACAAGAGCGCGAAGAAGGCGACGCTGAAGACGCAAGCCGGTGCTGCCTCTCTGCCTTCGGTCCTGAGTCATCTTTAGCTGTGTTTGCTGCTCCAGTAACAGCCAGCCTGGACCAGCTTGAGCAGGCATTACTGTCCAGTCATAGCAAAAGAATGTCATCTTATCCTGCCCTGGCAATAGTCTCCCTTTGTTTTGTTTTTTTCCTCTTTTTTTTTTTTTTAATTGTTGCTCATTCTTGGCTTTAGCAGCTCTCTCTGCCTATCAGGTGCTACAGTCCCAGTTGCTGAATTGTGCAGTTGCAGATCTGACTTGCCAAGCCGCGGTTTCATCTGCTTTGACATCAGCAAGTGTGTCCCAGAGTTCCTATGTCATTTGATTAGGGTCTAATTTGGGAACAAGAGATGCCCTTTCTCTCTGTACCATGTGGGGGGTTTCTACGCGTGGGCATGCAGTGTTTAAAGGCCAGCTTTCCTATGCATTGACCTTTGCACGCGCTGCGGCGGATGACTCTGCAGTGCTACAGCTGAATGTACGGCATACCTGATGCTGCTTTTACTTGTCGTTACACGGGCTCCGTCAAGTGTCCCTGTTATTGTCTGTGGCTCTGTTGCTCAAAGGGCAAAGCTCACACGAGTGTTTTTCCATGGGTTTTTTTTCTTTCTTTTGCCTGGTAACCTTTTCACAAATGATTAGTTTTCCTCCTTGTAAAAACTCACAATTTCAACCACCTGGCTTGTTTCTTATACTTATAAATGTGTTATATGAGTAAACACATGGATGTTTTTTTTTTTTTTGTCTTATGTACTTGTGTGCATACCCAGTACTGACCAGTAGAGACCATGTATTCTTAAAATAACAGATGCGGGAAGCATGACAGAACTACCCCCCCACTGCACTAATTAAGGACAGACACTGAAAGCACCAAAAACTATCTAATAGACATATGAATGTGTTCTTGCACGTACTGGAGATTCATGCCAAGTTCAGGTACTACCGACTTCTGGTGTTCTTTAAGGTCTACTTGAATACCGCAGAAAATTAAGGAATTACAAGGTTCGCTCTATTTATGCATCAAAGCATGTGTCCTGAATCTGATCCTTAATCAGATTGTAAATAAACCAGAGATGCTCCGATGGACCACTACCAATTCCCAATTCTGTTTGTGCTCTGACCAGGGACTCAGGTTTTTATTTCTGTTTTTACAACGACAACCCATGAAAGGGAAAAATGTGCTTCAGGTTATTTTAATAGATGTAGTCGTTTTGTATCCAATAAAAACTGAAGGAGTTACAAGATTGTTCCAGTTATGCTCCCTAGCCATTATCAGTACAGATCAGTTGACCAGAGAAGCCAACTGATGAGTTCAGCTTTTACAAAAAAAAACAAAAAAAAACTTTCTTCCCTTTTTATAGATGTAGACAAAGATTTGTGGGTTTGAAAAAAAAAACGCTTAAATGTTCAAACTTAAGTCTGAGGCAACCCAAGAGAAACACTTTCCTAAGAATATGAACTAAAATTGGAATCTGCAAGTGAAATCAGCAGAAAAAAAAAATAGTAAATCTGATTTGGCCCAACTCATTCAAGTCAAAATGTTTGTACTATTTTAAACTCTAGGACACTTAGAGCACATCTAATGGAATATTTTGTCCTTATATGTTCATATGCACACTCACAAAATGCATATCTCTGGTGATCTTCTTGGCTATTTCCAAATGTGTTCATCTCCTTTATGACAACAATGAATGGAATAGCTGGAATAGTTTAGGAAGAGCTCAGTGCACACACACGAACATGCACACACCCCACCACAATGCAGTTTTTAACAGATTTCCTGTGGGCTATTGTATCTGCTGGAAGATGGTGGCATCCTGGTCCAAACCTCCGGGTTGAACGAGCCAAATCCCTCCCTCTCTCCTTCTTTTCCTCACTTCCCCTCATAATCCCTCTTTTCCTGTGCTCCTTCTCTCTAACTCCATTGCACATCTCTTCCGCTGTTGCTTTTTTTTTTTTTTTAGCTAAGCTACCTTACATGTCCATTTACCCATTTTTCCATCTGTTTTGCTGTTGCCCACCCTTACTGTCAGCCTGTCATCTCTCCACCTCCCCTCTCTTACACCAAAGCGGCAGTCTAAACAACATTTTTTTAGAGCCAATTGAGCCTCCAGCAAAAACAGAGAGAAACCAGACACAAACACTCAACTCTCTGACCTGCCTACCTTTAGTGTTCAGCCCCCCCCCACCCCTTTTTTTTTGTGGCACTCTCATTTTCAAAGTTTAGTAAATCCCATCTATACATGTCTGTCTGAACGCTGAACCACAGAAACCTTGTTTTTTTGTCAAACTGCAGATGTTTTGTGTCGGCTCTCTAAATGACTCACTCCGTCGCTTTTGAGACTTTAATCCATTTTAAGATGTGTTTTATTATGGTAAGAGTATTTCTGACTGTCTGTGCCCAAATGGTTTCATAAAATGTGCTCACTTCTGGCACGCTTTAGAGAATTTGTGCAATCCTTAAATTCTCAGTAAACAACGTGTTGGACAATATAAATAGTGCATTATTTCAGTGTGACTGAAGGGGAAGGGTGTTTTGTTGTGAAATCATTAGTCAGGCCTGCTTTACTGAGCTGTAAGTAGAACCCAGTGTGGTTTAAGCTTTGACCCACACGGATATAATATCGGGAATATATTTTACTTGCAAACAGAAAAGTTGGACTTTTTTTAATAACAAAAGTGCTCATGTTCTGGCTGTAAGATGAAAACAGTGTCTGCTAATTTAATGCACTTTGATGGTATGTCACCAAGCTCCTTGGTGCTTTTCTATCAATCCGAATGCAAATGCGCTGTGTCGTGTGGCTCTGATGATTTTCAGGGGAAAACACACAGTAATCACGCTGCTTCCTGCTCCGTGGCGTGCTCAGTAGACGTAATTGCCGCACTGGAGCAGGATGTCCTGCCTGTGCTTTCTGGAACGCCATTGGGTTTATCCATGACGTTATGAAGCCATGCGCTGATGCCCATATGACTTCACAACGTCATGGCATATGCGCCCTGGGAATATCTGCTTTGAATATATTCCCAGGGAACATTTTTACAGTCATGGAATGAGCTCGTTTCTCTGGGTACAGATATGAAGTGACACAAAGGACTCTCTTAGCCACTAGCCTCCAGGGCCCACATTTATCACGTCTCCGCCGCCACGCACGACAAATCAGGACGGTAATGAAGGTAAGATAAATCACCAAAGCGAACTGCAGCAAACAGGGACATGCAAGAGTCACCAAACCCCCCTGACAACCATTAGACCCCATGTACCAACCGGCTGTCTAGGAGGCATGGCATGAAAATGTCTTCTGTCCTATCAGCTCAAGCGTAAAGATGAGGAAATCCCTAGATGCTGCTGAAGCTTTATCTAAACCAGTGTGATTTGCTCAGATGAGATTATGGTTGAGTTTTTAAGCAAAAGAAAACAACAATAAAGCGCTACAAGTTGGTCTGACAGAGAAGAACCTCATATCCACTGTTAAGCACGGTAGAGGACCCCATGATGCTGTGGGGCTGTTTATCTGCCAAAAAGCCCCGGGAACCTTGTTCGAACTCATGCTGCCATGAAGTCTTTGAAAACCCCAGACATTTTACAAAAAGACGCGGCGGTCTCTGCAAGACACGTAAAAGATGGATCATCTTTAAATCTTTCAGGAAAATAAGCATCTTAAAGAAATACAGTCAAAATAACACAAAAACAGTCCACCAGAATCCTATATAAAAGATGTGGTGCAGCAAAGAGAACATTGTGTTGGAGAGAAGCCAGAACTTTAATCATTCAATTAAAATTTAATCAATTCAATTCTGTGAAATGTTTAAAAGAGAATACAAAATGCTGAAAAAAGGATTTTAAACCCTTTTAACTCGGGGGGACTGGTACACATTTACCCATTTTAACTTTTACAGTGTGAGAATTGGCTGCTGTGTTTATTTTATGGCTTTTACACATAATTAGCAGGTATGCAATGTTTGGGTTTTTTTTGTTTTGTTTTTTTAATGATCTTTTTCCTGAATGTCTTCATAGTTCTGCCAGCCTGGAGGTTGGAGGATATCTCGAGAAAGGAAAGCGCCCACCTTCTTCACCGTCGTGCTGACAGACATCGATTCAGACCGATACTACTGCTCCTGCCTCACTTTCTATGAGGCTGAAGTGAATCTACAGGTGAGACTTGCTACCCCGACTCTCACTCAGCTTCTAGGTGTGTTGATTACAAGGAGTTTTTTTGTGTTTTTTTTTTTAACCAAATCCAACAACAACAGGAAGTGTGAATGTTGAGATTTAAATCTCCTATAAGAATACAACCATAACTCATGAGGCTACCATTGCACCCTGGTTCGCTTGCATGTCTGTCAGGAAACCTTGAGGCTATCGCAGTTGGCAGTGCAGCGGGACTCACTCTGTTAGCAATTTCAGCCTTATTTAGTTTGTTTTTTTGGAACCTGTTTGGAGGTTGTTGTGTGTGTTTTTTTTTTTTTTTTTTTACATTCAGGAATGCCTGTCGCGTGTGTGATGTCTTCCAGGATTTCAGGCATTATTTGACAGCAAGAGCCATTTGCGATCCTGTCTAATAAATTTTGACTTGGCCGATGGTTTGTTCTTGTGAAAGTGAGAAAGATGGACCTGTGCTCCCTCCAGCAGTGTTCGTTTGTTTACACGTCCACAAAACATTGGGTTTGACAACAGATTAGCGGTCACGGCATAAATGTTCAGAGCTCTCATTAATTATTGATTACAACACACATGTTTGAAAGAGAACATTTTATACTCTAGAATGAACTTGTTAATCTGTGTTTCCACCAAAAAAGCCCAGAGAATACCGAGGTAATTGTTTCACTGTGTTGAAGGCCCTTTGTAGGAGGCCTTTAGACGGCGCCTGTCCCCCTGCCCAGGGTGACTTCACATCCTTTCACATGTGGACAGCAGTCGTCAATCACATTCCAGTTAGTTCGGCGAAACCTTTGCACGTTAAATTTGAAAGGCGGTCATGCTTGAAAAATCTGCGTCCACTTCAGACAAACGCAACCCCGAGTCGTTTTAGTGGAATTTTTGAAATGAGTCTTTTAAGATTTCCACATAATTGTACCTCAGCTTGTGGTAATCAAAAAGAATAGCCCGGACTTCTCTCTTATTTTTTACTAAGCACGCTTTCTGATCTAATCGGAAGCATCAGGGCAGAAAGGGTTTACTTTAATAAGGCGCTTTAAGGGAAGAAAATGACCAAAATGAGAGCAATTGTTTGCTTTTCTTAAGAATTTTTGCAAAGGGGCTAATCTACAGACCCCCATTGCTCATCACTGCTTTGTAAAACCCGTCTGATATGGATGAAAACATGTTGCAGATTGTGCTTGAACTGCACGATACCAGACAGATCACACGATCGCGGCCTCATCATCTGTGTCCGGTGTGGGCAGGGAGGCCCCATCCAGTATTATTAGCATTCCATTCTCAATGGTGATTCTTTATATGTTGATTGTACGCACTGATAATGCAATGGCAATACATTCTCGGTACAATGTGTAGCCACTGATTACCGTAACATTCATTTACAGTTTCTGTTTGCTTCCCATTAACTTTAAATTTAACCTATGAGATCAAGTTTCACTCTCGCATTTGCAGGACAAATCGAGCTTTGGCAGCACAACCAATAGTTTATTCAGAATCAGAATCAAGTTTAATCGCCAAGTAGGTTTGCACTTACAAGGAATTTGACTTGGTGTTGATGGTGCAGACAAAAAATAAAAATACAATAAAATAAAATGGATATCTATACAGAAGCTATATACACTCATTAAACTGTGCGTTAATGTAACGCAGTTATCTTTGCAATCATTTGATCAAATGCCTGATATTTACCAGGCACAGTGACCTGCACATAATATATTGGGGGAACATCATTGAAAAATATATTTATTTCATTATTATATAGATTCAATTTTGTTTAACATTTCAAGCGTTTATCTGGTTTTTAAAATGTATTCAAAAAAGGGGGCATATTAATGAACGTACATATCATATGTAAATATGCCAGATTGTAACCATTGGCTAATTTCCATCTGTAGTCCTTGGACAGGTTGATATTAACATTAGCTTTTAGTGCTGGAGCTTACACCCAAAGTTAAGTTTCTCTGAAGACCTGAATATTGCACACATACAGTTATATTTCTAAAACAGAAATATTATGTAATGTTCTACACAACGATGACTGCTGACGTGTCAGTTCTCTAGTTACTAGTCTAGCAGAGCTCAATCAACACCCCAAAAAAGGGTGTTGGTTGAGCTCTGCTAAAGGTCACCGCTAAGGATCCAGCCGTTCAGAGTGCTGTTATCTGAGCATGCTAATGGAAAGTTGTGAGGAAGGAAAAACTGCAGATCCAGGACATTGTTCACCACTGTTGCTTCATTGTACAGTGGAGAAAATGACTGTGTGTCCATTATATGTTGAGCAAACATGGTTGAGTGAAATTGCCATTTCCTGACAACGTGTTCAACATAATTTTTTATGGTTAAAGAAATTGCTGACTGTATGTAGTTCTCTAAACTGGAGCAGTCACTAGGGCTGACTTTTATTCAAGCATAACACAAAACAAATAAAAAACACTTTTGTGTTTATTTCAGGTTTTTACTTGTCTTCAGTTTTGATGATAGTCAAGTAAAGACAATAGGCCAAATGTTTATGCAGGCTAAACTGACATTTGGTGAGGACACGTCGATAATAAGTACTGCTCTTTGAAAAATGAACTTTTACACTTTACCGTTCAACACTACATCTTTGGGTTGTTGTTGTTTTTTTTAGCGCAGACACATTCCAGTATTCATTTTAAAGCCCCGAATAGCCTCCTGAAACTCGAGGGTGTTTTGACAATCTTTACAGTCTGAACTGACATCCTTATCTGCTCACATGGATCTCGGGGGGAATGTTCAGACAGCCGATGCAGGAATGTGTTTGGTTTAATAATTAAACCAGCTTCTAGGAATGACGGAGAAACGTGACCGACGTCTGACTCAGGTATGCTGAACCTTCGCTCCTGAGGGGATTAAAGCACCCTTAGCATCTTTTATTTGTCTGGAGAGATACTCATTAGATTTTGACAGGGGTTAGATTTAGGAATGCAATCACTAAAAGGTAGTTATAGCTGTGCTTTAATTAGCCCACCAGTAGGGAGGCCAGCGATACAATTAAAGTCAGACTAAAATTAGGAATTACCAACATAAAACACAAACACTTCATGCAATTTTTGGCTCTTGTTTTAATTATTGCTCTTAATGATAGTAATGATAATAATATACTACACCCGTGGTGTTACGATATTAACCAAAGCAACCATTACATCTTTTTTCTGTACTTTTATTCTGTGTATTTAATTATACTGTTCGGATGATCAACTGATTCACCCCTTAACACACAGAGATGTTAATGTATGAACATTTATAAAGCAAAAGTTTTTTTTTTTCTGCTCATAGTTTTAGCCAAGCTGTTTGTATTTTGTAGACGCATTGCAACAAATGTTCTTCTCTAAATCCTTTCAAGCCTAATTTGTGATACGCTTCTGTGTTTTATAACCCCTATAAAAGTGAATTATTTGAAACTAAATTATAGCCTCTTCTACTTCTACGCTTCCAAACATCTTGGGTCAGTGAGTAATATTTTTTCTCAAAGAATGCGCACATGCTGCGTAATACATGCCAGATACGTGCTAGACTGTGTGATAAGCTTGAAGCACACGATGTATGCCTTAAACCAACCCAGGAGCTCGGTGCTACCTACTGGTGCGGTCGAGTACCACGTCTACGAGCCCCTTTGACTAAAAGATTGTTTTCTTAAATGTTTCAGGGATCAAAAGGTATTGAGGCTGACGGAGACGAAGACGAGGAGGCAGAGGAGGACGGCCTGATCCAGCCAGCTCAAGTGTTTGCACCAAAAAGTCTCATTCTCGTGTCCAGACTGGATTATCCTGAAATATTCCGGGTAATAACGCACCGTTTGATAAAATCTTGATTAAAAAAACATTTTTTCTGTTTGTTCAATAGAAATTCCTGGGATTTTTTGTCAAATTATTGTTTTATCTTGTTATCCTGAGATCATAAGCGTCTACTTTGTACCGCCTGCAGCACGGGTCAGGGCGGTATAAGTGCAAGCATGCACGTCACTGGAGTGAATTGGGCATAGTATCTTAAGAGCCTCTTATCATCCCTACAAAATTTAATCACACGGAAAGTCAGTCATGATGTTTGCGAGTTATGCTCCCTTAAAATTGACCAAAATTGACGTAAATGGCGCTGCAATCAATTTTCTTCTGATTTCATTATGAGAATAGCATGCAGTATATGAAACTGTGCTATGCATGTTTTTCTTTTCAGGGATGCTTGGGACTGATCTACACCGTGTATGTCGACAGCCTGAACTTCCCTTTGGAGGGCCTGGTGGCCAACCTCTTTACATTCCAGGTTCCTGTTGCAGGTGGATCGCAGGTACGTCTTGTTTCTGCAGGACAGCGGCGCTTCATGAGAGTTCATCCCTGTAGATAAGTATAAAACTGTGAGGGATATGTATCATACTGAAGGCTTCCTGATATTTCTCACCCGTACATGTTGATAGTTGTTTCTGAGATAAAAATCAATAATAATTGACCTGCTTTAAGAGAAAATGTTCAGGTTGTCAGCAAAAACGCCTCACAAACGCAATCCTATAGATACGTGCGAAAACTAGGTCTTTCACTAAAGGCTATTTAATACATCTATCAGTTACCGTAGTTCTTTTTTTTAATTATTATTTTATCTTTGTTTTTAAGAAGCAGCTTTATGTAGGTTTATTTTCCGACCGAAATTCTGCTTTTATTGCTCACCAAAAAATAACATGTATAAAAAAATTACTTAAGACACGTTAAAGTATGAGGTATACTGTGAGTGTAAAGTCCCAACGTCAGCATGGGATAATAAAAAATAAGCCGTTTTTATTTTTCTTCTCCAATATAAAACGCCGGAATATTCATCATTAGGGTTGCACAACATATGGTAATTGAAATATCAGCACCTTCAACCTGAATGTGTGACCAAGACTATTTTGGATGCAATAATTGTTGAGCTCACTCGTTGCATGCAGTACAGTAGGATTCAGACTGCTGGTTGGGGTCTCTGCACATAGATACCAGTTCCCCGAATTACTAAAAGTCATGGACAGTGCTGGAAGCACAAATGACAAAGCGTGGGGCGAGGAAAATGTGGATTCATCTCACTAATATCGTCAAATATTTACCAATAATTTAATATATATATATATATATATATATATATATATATATATATATATATATATATATATATATATATATATATATAAAAAATTCAATTTTATTTATATAGCGCCAATTCATGAAACATGTCATCTAAAGGCACTTTACAAAGTCAAGTTCAATCATATTATACAGATTGGGTCAGATTATACAGATTGGTCAAAAATGTCCTATATAAGGAAACCAGTTGATTGCATCAAATTCTGACAAGCAGCATTCACTCCTGGGGAACCGTAGAGCCACAGGGAGAGTCGTCTGCATTGTACATGGCTTTGCAGCAATCCCTCATACTGAGCAAGCATGATGCGACAGTGGAAAGAAAAACTCCCCATTAACGGGAAGGAAAAACCTCCGCAGAACCGGGCTCAGTATGAACGGTCATCTGCCTCGACCGACTGGGGTTACAGAAGACAGAACAGAGACACAACAAGAGAGACAAAAAGCACAGAAGCACACATTGATCTAGTAATCTGTTCTACATTAGATGGTAGTAGCGGGTGAGCCGTCTTCCCTGGATGATGTCACAGTTAACAGAACGCCAGACCAGGTGTACCTACTATGAAGAAAAAGAGAGAGAGCAAAAAGTTAAAAGCTGAAATGACGACACGTAATGCATATTTGAAGAACAGTAGAACTCTATAGAGTGAGAAAATTAGATCCTGATGTCCTCCAGTAGCCTAAGCCTATAGCAGTAAAACAATAAAGGTAGCTCAGGATAACATGAGCCACTCTAGTTATAAGCTTTGTCAAAAAGGAAAGTTTTAACATTAGTCTTAAAAGTAGACAGGGAGTCAGCCTCACGGACCAAAACTGGGAGTTGGTTCCACAGGAGAGGAGCCTGATAACTAAAGGATCTGCCTCCCTTTCTACTATATATATATATATATATATATATATATATATATATATATATATATAATCAAAATATCAGTGCCGACTGATTAATATAGCTGTGTTTGCTCGGATCCTTTGCAGATATTCTTTAATATGACTGCTGCAGTTCGTTTCTTGCGAACCTGTTGCTGCCTGTTTTTGGTCCACTCTGCAACTGCTGTAGCTGGTTTGTCCAGGCGTGACAAAACAGCTACCAAAGTGGTGTTTCCTTTGGGTAGAAACACAACAATCCCCCCCGACCATAAATCTGAATTGCCGTTTGTCGGTTGCGCTACAGCTTGACACGGAGCGTGGCGCCTGTGGAAATTTACCGCAGCATCTCATGGTGACATGTCTTTTTTTGTTTTTCTCTCTCTTTGCCACCGCTTTGCAGAAACTGTTCAGCCTGGGAGCAGGAGATCGGCAGCTCATCCAAACACCTTTGAACGAGACGTTACCCGTGACATTTAAGAGTGTTGCTCTGCTCTTCCAGCAGCTGGGTGGGTTCAAGCCTGTAATTATGAGATTATAGAGACATTTTTGACTATTTGTGGCTTTTTGTATACTGTAGCTCTGCTAAATGTCAAGCTGTTATGTACTATAGTGGTAAACTGAATACCTGCGGGAGAAATCATCCAATTAAATGTCCCCGCTGTTTGCAGGGTTAATTTACGGTCTGAATATGATTGGACTGCACACAATAAAATAGTGTTAGTTGTAAATGTTGTTTTAATATAATGCAGCTTGTCATGGGTAAAGTGCAATCCACCATTTGTTCTCATTAAAAGCTTGACTCTACTGTAATAACATGATTTGGACTTTTATAGAGCCACTAATAGCTGGTTCCTTCCGCACAGAGCGTTGCTGAGGGGAAAGTTTAGTGGTTTTTGCTTTTGTCCCGTCAGTCTCGCCATATTTTGCATGAACTGGAACAAACCCATGATTCAGATTTGAAGCAGTCACACGGTTTCACATCGCATAGCTTTTGTAATGCGCTGATAGTGTGAAATTAAAAGGCTTTGTGCAGGCGATACATGCTTTGTTAAATGCATTACACGCCTTATCCGCGGTGACTCATACCTCGTGTTAGTTTAGCTGCTTTTGGGGGTCAGATCTGTCACTCCGCTCAGCCCCTCATGGCTTGGCATGGACCGTATTCTGAGCTGTCGAGCATGACTTTGTATTTCAAGTCATACGTGAAGAGCCACGCTTATTTGCAGCATGCATATTGTTTTAGCTTGGGCTGAAATTAAATATAATTCACCTGAAATGTGTTCTGTAATGGAAAGTTGGCTCCATTTGATCAGGGGAATGTGGTTTAAACCAGAGCAGCCTCTTATTTCCTTTGAGCATTAACACCATCCTTTCTCTGTTTAGACAGAATGAGGAACATACACATGGGGGCGGGGGTGTACTTTGATTGGGGTTATGCTGGGGTTATGGATTCGCAGCCAACCTGGATACACAGAACAATGTTGACATTAAATTTTGCCATGGGTCGGTCAGTCCTCATAAACCTGCGTCCATTAATCAGTAGAGCGGTGTATGCAGTTTTGTTTGCTCATTTAACGGTAATTAGACATGTGGCGGGGAACGCTGCTCAGTTTTTTTTATTTTGTTTAGTTAACTTTTAGGGTTATAAAGGCCAATGCAGGTTAGTTAAATAACATTAGGAGGAGTTTAAATGGATGTTTTCAGCTTAATTTTCTATGCTTTTTTGTATTTTTAGCATTGTAATTAATAATCCAATTCCTCATTAATAATAAATATTATTTTTGCACAAATGTTTTTAATAAAAGCCTATTTTTACACAGCAAACAGAGACAAAAACACAATCCCAACTCTGCCAGTCAAGTAGCAAAGGCTTATGTTCTCTCAGGATTGTGATCAGCATTTGTAAAATGTTGTAAAGATGAAAAAAGTAGGATTAGGGGATTACAGGGTTAGAAAGTCATTTCTTTCTGGAGCCCTCTGGAAGGGTTTTTAGGGTTGCCCATTTTTATAGTTCCTGCCTTTTATTTAATGGTTTCATCCATCCATCCATTTTCCTACACGCTTATATGATTCATTGTGATTCCCAGCCAGGTAAACTGCACTTCAACTTGGAATAAAATTAAAAAAAGTCACTTTTGATTTTAATCTGGAACCTGAAAAATAAACAAGTTGCTAAGATTATAAAGTGAATCTGTGGATTGGAAATAAAAATGTAAAGATCTTCAACATAAATAACATTTGTCTTTACGGTTCTCTCCGGTCCTGAAGGCCAAATATTAATATATGTGGTTGGTGCTTAATATTCTATGATGCATAATCATATAAGGGGGAAAAAATATTGTTAACCTCCTTTTCTTACCCATTAATCTATACTCAGACAAGTGACAAAGGATCAATTGATGGATGTAGACAGACGAACAAAAAGTTTCATCTGCATTGATTAGTTTATCCCTGTGTCCATATTAGGATGGCTGTGTAGACATGCAGGTCGACATATCACTCTCTGTGTGCACGGGTCATAGAGTCACCGGAGAGGAATGTGTGTTGAACATGTCACATTGCACAGGAAGTACATCCCCCGCCGGGGTCGAGACAAAACGGGCCACCAACAGCCCCCGCTGTTTGTTGTTTGTGGCCTTTGTTTTGCCTTTCTTTCTCCGGGGGCTGTTGCTGTCACCTCTTTATTTACAGCTCGGAAATGCGTCGCTGTTTCCACGAGATAAGTGCACACCTGAACTCTAGGCGGGATTCTCAAACCTGGACTGCAGCTTTTGGTCATGTTTTGTATATTTTCGCGATATGCGACGATTGTAACTACATAATTTGTTCCACTGCGTCTAGTTAAACAAGCTGGTTTGTTGGGAGCCATGTTTCCTGTTTATCCCCTGAAGCGCTGCACCCGGGCAGTCCAAGCGTCCAGACCCAGCGCCCCCAGCGGTGCGGATATGTCTGCCAGGGTTCCTCTCGTCTTATCACTCCAACGTGTGATTAATTGGTCTGTCTGTGGCTTGATGGGAAACAATAACAGGAACTATAAACTTAGAATTCACCCTGATTGTCACGCTGGTTATGCAGCATCAGAGTGTGTAATTTCCTCTGTTTTTCCGAGAAAACCGTTCCTTTGCATTTGGAATAATTTTACATTTTGTGTATTTTTGAGAACAATGACAAAAGTAATAATAGTCCAACTGTTATTTATACAGATTCTGGGATCAAGCATCTTAAATGTCTTATTTTATACTAATTCGTTTGGTAAGACATAGGAAAGATGGACCAAATCAATGGTTAAATGCTAATCAAGAAATATTATGTAGTAGTTCATTTCATTTTGGGTAATTCTGATGTTTTAGCTCAGTATTATCATTTTTAGATGTATTTGCAGCAGGAAAAAGAGCACAAAGAAAATGGCTTGGGTAGTTTGATTTTCAACGGCGATGCAGTGAAACAGAAAGAGACAAAAATGCGTTTACCTCAACTTTAAGACTTTTTTTCCCCCCCTGCTCTATCATAAAAATAACAGTTTGTAAACCCTTTAGCTGTGCTGCAGTAAGTGTTTTTAAGCACTGCATGTCCGTTTGTGGCATAATAATGTTCAATCACCTGCAGATGTTCCCATTTGTTTCTAAGAACATTCTTCTGTGGTTGGTTTGCCTTTCAAGACACATTCAACAGTACGCCGTTTATTTCAAAGCTGTAGCGGCGAGTCCTGGAGCTGTGATGGGCATTCGTATAACTCCCAAATGAATTTTCTTGTAATCTGTTTTTGAGGTTTTAAAAATTTATAATGAGGAGTGTTTGAAGAATGACCTGGAACAGAGAAGAAGTCCATTTCCAACGAATTACTCATCGTTTTTTGTTTTTTTTTGTGTGTGTGGTTTTTGAGATTTTCTTTTTCTTTCTTTTCAGGGATTCAAAACGTTCTGAGCCTGTTTTGTGCGGTTCTGACAGAACACAAGGTTTTGTTCCACTCCAGCAGCTACCAGAGGCTGGGAGAGGCGTGTCGAGCCCTGGAAGCCCTCATGTTTCCTCTAAAATACAGGTGAGCGTGCACGTAACCCTGCAGACCGGACAGATGGTCATGTGAGTTTCCACAAACACTGACTCTTATGGCTCACATGTCTTGTGCTCCGTGATAGCTAACACTGCTCATTATTCCTTTCCAGAAACTGTGTTGCAAGTGCTTTTTTTCTATCCGTTTATCAGAATCCACTTTTTCTAGAAAGCTGCTCCAAACTTCCTCTTTCCTGCTTTGCTGCTTAATGTATATACATCAGCCTTCCTGTTATGTAACAGATTTTAAATTAGCAAAATAACACGATGGCAAAAAAATAAAACAGGTGGATAAACGGTAAACGGCAAGCATTGACCAACCAAAACACCATTACTCTCCAAATTATCTAGTATGTTCTGACAGAAAAGCCAGAATACAGAAAAAAATACGTGTTGTTTATTTCTGTAGTCCCACCTATCAAGATGTATTAATTTTTTTAGCCTTGCTCCTTTAGGATGGAGTTGCTGCGTGTTAGCCTTAATTGCATCAGTTCCCTTTTGGTACCATCAGATTGACTGGTGGTCCAAGTGAACCTGTGCTCTTTGAGTTTTTACCAGGACCTTTGATGTCCTGTTGTCAACATGTGCAGAAATGTGGAGCTCTGCTCCAAAGTGATGTCTGTGTAAAAGCCTGAATGGGCAATAATGTGGTGGAGCAAGTTTATCAATGCTCATAATGTTATTGCTAATATGTTAAAACAGCTCAGCAAGAAGGTCCTGGGTTCAAATTCTGGCCTGGGGTCTTTCTGCATGGAGTTTGCCTGTTCTCCGTGTGCATGTGAGGCTTCTCTCTAGGTATTCCGGCTTCCTCCCACAGTTCAAAAGCATGACTGTGTGGTTTATTAGTTTCTGTGTGTCTCAGTGTTGCCCAGTGATGGACTCTCGACCTGTCCAGGATGTACCCTGCCCCTCACCCAATGACTAAAACATTAGTTTTCATTTAAATGAATCAACAGAAAAACCACCTTTATTACCCTAAAGTTAGAATTTTAAGTAGGAGGTTTCTCACCAACCCCGAGCTTAAAATCCAACATGGCTGCCTTGCATTGAAACATTAGTAATAGCCACAATGAAAATTATTTTTATTGCATAAAATTTATGATACCAACTGCTGTTTCACGACCGCCTTGACAAAATAATGTTACCGCATCTTTTAAAAGTAAAAAATGCAGAGAGATGTTATGTGTTCATCTTGTATTGCTAGTAGTAGCTGGCCTGTTCGCTGATCTTAGCAAACGACGGCGGTTCGAACGTTGGGGTTTGATGTCGTAAGTAACCACCAGCACCTGTTCCAGGTTCAGCGAGTTCTGCTTTGGTTCAAACTGAGATTGCTCAAGATGTTTTCTGCTTCATCTCCCTTTTAAAAAGCTTCGGATGATTGTGCAAAACACGGCCAAGTGTCAGAGTAGGCACATCTTGTTCGGAGGCTACAGTCCTCAGTACAGCAGTCGGTTCGATTCCCTGCCACGGGCCATCTGCTGCATGTCATCCTCTTCTCCCTCCGCCCTCTTTCTGTCTAGCTACCAATGAATAAAGGCCACTAGTGCCACCAAGCCTTTAAGAGAAGAAAGGCATTACTGACAAAGCAAAGATTAAGCAGCTCATCTGTTGGCATCACAATTAGTTTGTTCAGGTTTATCTTGGAAATAATGTAGCACAATCAGTGCACCACCAAAGACAGTGTTTTCAGATGTATGCTGTGTACACAGAGACACTTGGTCACAGCTCTCAGAGCTGACTGTCCCCTAATCAAAGGAATCCCAGCTCCATCCTGGCCTCTGCGGTGACTGAGTGTCCTTTGGCATGACAAGTAAGCCAAGTTTCTCCTTATGGGCTGGCTAACAGCATGCATGCCAGCTCAGATGGCTCGGCAGCAATGGGAGCGACGCACCGTTGCTTTACTATTTATACTGATGAACCCGAGGATGGTAAAACCATGCTAGACTTTACTGTTGACGGGGTTTTACTGGGGCTGTCAGAAAATCCAGCTCCAGACATATCCTACATTAGCATTAAATAATCCACCTCTTACTGTTTATTTAAAATTACTTTAAAATAACGACCTGTAAGAAATGCCATGTGTAGCGTAAAAGATTGATTCAGTGTGGCATTAGGGACGTCATGTAGCAGGCGGAGGTTAAAGCTTCGTGGACTGACTTTAAACGGAGAGGTGAAGCTATGAGGGGAATTTATTTCCTAACCGTCTCTCTTCCCCGAACTCCCAACAAACAAACCCTCGTCTTTCCCGTTGATCAAGCGACGCACGGGACGTGTTGCTGCTGGCACGAGCAGCACGCGTTGCTCGGTGCTTGAACACAGTCATAGTTTACGGGCTGCAAATGCTCGTCCAGTGTGAGCATCAGATAAACCAAAGACGGTGCTGAAACCAAGCTGCTGCTGCTGATGGTGCCGCTCATCTAACTGTGGGGCCTGACAGCAAAGCTTCAGTTTTTTTTATGCTGCAAAGGTTGTTTTTGCACACCCTGAACCAGATATTGAACGCACGCTCTGGAAATAAGATGGGAGGAATGAAATGTTCTGGGGGTTTTCCACATTAAGCCATCCATGCCTAGTTTTTATGTTTAAGTTGCACCATACGTGTGTGCTTGCATCTAAAAACTGAAAAAATACAGAGTGAAAAAAAAAATAGAAGGGAAACATGCAACTAATGATTTGAAGGTGTCTTCGGGGCTTTTAATGGATGTTGCAAGATGCGTGGGACGCATCCACAAACCCTGAGGTGTCAAGTAATGAAGTACAAATACTTTGTTACTGTACTTAAGTACACTTTTTAGGTATCTATGCTTTACTCCATTACTTATTTTTCTTCCTACTTCTGACTTCTACTCATTATATTTTCACACAAGTATGTGTACTTTCTATTACTTACATTTTTAAAACAAACGTTACTCGTTACTGTTGGCTTCAGTTTAATATTTATAAACTATTCGTCAAATTTGTGCTGACGCGAATGTTTTTGCACCAAAGGGTATAGTTTACCTTAGGTATTTGATGGAACTCACACATTTATGTTCTGGCAGTTCTTCTGTTTGGAATTGAATTCCAATAAAGTTTGAGAGAGAACATGCTCCTTGAGTGACTTTGTCTTTGACTAACGGGTTAATGATTATGTTGTGTCTTGGGCCACATGTAGAACTAATTAGTGTTTAAATTAAGCTTTCAATTCATATAGTGGCATTTTTTTAAAGGTTACTTTATACTTTTATACTTTAAGTAGTTTTTGGAGCACATACTTTTTCACTTTTACTTGAGTAAAGAGGTCAAGTTGATACTTCAACTTTTACCAGAGTGTTTTTAAACTGCAGTATCTATACTTCTACTTAAGTAACAAATGTGTGTACTTTTGACACCACTGCACAAACCCTACAGTTCATGAACTAACCCTTCCCAACATCCCCCTTTGATGCAAGATTTATGCCAATATTTGCGTGTACGGTTTTAATAAATTATAAATTTCAATTTTAATGAGCACCTGTAAGGGTTTGTTTGCCAGCAGCCTTGTTTGCAATCTGACTCTAAACTTCAAATGACTCAATATTTCACATTTCAAAACATGCCTCTAAGGTGTAAGACATTAGTGCTGAACTATTCAGGTCTTGAGTAATTTGGGGTTACGGGTTGAATTGGAAGACAATGTGTTTAGACATGAGAAGAAGTACATGATGTCTGTTAAATACTTTCTGTTTTTTACCGCGTGTAACACAGCTGAGGATTCTGGTAAATGATGTCAATAAAAAATTTCCAAAGTTTGTACATTATTTGATTGATATAGCTGAGAAATGTATTGGAAGCTGGGGAGATTTCTTAAATATGTCTACGCAAGTAATTCAAGATTAATTTCACCATTGCCAGGAATTGTGTTTTCTGTTTATTAACCTGTGTGACTGATAGAATTGCATTGTGTTGCATATAATTATTTTCTGCGTCTCTCTTTAATGCATTTAGTTACCCATACATCCCGATTCTACCTTCACGGCTGCTGGAGGTGTTGAGCTCTCCCACGCCTTTCATCATCGGAGTGCACTCCATGTTTCAGAATGAAATCCAGGATCTGGTGAGCGCTCGTTTCTGGGGATTTTAAGCATTTCGTTAAACTGTTATGTACACACACTGAACAAAAAGATACATAACCTTTCTTTTCATCTACTGAGATTAAATAAAAAATAATCCTTTACTGTTTCAGGTTAGTTAGGATCACCTAAACTTTTTACGAGACATATTTTTTTAATGACTTTCTTCAAAGTCAGAAGTTTGCATACAGTAAATTAGTATTTGGTAAAGCTACAATGTAACTGTATGATAGGGTCAAACATGTTGGGCATCCCTCTAGAAGTTGTTCGGATAAGTTTTCCCACATTTTGGCTCCTTCCTCCTGATAGAACTATGTGGGACAAACATTTCCTATGGGACTGAGATGAGGGCTTTTATGATGGCCTCTCCAAAACATGGACTCTGTTGTTCTTTTACAAGTTTGTAACCGATTTGGTGGTATGCTTCGGATCATTACCCATTTGGAGGCCCATATTATGAATTATCTCTTGAGAAATTTCTTTAATATTTTCACATAATATTGTTGTTTTTTGGGGGTTTTTGTGATGCCATCTATATTGAGAAGTGCACCGGTCCTTCCTGCAGCATATACCCCCCACAACATAATGCTGTCACCCCCCGTCCCCTGTATATAAGATTTTAAGATGGTGTTGTCAGTCTCTTAAGCTTTCCCCTTTTTCCTCCAAATGTACCGACAACCATTATGGACAAAACATTTCAATTGAAGTTTAATTGGACCACAGGACATGCCATCCTAAAATTAACATCTTTGGTTCTGAGTGCATCTTTGCAAACTTTTTTTTGTCATAATGTCTAAGAAAGAATAAGTGTGTTTGAGGTGCTGCCTTAAAATACATCAGCTCAAATGCGGATAAATGACCCAACAGAATCTTACAAAGCTATGGCTGCATCATCATCATGGCTTTACTAAATAGTTTAAAAGTATAGAAATCTTAATTGATGTAAACCTCGAAATTTGAGGTAATAAAATAGCCTCTCTCAGTGGCAAATAGAAATGTCTTATTTTTTAAAATTTTTTTTTTTGGTCCAAACTGAGCTAAAACAGGAAAGGGTTAGTCTGATTTTAATATCCACCATCCAAGTTTCATTTTATACAATGTGTGTAAATATCTGGCTTCAACATCATTTTAGGTTTTTATCTGCAACAAATCTTGCTATTTTTTCCAGCTAAGACATTTGTTTAACTTCTGCTTTCTTTACATAAGTGGAATCTGTAACTTCAGTGCTTTAATCAGTACAGAATCCTTAATATACATCTCTCTCTCTATCTATCTATCTATCTATCTATCTATCTATCTATCTATCTATCTATCTATCTATCTATCTATTTATCTATCTATCTATCTATCTATCTATCTATCTATCTATCTATCTATCGATGTTAATGCTCCAATCAAACCTCATCTGTTAATGTTGTTTTTTAATTGTTTTGATCAGCTGGATGTTATCATTGCTGACCTGGATGGAGGAACCATAAAGATTCCCGAGTGCATCCACTTGTCCTTCCTCCCTGAGCCTCTTCTGCACCAAACGCAGTCTATTCTATCCCTGGTAAACATTCGCACCTTTGCACACGCTCAAAAATCTTCCCTGCAGAACTTTTCATGTTTATCGAAATCTTTTGACACAGGTTTATAAGCACAAGCAATGACAACTTATGCTGCTGTTTAAAACAATAACTGAGCTGAAAATGACTAAAACATTTTGATATATACGTTTATTTTTTTTGGCTCAGGTCTTGCACCCTGATTTGGAGATTGCAGACAATGCGTTCCCTCCGTCGCGCACAGCGCCCTCCAACCTCAAGCTCCTGGTAAGTGAGCTTTGTCGTGACGTGGCTACATTTGCGGTTCCTAAGATGTCTCGTTTTAAGGGCAGACGGCCTCCTGTTCCCCTCTGAATGAGGGCAGGCCGTTCTTCTCAGAAATAGTTTCTTATCAGAAAAAAAAAAGGTTAGTGCTGGAGTGAGGTCACTGACAGTGACCCATTACCTTAAAGACAAACAGCATGTCTGTTGCATAATTAACTTATCGGACTGCATTTGTGGCATATCTGTTTGATGAGTAATGCTTTTGTGGTGTGTGTGTGTGTGTGTGTGTGTGTGTGTGTGTGTGTGTGTGTGTGTGTGTGTGTGTGTGTGTGTCAGGACAAAGAGGTGAGGGCCGTCTTTCTCAGGCTGTTTGCACAACTCTTCCAGGGCTACAGGTCTTGCCTGCAGCTCATCCGCATCCACTCCGAGCCCGTTATCCACTTTCACAAGGTAAGATATCTGGTATGGTGGAATTGAGCAAAAGTCAAAATTTCCACTATGCGTCCTAAAAAAAAGTGGTTAAGCAATCTCACCTCATAAAACCCGTTGCTCCTTTGTAACACGGGTGTGTTTTCACACGTCGCTGACAGATAAACTTGTCGGGGATGTATAACGTTAGTGTTTGTATGTGCATGTGTGACTGTGCATATTGTTTTAAATGTGTCAAGGGGCTCCAGTGACTCCTCGTCGATGCTATCCGTTTTGTTTATCAGAGTGTCGCATGAAGAGCCGTGAACCCGGGCAAAATCCCGGCAGAGTGCCATGTGAAACGTATTAGGTTTACCATTTTGTTTTGCGTCGAGACTTTTGTTTGTTCGTGTCTGCAGTGTCTCCGTGGTGACCCATTAGCACATCATCCCTAAAGTACCCCACATGGATCGCATTATCAACTGAAGCTCTGCCTGGAATCCCTGAGTGGAGTGTTTTATCTCCTTCTGCCCACAAGCGCAAATAATTACACAGGGAAATTAAATTCATTTGCATGCAGTCGTTTATAATTACTAGATTTACTTCCCCCTTTTGTACGTGCTGAATAACTTATCCGTGTTTTAGACTATAACGAACCTCCTGCAGGGTTTTCTCTTTTTTTTTGGGGGGGGGGGGAATATTTGATCACATCTAAAACTCCTGTGATCACAGTGCTTGTTTTGTAGTCTGCAGTAAATCTCTCTGAGTAGGAATCGCTTTGCTGCCATCTGTGTTGAATTGTAACCCCTCTATTGCTGACATTTTCCAGACTGCCTTCTTGGGCCAGCGAGGCCTCATTGAGAATGATTTTCTGACCAAGGTTCTGGACGGCATGGCCTTCGCTGGGTTTGTGTCGGAGAGAGGTCCGCCTTACCGAGCCTGCGATCTCTTTGACGAGGTACGGCACCACCAAACGCTAAATATGAGTTTAAACAAAACTTTATGCAACAAGTTGCTTTATGACTATTTGTAATATTTAGATGGTCAGTTATCTCTGTAGCACTCGGTTACATTTTAAGTAACTTTGTCAGGAATTTATTAGACTGGATTTGTGCTGCATAATGCTCTTACTGTTCAACATCCAGCTTTCATTCCTTCTTTTGCTTTTTTTTGTTTTTAGTTTTTACCTAATTTGGTAACTTTATTGGAAAATTCAAAGCGGTTTTACCCAAAATGTGTTGCCTTGACTTAAAGTAATTTTAGTTGTGCTTTCTTTCTCTGTGTATTGCTTTACAGCTGGTGGCCTTAGATTTTGAGAGCTTTAAGGAAGAGGAAGCCAACCCTAGCAAGCTGCAGAAGCGCATCAGGGAGCTCTCAGAGCAGCTCTTCAGAAATGTAAGGCTGATTAATTCTCCCGGTGTAGTGGTGGTGCACTGGGCAGAACAGGTAACCTCTTTGAGGAAATATATTTTTCTCAAAAAGCCTCCATTAATGACTATGATTGTTATTGAGGCCTGGATCATTAGCTAAATGCAATTATTTCATAATTATTCCATTTTTATCAGGTTCTGGTGCCACTAATTATTGCAACTGAACAATGAAATGTAGCATATATCAATGAGAGCTTGAACTTTTTATTTCCGACTGTAGAAAAACCTTTTAAAAACAAAAACAAAAGAACAAACAGATCCACTTTAACATCGACTTCATTAAATCAAATATGAAGAGCAGTGCTGCAGGGGGCTGCAATATTATTGCTTCCAACACCCTGGACTTTATGTGTCCGATGTGAGGATTTATACTGTAAAAAGGGAACTAAAAGAAAGTCAAATTTTCTGGAAATTAGTGTATTTTTCCTTGATTTGAGCAGCTAATTAAGACTATTTGCCAAAGGAATTAGTATTTTTACCCCTAAAATAATATAATTAGATACCCTGCAATTGAAACAAGATGATGGAGATGAATTGTTCCTATTTTAAGTCTAAAAAGGTTATTTCTTTGGCAAACGGTCTTATTACCTGCTCAAATCAAGGAAAATACACTCATTTAAAGAAATTTTTACATTGAGTTCCCCTTTTGCAGTGTACTGCAGGCCGAACGTCTTATTTGCATGCAAAGTGTGCATTAATGTCCAAACAAAATGCCAACCAACAACTGTCCTTTGCAATAATATAAATGGACACAGCGATGCCAAGGATGATACTGTATGTTGTGCAGCTCTTACTTGGAAGTCCTTGTATTGTAAAATGCTCTCGTTTCACCTTTCAGAATAAAAGCTGTGTTTTTGGGTTAGCATGCATGATTAAAACTTTATGCATGTTTAATTATGGATGTATTTTTTTTTTATGACCAGTGCAGTCCAGTGCGGGGCAACTTAAAGGGCTGGACGTGGCCTGCGGGCTGAAAAATGTCCCTGGTCTGCTATAAATGTGTGTTCCTGTTTTATTTGTTTGTTTGTTTTAAATACATCAGTGTGTTGTTTTTTTTCTGTTTTTGTGTTTTTTTTGGGCTGCAGGAGAATCCAAACCCCCACATGGCGTTCCAGAAAGTGCCTCGGCCCTCTGAAGGATCCCACCTGCGGGTGCACCAGGTACCCTTCCCACTGCTCGATGACGAAAAGGTGGAGAAGATGCTGCAGGAGGGTGTGGCGAAACACAGCATCGCTCCTGTTTCCTCGCGACCAGAGAAGAAGTGCGTCGTTCCTGCCGGACCCCCTGTCGGTATGACCGGCTTTAAGCCTCTAGAAAGTCAAATCATTTTTATTATGATGTGCAGGGATTTTCCGCCAGTGCTTTTCATGTGTAAACTTGCTTTGTGCAAGCTCTGGAGAAAAGAGGGATTTAAGTTCTGTGTTTTCCAGGTCTAGATAAGCATAGAAAAAGAAAATTAAATAGGAAATATTTGTATTTCCAGACTGTGTTCCACATCCCGTTGTCTATACTGTCCTTCCATCCATCCTTTTTTCTTGGTATCCTTCCTTGCTTCTGTCTTTCCTTCCTTCCTTCCTTCCTTCCTTCCTTCCTTCCTTCCTTCCTTCCTTCCTTTCTTTCTTAATTGTGTCCTTTGTTTTGCATCCTTCCCCTATGCCTTTGCTTCTATCTTTCATCCTTCCTTCCTTCTTTCCTTCCTTCCTTCCTTCCTTCCTTCCTTCCTTCCTTCCTTCCTTCCTTCCTTCCTTCCTTCCTTCCTCGTTTCCTTCCATCTGTCATGCCTTCATTTTTTGTCGTTTTTCTTTTCTTTAACCTATCTGTCATGTCCTTCTTTCCTTTTGTCTTTCATTGTGCTCTTGTTTTCCTCTGTGTTTACTTCCTTCCTCCTGTCCCCCCATTCTTGTATCCTACCTATTTCCAATCCCTGTGTCCTTCCTTCCTGTTCCTTCCTTGTGTCCTTTCTTTCTTCCCATTTTTCCTTGCTTTTCCTTCCATGTGTCATTCCTTCCTGTCCTCTTTCTTGCTCTCCTGTATATTTTCCTCCCTTCATTATTTCCCTTCCTTATGTCTTTACTTCCTCATGTAGTTCCCCCTTTCCATCCATCCATCCATCCATCCATCCATCCATCCATCCATCCATCCATCCATCCATCCATCATATCCTGGTTCAATATTTTAAAATGACCGTAAATATGTAGGAACCCTGTTAGTAGCAACTTTGTGTTTTGTTTATAACCAGCAGTGGTTTCTGTTTTTTTCTCTTCCAGTCTCCATTATGGGCAAGTGTGGCTCTGTGTTTAACAGCGCTCGCAGGCTGGAGGTGGTGAAAAGCTGCATTTCCTTCATCTTTGATAACAAGACCCTGGAGACTGAAAAGGTGATGCTCACTGTCTTTCATCAGAGGAGCTAATCGGCCTTTTAAGGAAGCTCATTAGCCGGGAGCATCTTTCCTCAGAGTTGCACCACGCCAGAAAACAACTCTCCACCTTTATCACTGTAATACGTCCCAGCTGGGACTCAGGCACTCGGGCACTGGATTAGATACTGTGGATCATTAATATTTTAAAGTTTTTCTTTGGATACATTCCCAGAAATGAGTTATTTGGGAAAATTAATCATTTTGCATAGAAGTTATTTAGTTTCCGTCGCTTGTTTCTCTCAGTCTGTGTATCGTCACACATGAACCTTTTTTCCTGATGTGCTTTCGGACCGCTGCCAGTTGCTTTATGTATCCCCGTCGTTTCATATAGCTCTTGTATAATCCTTGCCTGCGTCTTTATACACAGCATAAGAATGCATGAAAGACATTCTCCTAACCCCGGAGGAGACCGTAAAACTTGGTCAAGAAAAACACCATAAGCCATAGATAAAAAGTACACAAAGCCATTTTTTAATGATAGAACCTGATCCGTTTACCCCCCCCCCCCAGAAAAGGTCATTTGTAATTTTACTTTTACAAACTACAGAGGAAAATTGCAGCTTCTATTGCCTGATCACTTGCTTCCTTCTCATTTGAACCCCCCCCCCCCCTGTTTGTGTACCGTTATGGCACCAGACCCTGCCCGCCGCGCTGCGCGCCCTAAAGGGAAAGGCGGCTCGCCAGTGTCTGACCGAGGAGCTGAGTGTCCACGTTCAGCAGAACCGAGCCATCCTGGACCACCAACAGTTCGACTACATCGTTCGAATGATGAACTGCGCCCTTCAGGTGAATATGAAGGCCAATATGACATTCTCACAGTACCTTGAGTAAGAGCATCACAGCATCAGCGCATTTATTTACATTATAGCTTGAATGTGAATGGGATAATATTTAATCTCTAACTTTTAGAGGCAGCAGAAAACAATTCTTTGTTCACCAAGACTGCGTGTTTGTCTCTCCCTGGTGCCGTCGTTCTTTAGCATCCCGTCGGAAGTGTCAAAGCGATGTTTCACGCAGCTCCTAATGAGTCGCCGAGGCTTTACTCACCCCCGAGCCGCCGGCTCTTTACTGGTGGCTCTTCATCTTTTTACTGCCCTGAATCAGCTCATTCCTGAGATTTCGTTCATCTAAAGCTGTCCTCACAGAGCGCGGTTTTTATGGGGTGACTTTCGGATTCCGAGCGTTCCTTTCTCCCCAAAAACATAATGAAATGCGCAGAGAACACGCAGGTCTATTAGACGGGCCGTTTCTACACGGAGCCACATCGGGTTGGACGCTGTCAGTGCAGGAAAATGGAAAACAAAAAAACATACCTGTAAATTCATCAGTTCTGCTAAAGATATATCTTTCAAGTTGGATAGTTCACTTTAAACGTGTCGACACAAAGCCTAAAATCTGCAGGCCGTGACTATGTAATTATACAGAAAATAGGAGCTTCCGAGGGAGTTTTCAAAGAATGTTTCCCCCTCCATGATTCCCTTTGGCAGGCTGCTGAAAAACAAAGTGATCTGCAGCAATATGTGGGGAGAAAAGTAATTATTTAACACATGGTGAAGAGATTGGATGCACCGTAGAGTGCACTTTTTGTAAACGTGAAACCAGGGGTAAGAAAATAGTCCGGCCTTCTCTTGAGGGCTGTTTGTGCCTCTAACGTATTGATTTTAAATGTGTTTGTGATCAGGTCTGCGTAGATGCCAGACGGGCCGGTTTCTGCCCTCGGTTCGGTTTCGTCCTCCGGCTCCGGCGTGACGGATCAGCCGTCAGATGATCTGTGAAAGAAATATAAATAGAAAACGCCTCGGCCAGTAATTAGTTTCATATTTTGCACTGACCCTCTCCTTCAACGCCCAGTCACATAAGAACCCCCCATAACACACACACACACACACACACACACACACACACACACTGAACAAAAATCTGTGTTAGCATGTGTGACGTCTGCTGTTAAAAATGTTGCTTTGTCTAATGACCGCATGTGTCCTTGTTCCGATTTATGGAAAAATGTGTTAACGTTACACATTGATCCGCGGTGACATCATGATTCCGCGGGCCAATCACAACATTTGTCGCGAGCTGTCGGCTCCCAGCTAACGGCCTGTTTGGACTCGGTTTGAAAGGTTTTTCGCAGCTGCAGGAAGTGACCCAGCAGTTTACAACCGTTGAAAGGTCGGGACGTCACAATCAGGTGGCGTTATTGCTTGTCAATTCTTCTTTTATTTGTTTCGTCTTTCACCAAAAAATAAATAAATAAAAAAATGTTGTTGACACATGATCAGGAATGAGCTGATGTTACTCATGTTTCCTGTTTAGACTGTTTTAATCAGGATCTGCGCCATTAATCAAACACAGCACCGGCCTTCGTTTAGGCATTCTGCTCATTTCATTGCCATTGCACGCACTAATTGCTTTGTTTGTGTGTGCGTGTGCGTGTCTCTGTCTGTACACACAGGTCAGTGGTGCAGCTTTTCGAAATTAACATCGTGCGAGCCATGCGGGGGGGGGGAGTCCTGCTGTGGATGTGTCGTGGCATCTCAACCATTTCCTGTCAGATAGGATTATGAGCCCTCTGCGCTCTGCACTCTTATGGCCAAGGGCCTCATGATGGTGCGCGCGGGGGGAAAAAAAAGCCTCTGAAATGCAGTTTACTGTGAGGCGGGGGGTCCATGTGCGGGGGGATGCAGGTCCGTGAGCGCTGTATGGTTGGAGCAGAGCACACGTTAAACCCAGATGTTCTTGGAGACGAGCTGTGTGGATGTTTTCGATGATTGTCCTGTAATCTAATCCCTATCGATTGAACGTATATCCATCATCCCAACGCCGAGTACTACCCTTCAAATGTGTTCAGCGTTTACTTTATGGGATTTAAAAAAAAAATGATTTAGGTCATATAGGAGTCGCCTGCTGTGAGAACAGGGCCCCTTTCTGCCTCACTGGCCTTGATGTAGATGACCTTTATGTAACGTGGTCACTGGGAATCTCGGCCCGATCTCATTCCCATAACTTGTTTTTCTCGGATATTCGCGAGTAAATCAAAGTTGAACGTCTCCGTTGATCGGTTTTCATGTTTTTTTCAACCAGATCTGTTTGTTGCTCATTTATGCCGGGCCACCGTGCAACTGTGCAGTTTTTTTTTTTCTCTTTCTCCTGTTGGAGAAATTACAACATCTCTGGCCGTTTGCCTGCAAATTTGACATAAATTCTGACAAGACTGCAGTTCCTTACAGTCACTGAGTATAATTGCTGTTGTTCATCGCAGAAACGTCAGATGAGATTGTTTGTGATCTGAAAGACACGAGTTACAGCCTTAGCAGTCAACTAGACTAGGTCAAAAACCACAGATCGAAGAAATCTTGGTGAAATCTTCATATCTCACACTAACCGGCCACTTTATTAGGTACACTTTGCTAGTGCCGGTGTGAACTCCCTGTTGGTTTCTGAGCTGCGTTATACCCTTGAGAGCGGAAAGTCGGCAGCATTGCCCAAAGATTTTGGCCACCTGGTGGTCAAAGCTCTTTGTTCCTGTGGCGTTGCTGCAGGAGTCAATGTTTGGGTCCGGCAGGCACTCAAGAGCCGGGGCCTGGGCAGGCAAACTCCCAGCCTCACTGTAAAATGACACATCTTGTTAATGGTCCGTAAGGCTCTGAATAGTCCTGGGCTTGAACACATTTCAGAGTCTCACATCATGTATAAACCTTCAAGACCCCTCAGGTCATCTACTTAGTGTTCCCAGTACCAGAACTAAGAAATCTGCAACCTTTACAGTCCAGAGAGCCATTTTTACCCTCAGTCAGGCTAAATAAACCTGTGCAGAGCCACAGGTGCTGCAGGATCTTTTGAAAAAAAGACAGCTCATAATTTTAATATCTATTGAATGTTGATATTTGTAGAAAACTGACAGGACATGTCATTCTTGTTACATGCTCCTTTTTTAATGTAGTTTTCTTCACCCCGGTTCTTTTGTTTTTCTCCAAGCGCCAGTCATACGTAAGCACTACCATATGCATGAATGGTGCTAAAGATAAATACCTGCTTTTCCTTCCCTTGCCCTCATCGACAGTGTTTTGTTTTCTTGTTCGTTGACCTCAAAACTCCCATCACACTATGACAGATGAAATTTCATCCCGCAGCTTTTCCTGGAAAGTGCGACTTTTCTCAAACTCAAAGGGAAGTTGTCGTTTCTTCACATCCTGCACGCTCACAAACACGGCCTCCTTTTTCTTTCCTTTTCTTTTTTTTTTTTTGTTTGTTTGACTGCATACGTGTCAGAGAGAGGACTGCCGTGTTAGTCACCCTTATGCTCCGAACAGCTTCAGGAATTAGGAATAATGGTGAGACATGCACTAAATAATAGGAGGAAATGAAGACAGCAGGGTGTCCTCGCGAACAGACGTGCAGAGTGACAATCACTTCTCGCCCCCATTCTTGAAATCCTTAACAGGTTAACCTGCTTTTCCCCGCCAAGGGGCACCGTGTGTGGTTCTATTCAGCCCGGTCACAATCACTGAGCCCTCAGCGTAATGCTCATGCCATCTCAGCTTTCACTCGTCAGTCCACCTAATCTCATGCCATGCTCTGGATTTCACTGCTATCCGCTGGCCGTGTTAGCTGACCTTCAAAGCTTCTGAGTTTCCTCTTAGCCGCTCTGTTTGCTGAAGATAAAGGCAACAGATCTGACAAGGATGAAAGTGAAGCTGGTCATTCTCTCTTTGTAGCTCTGAGTAAAAGTATTCGCCCGCCCCCCAAACAGATTTGGACAGACTTGGATGTTTCAGATCATTAAGCTGAAACAAAACACAATTTGTCCAAACCGAGGTGGCCCTACACTACAAAAATGGAACTAAAAATAAGTAAAATGTTCTTAAAATGAGTGTATTTGTCCTTGATTTGAGCTGGTAAATAAGCTGATTTGCCAGTGGAATAAGATTTTTGCACTTAAAATAGAAACAACTCATCTCCATCTTATTTTAGGGGTATAAATACTCATCCCACTGGCAGATGATCTTATTTACCTGCTCAAATCAAGAAAAATACGCTAACTTTAAGAACATTTTATTTATTTTTAGATTTGTTTTTGCAGTGTATGTGGAAAAATACATTTTCCTCAAATCTGATATCTGGTTGTGCCACCGTTAGCAGGTAAAAACACAATATAGCATCTCCGGACTAATCTTTAAATAAACCATTTTGCAGGGCTTTCGAACTTGAACGCCTGGGCATTTAAACAGCATCTCAGTTGAATTTAAGTGCTGACTTTGACTAGGCCATGCTAAAACCTCCATTTAAAAAAAAAAAAAAAGTATTTTTTGCCATTGTAATGTGGACTCGTTGGTGTGCCCCGGATCATATTGCATTCGTCTCAGTCCTGAAACAGCAAAGCAGTCCCCGACCATCACAGTGTTGGACTGTCAGTGCGATGCTGTCGCTGTCTTAGTTTTATGGAGGGTTTACCGTGATACACACCTTGCTAAAAGTTACTGTTTGGTGTTGTTGGTCCAGAAAATATTTTTCTAAATCTTGGCGATTACATTGCTTTCTGTAGCAGATGCCAGACGTTTATTTTGGTCTGCAGTTATTTTCACCTTGAACCTTTTCCATGAATGGCATTCTGCCAGGTCTGACCTTAACTGAGACAGGTGAGGAGGTGAGGCCTGCAGTTCTCTGCTCTTTTTTGCATCCTCCCTGATGGGTTGTTAGATGTACTCCTGGAGTAGTTTTTTTTCTAGGCTAGCCACTGTTACCTCTGATGAATGTTTCCTCTGTTTGCGGATAATCCCTCACTGTGTTTCATTTGAGTCACGACGCCTTAGCAATGGCCTTGTTACCTGTTCCAGCCTGATAGGAGTCGATGACTTCATTTCTCATCTGTTGATTAATATATTTGGTCTCAGACAGATTCTCTTTTTTTTTTTTTTTTTTTAGCTCTACAGGTCTGGGCAGTGTTTCACAAAGAAACAGGCTGATTCAGATAGATTTTTTTTTTCCCTTGATGGATGAAATCATCATCTGAAAACTGCTGGTTTCACCGACATAAAAAATTTGTGTCATCTACAACATCTAAGAGTGAAAACGGCAAAAACGGAAGAATTATTTAGGATCTCTTATCCAAGTGTTTAATGGAGGACGTGGTGTTGAAGAAAGATTGTGACGTTTTGGCGGAGGCCATTTTCAGAGCTCAATCTGTCCTGAGTTTCTGTTTCGTCAGGTTTTCGTTTTTTGGTGGCACCTTGGCGGTTTCTTAGATATTCACACTTTTGTTTTTTTTTCTCCTCTGTTCATTTCCACTTGTTGTTCTGTTTGACTGCGGTCCATGAACTCCTGTGACCTGCGCCTTTGTTATGGACGCTTGTAAACAAAGCTTTGGTGCCGCTCCAACAAGCTGGAACATTTCACCGCAACCAAAATAAGAAAGAAATTTTTTTTTGAAAAAAAAAAAAAAAACACTTGCGGCAAGTAAAAGTGAAACCATGTAGCTCCATCGACAGGGGGCCAGGCTTTCATGCGTTTCACTTTTTCTCCCCTTGGTGCTTTCTTATTATTAAGGAACGGTGGTAACAGCCATCCCCGCCCCTTGCAGACCGCTATCTGAAGGGCAGCATTCCTTTCCCTACATCCCCTGATTGTATCTCACAGTATTTGGAAACTACTGCAGCTGAGCGGTTAATATTTCTGAACGTTTGCGTTTGCAGGCGGCGGACAGAAAATGCAGAAATCGCTTTTGATGAAGTTGTTTTCTGTCTGCGAGGAGCCGCTGGGGGTTAGGAGGTGGGGCGGCGGGTCAGAATCAGGGCTGCTGTTTGCAAGGGGTCTTAAATCAAGCTTCCTCTGGCCATTCTTCTCCAGCAAATAAATCCCAACACAGCTTACCAGAGATAAGAACCAATTTCCTGTGTGTCAAGTACTTCTAAACCCCAACATGCGTATTTTCGTCTATTCTCATCACTCTTATATGGTCTGTGTAGGAAAAGGTTAGTTTGGGCCCCCTAATCCTCTCCTCTTTAAGCCTCTTTATGCACTATTCATATGAATACCTTTGTCTTGATAAACAGAAAAAACCTCTCTGACTAATTGTGACCGCTTGATTGATGGCCTGCTTAATTCCAAGGACAGAGTTTTTGGATTTTATGCAACGTCTTGTCATTTTATTTCAAAAAAGGCTCATATCTGGTTCAAGAATGCTAACTGTGACATTGTCAATAATCTGACAGAAAAATGACCCCCTGACAATTGTGTCAAGGAGGGGGGGATTATATAAGTCTATTGAAAGCACATGGCCTGTTGACGGCGCAGACCAGAGTGTGAGTTTTGGAAAGCCTTTCTTCCAGCATCGCCCAGACTTTACGTAACGCATTTGGTGAAGATGGATTGTTTGCGCCCCAGGATTCTCCCCAAATCGCATCTCTGTGGTGCCGATTTACAGCAGGTTATCAGTTATCCACTTAGATGGGGCGCCTTTTATTGCACTGATCCAGGAATGTGGTGTTTATCCTCTGAACTGATTGCTCTCTGGCCACCGTCTGGCTAACCTGCGTGAGGGAAATCATTGCTTCTAGGCTTGCAGCTCGAATGATGAAAAGGTGTTCAGAGTCTGTAACGTCGCTGCTGTTTTGTCTCACGCTGCCTCTCGTCTGTCCCGCAGGACTGCTCCACCTCAGAGGAGTTTACGGTAGCTGCGGCGCTGCTGCCCCTGTCAACAGCCTATTACAGGGTAAGGAAACTCCCTGATAACAATAACGCATGAGTTGGCAGACTGGAGAATCAGCCTACAGTCATCTAGTGTTTATTCTGTGTTTTATCTGTCTGACAAGATGTCCCCACAGCTTTTCCATGGCTAATTCTTTTATTTACCTTTTAAAATCCTTGTCACAGTCTCAGTTCTGCAACACACAGTGAGGAGGATGGCGAGGGAGATAAAAAAAAAAAAATCCTTTTATTGGTTTCTGGGTAATCACATTCAATTCAATTCAATTTTATTTATATAGCGGCAAATCATGAAACATGTCATCTCAAGGCACTTTACAAAGTCAAGTTCAATCATATTATACAGATTGGGTCAGATTATACAGATTGGTCAAAAATGTCCTATATAAGGAAACCAGTTGATTGCATCAAAGTCCCGACAAGCAGCATTCACTCCTGGAGAACCGTAGAGCCACAGGGAGAGTCGTCTGCATTGTCCATGGCTTTGCAGCAATCCCTCATACTGAGCAAGCATGAAGCGACAGTGGGAAGAAAAACTCACCCATTAACGGGAAGGAAAAACCTCCGGCAGAACCGGGCTCAGTATGAACGGTCATCTGCCTCGACCGACTGGGGGTTACAGAAGACAGAAGCAGAGACACAACAAGAGAGACAAAAAAGCACAGAAGCACACATAGATCTAGTAATCTGTTCTACATTAGATGGTAGTAGCGGGTGAGCCGTCTTCTCTGGATGATGTCACAGTTAACAGAACGCCAGACCAGGTGTACCTACTATGAAGAAAAAGAGAGAGAGCAAAAAGTTAAAAGCTGAAATGACGACAGTCATTTCAATGTAATACAATGCAAAACTGGAGAACAGTAGAAATCAGTAGAGTGAGAAAATTAGACCCTGATGTCCTCCAGCCGCCTATGCCTATCACAGCACAACTATAGAGATAGCTCAGGGTAACATGAGCCACTCTAACTATAAGCTTTGTCAAAAAGGAAAGTTTTAAGATTAGTCTTAAAAGTAGATAGGGTGTCTGCCTCACGGACCAAAACTGGGAGTTGGTTCCACAGGAGAGGAGCCTGATAGCTAAAGGATCTGCCTCCCATTCTACTCGAAATGCTACATGAAAGCAAAACTCATTCTCTGCTGTTACTGCAAAGCAACCATTAGATCTTATCTTTCTATGATGTTTGTTACACTCGGAGACTTCAGCTGGAGTCATATGTTCGGGTTGGATGAGGATAAGGATGAGGTTTTTGACGTACGTTCAGGTGCGATGAAAAACAAACGATCGGGAATATCACGCCTACTGTGGAGTGAGGTGGAGGGCCTGTGATGCTGTGGGCCTGTGTCTCTTCCAAAGGCCTATGGAAAGTTGTTGGAGCGCATGGTATCATGGTCTCTGCTAAACACCAGCAGATTTTGAAAAGAAATCTGGTGGATCCGTAAACTGGTCGAGATGAGCTCTTTCAGCAGGTCAGTCATCTAAAACGTACGACCGAATCAGCACTGAAATTATTCCCCAGACACAAAATCAGCCTTCCTGCTTG
Source organism: Fundulus heteroclitus (assembly GCF_011125445.2). Classification (NCBI taxonomy): domain Eukaryota; kingdom Metazoa; phylum Chordata; class Actinopteri; order Cyprinodontiformes; family Fundulidae; genus Fundulus; species Fundulus heteroclitus. The sequence goes on along the minus strand of NW_023396792.1, from coordinate 2,892,477 downwards.
ATCATCTCCTTCCCCTAGACTAAATTACAAAAAAACTGTGAGGAGACCCAAAAGGGGCGAGTAGGTGAGAGTCAGCCATCGCATCTGGATAAAGAGGAATGCTTCAAACATGGAAAACATAGAAACTAAGAAAGTAGAGTGTGGACATGCATTTGTGATTTTAGAGTCTTCTTAATATTTTACAGCATATAAATAAAAAAAAATTACTAAAAATAAATTGTTCAAAACTGTAAGCTTTTGCTTTGACTCTGTAAACCGCTGGGAATATTCACCACAATGTCACCATTTGGTTTATCCACAATAATGTTGAGTTTTTTATGTATAATCAGAAGTCTGCATGTTGTAATTATGACTCGTAAAAATAAAACCAGAACATAACATTAAATCTAGGAAAAGGAATTGCTGACATTTCTCACTAACTGTGAAAATCCAACATGGCACTTATACTGGTGAAGGCTTCAGTGATACACTGTTTATTTCTGCTTCTGCTTCACAGCTCTTGTTAGTGAACGTGGTTTTCATGTTTTGAATACAGAGAAATGCTTCGTTATTGGGACTTCTGAACGCTGTAACTTAATCAAACTAAGTAAAGGTTATATGTACAGGTTGGGGGGGTTTCCCGCCGCATACTCATGCTTATCCTTAAACTGTGAAAATAAATCAATAATATGCACTTTAATTGAAAAAAAAAAAAAAAAAACTGTCTCTAAAATTGACACTTGGCCATGTGACTCTGGACGAGTCTGGAATCTGAAATGGAAAATGTGCAGGAACCCTGAAGGTAAGACTGACGTGGGCTGAGAGTCTCCAGGGGAGGGACAGCTGTTTTAACCTGTGACCTTTGCAGATTTTTTCAGTATGCACATAAGCAGCGCAGCATTTTAAAACTCCCACAGAGCAGAGTGAGGAACAGGCCGTGGCCTTTGGTTCCTAAATCAAAACATCGGTGAGGTGTAGCTGCAGCTTTCACCACAACAATGTCCTCCCAGCTTGCTTGTTGCTATAGTTATAGACACAACTCCAGCAAACTGTGCTTTAGTCGGATACCAGGACTGGGACCCGGCCCCCTGTCCATCACTATATGGTTCATCTGGTTTAAATGCAGCTGGCTAGTGAAACTTTCCATTATAAGCCTTGTTTCTTCTTCCTTTTCGCTCTCATAGGGCTTCCAGAAGTCAAAATTAGTCAATTTAGTGAGTCCCGCCTGGCTTACTTTGGTAAACCATGTAACAATTACACCCTAAGAAAAAGCGTCTTTTCTTTTCTAAACATATTCATAAAGATGATTACGCCACAGCGGTTTCTGCTTTAATGGGGAGATTAGGAATGATATGTTCCTCTGGCCTCGCAGCTCGTTGGAAGGAATGATATTCAGAGAAATTTCTTTTCTTCCTTTTGTTAATCACAGAAGATTGAAACCTTTGACAGGATTCAACACTGACTCAACCTAAAAAGGGCGAGAAGTAAAGTACGGTCAGGGCAGAAGTGTGCCAAAGTATATTTATTCTGAGTTGTAAAGGGTCATGGACTGTGGAGTGATGAGCAAATATGAGGAATAGCCTGGCATCTTTACTAAAGCTGTCCTTTTGGGTGGGGAAGTAGAGACATGCGTCATCCTGACACCCTGCCATCTATTCATTATCCTGCTCTCACATGTTTGTAGCCATTATTATCCTTTATATATATATATATATATATATATATATATATATATATATATATATATATATAAACCTGCTTGCAAACTTCTGTGAGATCGATGACAGATGTTTACTTCACGGCATAATCTGCCCACTAGTGCTAAAAACCTTTATATACGGTAACTGTGTGTGGCTTCCTATTACGCCGTGCTTTAGAAGAGGTTGGACGAAATAAACAGCATTGCCGTTGACCTTTTATCAAAGATTTAAAGATCTGATACTGGAAGTAGCAGTAAAAGCTGAAATGAAAGTCTTGTTCAGGAGCTTTAGGTTGTTTTTGCTGCGGTCGTAATCCTCAGGTGCTTTCATATTTTTTATAGTTGTTGAAGGAAGTTCCCTTGCTTTGAAAGGAACTGCACTTTGCTGCTCAAAGCACTGGGCTTGTCAGGTCTTTCTTTGTGTAGCTCGTCGGTCTCTGCAGGTGTTTTCCAGCTTTTAGCCAAACCGACTCTGAAGGAGCCGTGTAAGGATTGGTTTAGACGATTTAAGGGGATCTTCCGGCTTTGCTTGAAGTGGGGTTCTGTGAGATACCTGTAAGTAGACAGTGATTTAGGGTTCTGTGAGAATCGCACGAGAAGTTGGAGAAGACAGGAGGGGATTTGTTCCAGGAAAGCTAGGCTAAACAAAGCTGAACTCTGGGTAATTTCCTTGGTTTCCCCCGGCTCTTTTATGCTTCTTTAAAATTGTTGTGGCCTCACCACTTTGCTGCCTGAACCAGGTATGGCCTGTTGGGACAATAACTTAATAAAGTCATACCTGCCAGCAGACTAGTGCGTTTGTTTTAATTAAGCATCAACGTCACTCTTTAAAATGTGACCTACAGGAAAATGCGGTAGCTTGAGTCGAACATCATGTTGCAAGCCTAGAAAAATGCACACACAAAGAAGTCTACTGGCTCCTTCATGAATGTATCCTTCCTCATGCACTTCCAGAAAGCTGTGCGAGAAAATTAAATCCCAATTGCCTCCCTTTAAACAGATCAGACTAACATGCAGCACCTGCTGAGATGAACAACCATGGTGGATGATGGCGGTCAGTGAACAAACTGATTTGCTCATATTAACTAAGCACAGAGTTTCTTGTTATTTTCCCATTAAGTGCTGTTTGCATTCATTGAGTTCAGGTTCTCGTCACAATATCGTTGCATCTTTTCGAAATGCCGTTTCATACCAGCTTGTTGGGAGGAAGCTCTCCTCTCCCGAGGAGCTCCTGTCAGATCAGATGTCTGACGCTGGTCCAGTTCTTGTTTGGTTTTTTTGGCCAGACTTTTCCCTGCCTCATGCTGTTTTCATGCTCAGCAGCACTGTCGCCATAGTCGCCAAGTTTGCATGTCAGGGAACGTGGGAAGCGTCTTCTCGAATGCCTGTCCCCCCCAGATTCTGCGCGACGGAGACGCTGTTTAGTTTCATTGCTTCCCAGATGCTGACCCTGAGCTGACGTCATTGCTCAGGCTCTGTGTTTAGATGTTTTGCTTTCATCTCTTGGGTCTTCCTTTAGCGTTGCCCTCTGCGATAGTTTAAATCAGTGGGTACCAAAGTTTTCAGCTCCTGTACCTCAAGATAACGTTGGAAGAAACTTGTGAGTAAACGCGTATCGCCACCCAGTCAATTAAACAGGGGTATAATGGAAATACTAACAGCATCAACAGTTAATATATTATTATATCAAGACTATTGTTTGTTTTTGTTTTTTTACATTTATAGCATACATTTTCTTTACCATTATCCTTTATAGATATGTAGTTTAATTCCTGCAGAGAATCCCAAGACACTACACTTGTTGATCCCTGACCCTAACTTTGAGAACCATTGATTTAAATAGCTCAGATTACAGTATTTGTAAACTTTTAACTCAAGCATAAATATTGCAGCGGTGTCAAGTAACAAAGTACAAATACTTCATTACCTTACTTAAAGGTATGGTGGACGATCTTCTTTCAGCATCTAGTTCTGGGGGGATCATCTTATCTATTGGCTGTGCCACACGTCAGTCATTGTGATGTGCTATCATTGTTAAATAAACAAAAAGCTATCCTCAGACTGAAGGCTGAGTTATACTTGCGCATTGAGCTGTGATGCAGGTCTGTGCATGCAATCCCATAGAAGCGCTGTAGACGTTTATACTTGACAAGGAGGTAGGTGCAGTACTAAACAAAACCAGTGGAAAGTAAAAAGAGAAGAAACAGTTGACGCCAAACTTCCAAAATGGCCTCGCGCAGTATCATAAACAATCATGAAGAATAGTTGGTGTTTCTAAAAAGAAATAAACGGAGGGTTAGACACGTAGTTGCATACAGAAAGACGTGAAGATGGTGAACACAGCCTAACCAAAGTGTTTTAAAAAAAACACTCTGCTTTACTAAATAAAAGCTGATTGGTTTACATACTGTTGGTTATTTTAGACTTTATTTACGCTGCAAGTGATAGAAACAGAAGTTAAAATCCTAGTTTGTACCCACAAACTTGGCCAACAAACTCACCCTTTGAATATATGTCAGTAATAATGTGTGTATTCTGTTTTTAATCACAGAATAAACATTAACAACATGGCATTTAACAAAGTTGTGCCGCTTGAAACCTTTGTGCCAATTGATAGTGCAGGCGAACATGTTCCGCAGGGGTTCCTTTGAATTCTCCCATTTTGAAAGAAACTTGTGCTTGCTCCACTCCAAGTTACAAAGGGTTGGAGATGCATGACCTTGCAGTACATGTGGCCCGTGCATAGGGCCAGGGACAGCACTATTCTGTCACTTTTGGTGCACACATACTTGTGCCCTGTTCAATGCATCGACTAAAAACCTAGCTTTAATTTGATTGTGGTTGAAGGCGGTATTGCACCAAGTTGGTGTTTGCCGACCACCCTAAAAAAAAAGAAGAAAATGAAGAAGAACGCAGCTCTTTGTAGCTTAGCATGAAGATGCCTGTATCAGAGAGTATACAGAACTTGAGTGAAATGTGCAACCAGGGAGGAGGTTTGTTTCCAAGAAGAGCAGACTCTAGTGCATCCCAGGCCGCATCTAGAGGAATTTTTTTGATGGTTGGAGGCAAAGTTTAATTTGACTTTGTTGCCATTAGCTTTGAAATTGAGCAAAGTACATATTAGGAAATTATCAATCAGGGTTACTTTTTTTTATTAATCACTTGGATTAATCATTCATTTTGACAGCACTATCTGCTGTATACAGACAGCCATAAGAGGGTAATTGTTACTAAGCCTGCCCTGGATACACAAAAACCATAGTCCAGATTTATCTTAGATCCGTTACCCTCACAGATTCCTGCAGCTTGGATGTACACTTACATTCCAATAAAGGTTACTGATAGCATGTCTCTGAAGTTTGTCTTTTTTTGCACCGCTAAAATACTTAAAGGCAACCAGTCATCAGCTCTTCTGCTCACCATGAAACACGTTAATGCAGACTATTGCACTTACATGGTTTTTAAATATACTTGCATTGTACTAAAATACGTTCCTTTTCAATAGGCATTTATGCAGGTGAAACGGGTACCCCAAAATTTTCAACATCCTAATATAACATTATAGTCATATTGGCCTATTTTTGGGGTGATAGTGTACCATAGGCCCCTATGGTGCAGGCACTCTAACCTTTTGTCCTCAATGGCATTTTTTTGTTTGTTTTACTTTTAGACTTTAAGTAGCTTTGAAACTGGTACCTAAATACTTTTACCTGAGTGAAAAGGTTTGACTTGATACCTCAACTTCTACAGAAACGTTTTTAAACCCTAGTATCTATTTCTATCTGAGTAATATCTGTTTTTTTTTCTTTATCTAAAGAGTGACATGACTGTATTTGTTGCTGATCAACCCTTAACAGGCTGATATCTCTTCTAACATTTAAATGTGTTCAACTTGAGGCTTGAGGAGAACATATTGAGAAGCTCATACACAACTATTGCTAAACAAGAACACTTGACTGTTAGCATTCTTGTAGACAGACTTTTTATCCGTGGACCAATTTGTCAACCTACTTTGTCAAACTGCCCTCCACTTTGTCCTCACAATGGACGGTGACGTACTCCCTAACCTTTGTGAATGTGGAAATGCGCAACTTTTGTAATTACTCTGTTAGTTGTATTGCAGCTTATTTACTTAGCGGTTGGGTTGATATCAGACAAATGAAAGATTTAGTTGTGTTTGAGTTCTAGTTCTTGAGCATTTTAGGGTTTCTTGTAACACGCTGCCTTTTGTAAAAGTGCCTGAAGTTAAAGGGCTGGATTGTTTTTAGGTCAAACATTCATTCTCACCAAAGGCTTGTACAGAATCAAGTGACTGTTTTGTATCAGCAGTTCAAGAATGCTCAAAATTCTTGCAAAACATGTAAATAATGTCGCTGCCTGGAGGCTTGCGACAGCGCAGATATGATGGTCTTCACTTAACGTCTCTGTTCAAGTGTGCACTTGTCTCAGTGACGACACGCACTATGTCTCTGTCTCTCTGCAACGCCGTATAGACGTTCTGAGGCCATAAGTCAGTCATGCTGCGATGGTCTTAATCAGCTCCTGGAGTTCAAAACGAGATGCCAAAACCTGATAGCCTAATTCCTCTGACCTGTACACTCCTTTCTGTCTCCCACCCTTTGTTTTTCTTCTTCTTGTTTTTCATCTTTTCTCCCTCAACCCCGCATTCCTCCTCTTCCCTCGTCACACCGCCAGATGCACTCCCTCCTTCCCCTTCATCCTTCTGCCTATACCTTCCTTCCCTCCCCTCCTCTCTTTTCCTCTGTCCTCCTCCTTGCACATCTGCCTGCAGAAACACTCGGTAAGCCTTGTGCGCGATCATCAATAAGAGAGTCCGACCTCGGTCAAATTGACCCAAGCATATCTGACAAGTCCGAAAAGTACAGCTAGGCTCAATATAGACAGCCCTGACAAATAACACACCCATACCCCCCGCACAAGCACAGACACACACCCACATAACATCTGCTGCAAGACACTTAACACACTCAGCTGACAGAGAGGTATGAGAGTGTCTAGGGGGCTACATTTCTTCTTATATGCATGCTCTATCACTTAATTCTGCAAAGTTTGACAGAGGCCACGTATTCTCCAGACTGTAAGACTGCAATCTTGCACAATGCCAGTCTTAGCTGCATTATAGTCTCGCTTCAAAACATCTCTATCAGCTCTAGATGCCTTCTTGTTATTTTACTCCAGCAATCCTCTGGCTTACTTCCAATACTCACTTTAGGACAGCCCGCTCGGTTCCTCTAATAGCAAAGTGAGATAAATCATCTGTCTTTCTGAGAGAGAGAGCAGTTAATCTAAACACGCGGTCATTAATGTCATCTGAATGTTGGCGCGTAAACTACTGCAAGGTTGAACTCTGGTGGGCTGCGTCATTCGTTTCAGGGGTGGCCAGTAGACGAGGGTTTCTGGCTAAGAATTGAGGGGAAAGTTTAGAATCAGTTGACCAAAAAAAAAATGGATTTTGGTCCTGGGACAGTTGAAAACTTGCTGTTGTTGTTTGTTGTCAACCTTATTTTTTAGCCGACAAGTGATTTGAATCATTAGTTTTCCACCAGACAGCACTTTGCGGGTAGACCCAAAGGACGCATTTTGGTCTGATCTGATCAAAGCACCTTATTCCACATGTTTGCAAACCTAGAGCTTTCTTTACTAATGTCTTTATTCTTCCCACTCTTTCGTAAAAGACTCATCTGCAGGAGCTGTGGACACCTGCAGCTCCTCCAGAGTTTCCAGCGACCACTTGGCTGCATCTCTGATTATCCATGTCCTTCCCCAGCCTTCTGCTTTAGGTGCAAAGTCCTGTGTCGGCAGATTTCTATATGTGCCGCACTTCCTCCATTTTCAGATGACAGGCAGAACATTTTTCCCTTAGATGGTGAAAATGTGATTTTTGTAGCCCAACCCTGCTTTAAACTCCTCCACAGTATTATCAGCGATGTTTTCTAAAGAGCCTCTAAGACTTCTCCTTCAGGCAGACTCTATGTAAGAGGTGACGCCTGAAGAGAATTAGTTTCACTGGATTTTATTTAAGTGCATCATAGGAAGGGGGGCTGTATACAAACCCCAGCTACACGCTACAAATTTGATTAGTAAAAATAAATAAATAAAGCAGATCTCTCTTTTGCTTCATCCATGTGTTGACTTTTCACATAAAATCCCAACTTTGTTGCAACTTTTCCTGTGGATCACATGGGGGGGGGGGAATTATGCAAGGCGAACGATTTCGAATTCTTTAGCTGCATTGTTTCAGAAACCAAGCGGGACACTTTGATAGTGGTGTCATGTCAGCTGAGTTATGTTTTCAAAGACTCGAATGAATGTTTGCCCTTTCACCCAACTAGTTTTCTGTTTCAGAGAAATTGGAAAAGAAACTGCTGACACCTCAGCTGACTGTTAAATCAGTGACAAGTCATCGTGTCTAGTTCAGCTTTCTGTTTATTTCTAGCGAGTCACCAAAGCTAATTTAGAGAGTTGAACCTTTCTATATTGACAAAGAAAGGAGTTATGATAACTTCATATATATATATATATATATATGTGTGTGTGTATATATATATATATATATATATATATATATATATATATATATATATATATATATATATATAATATATTAAAAATCAAACAATGTCGTAATTTTGATTTAACGCTATATCCGCCCGGCCCTGAGCACAATTATCAAAAACCTCAACAATTCACCCTCTATCCACACCACTAACAGACACAGACAGGACACTCTTGAATTTAAAAAGGGTATAGCTAAATGGGACAAGGTTGAAAAGGAACGTTGCCTTAATTGAAGAACTGAAACCGGCAGGTAGCTGATGACTCAATGTGTCCGAGTCTGACCAACTCGTCGGGTAAAAAAAAGGACATTTCTAAACTTGGCGTCTCATCAAATCCGTTATGTCATCACATAAATGGTTGTATACTTTATGAAGCCTTAAAGGTTTTATATCTGTTGTGCCATAGGACGTCCTGCAGGTCAAATGTTATTCCCAGAAGACTCAATGGGGCTCACTGATAATGAGATGACTAAGGTGATAAAAATAGTCAGCCGTATGTTCACCACCTCGAAAAAGCACGTTGCCAAACCTACGAGGAAACGATAAGGAATAAAACCACAGGTACAATGAATCATAACGAACATTGTGGTTACATGATTGAGAGCTATCATGTTTGCTCTTCAAGTGGTTCAGACGACTGATTTAGATTTTTTTTTCACCCTTTAATTATGAGTATAGTTTCTTTGTAAGGTTCTGTCACTAGCCAGCTAGATGTCAAAGGCTTTACCTTTTAAACACCTTGAAAGCGGACTGTAACCTGAGCCATCTTGTTTTCAGTGAAACTGGTTTCATCTTGTTTATTTAACTTTTAGGAGAAGATCAGCAGGAGGCGAAGCCTCTGTTGTGTAACCATCCATCTGTGTGGGTTGTAAGCTTTTCAAGATGGTTAACCAGAATTTTCTATTAAATACTCTTAAAATAAATAGCAGATGAGCTTGTAGTTCGTCCTCAGAAAAGAGTTTTTTGGATGGATTAAGCCTGACATAAATGTGGATAGGAAAGCATATGTAACGCACAGGGAATAACTGTTAGCAAATTAGCGCCTTGAAACTAGGAGGAAGACTCAGATCCAGCGAGGAGGTGTGTGTTTTCTGCTGCGTGGGCATTAGCTGTAAGCTCAGCTCCCTCCTGCCGTCTGGCTCACCGCAGTGGGAGTAGAGATGTTTTGGTTCTGTCTCTTGCAATTACATCGATTCCCCCCCCCTCGCCGGGTTTCATTCATCAAATGCAAACTAAGAAGTGATAATAGACTGCGCTGCATTGTGTCAGACTCGGGGGACAGAAATCAGAAGCTAATCTAATAACCGGTGGCTCGAGCCGCGCATGTGGCCCTCCGGCTTCGCCGCGAGATGGACGGATGGTGAAAGTTTGCTCTCTCGTGTGAACACAGCCTCCGTCGAGGTTGTTATTTTTCTTATGCAGATGCGTTTTTATCCCCCGGATCGCTCAGCCTTTCGGGCCATAGGTTTTGCACTGTGCAGCAGTATGGAGCAGCGATAGTGCTTCCAGCCAAGGACTCGATGTTCTTTTGAAGTGGTTGTTTTTTTTTGCGAGCCACAGCTGATTCACTTTGCAGACGGCTCTAATGAAAAACAACAGCTCTGTTTCCTAAAACATCCTGACACAGAGCACATGAGGGGTGGTATGCCGCTCCGATAGGGGTTGTTATCTGTTTAAAGACTTACGACTCGCATTGAGTGATTGATTTTGCTTTAAACTGCACGGCTCGCTTCATTTTAGTTGTTTCTCCTCCTTTTTCAAACTTTTAGCGGACTCCCTTCACCGAAAGGCGTCAAAGCAAATATGCAGCCACTGAGAGATTAAGTTGCCTTCTGACTGCACACATGGTGGGCTCACTTCCATGATAATTTGCATCCTCACACCTTTTGAATTAGACAGTAGATGCTTGGTTTGCTTTTATTGTCCAATGTTCTGACAAGGTGATAAAGCTGTGCTTGAAAAACGTCATTTCCAAAAACTTCATTCAAAGAAATTACCCAACCGAGGAGATAAAACTTTGGAGCAAATACTCATTTTTTACCCTGTTCGCACTTTGACAGTGCACAAATATTTTGTTCCATTGTGTACCCTCATTTGGTTCTCCTTTAACACCCCATTTTCAAATCATTTGCGCAGGTGGCGAACGTTTTCTGGGCTAGAAAAAAAACATCATCCACGCTGCGTCTTGTCAGAAGAACGCAGCAGCACTTAAAAACGTTTAATTTGCAGACGTTTGATTGCAAACAGATGTGTGTTTGACGTTTGTTCTGGGTATTCGTTAATTATCACCCTCGTCTTTGTCTTGCAGAGGCTGGCGGCTGGAGTTAATCAGTTTGCCTACACCTGCATACAGGACCATCCTATATGGACCACACAGCAGTTTTGGGAAGCCACCTTCTACAGTGAAGTCCAGAGTCAGATCCGATCCCTATATCTGAACACCCCTGAAGAAAAGAGAGCCATCACTGCTACCACTAACGTAGGGAAAAAAAAGATCTGTCTTTCTAAATCCACATTAAGGTTGGCATAAATGATCCACAGCAGTTGAAGCTGAAGGCAAAACACTTTTTGTCTGGCGGCAAAATCCAGGATGCGGACCCCCAGTGTGCCGCGGGCAGAGATGAGGAGGAGACGGCCATGGACCTGGCGGCGCAGCAGCTGCGCCTGTGGCCCAACCTGAGCAAGGAGAAGCAACAGGAGCTGGTGAAGAACGAGGAGAACACCGTGTTTAGCCAGGCCATCCACTACGCCAACCTCATGGTCTACCTGCTGGTGCCTCTGGACACCAGCAAGAACAAGCTGCTGCGTAACGCACCCGTCACCGACTGGGAGAGCGGCAGCAACAGCATCGTGACGAACAGGTCAGGATTCCATCGTCTGGATGGATTTAAGGCTTTGATTTCAAACCAATTTTAATGTCCAACAAAGATAACCAGATTAGACGCAAAATGTAATTTTAAAATTATGTTTTTACGTAGTAGGGGAAAAGATATCCAAACCTGCCTGTCCTTGTATGTAAAGGTCTACGGCTGCTTTGGCACTGCCGGGGGAACGGTGAATTTTCCTCTCTACCAGAAAATCCTGAAGAAAAATGTTCGACCATCAAGAGTGTGATGTTAAGCTGAAGTGCTCTGAGGTTGTGCAGCAGAAAAACAAGAAAATCAAGATTTTAAAACTGGCCTAGTCAAATTCTGGATGTGATGCCTGGTTTATATAGCAGGATGACTAGCCTGATCTGTGTCCCAATCTTCTAAAGATGAGAGATATTCCTGCTGTGTGTTTAGTGTTAAGAGTAAACCAATCCGCTCGGAAAGAACGTCGGGACCGCTCCGACCTCAAATCGGGAATATTCGACATGTTGGACATGTCTTGGCCCCGATATCCTAGCGTGTGTGGTGTTCCCCCGTGGACAAACGAGCCTGTTGAATGTGACGTGTAGCCGATCAGAAAGCGAGGTGACTTGTTTATGGACCTGCTTTTTCTCTGTTAAAACTAGTCCACAAACTGTCGGCATTGCTTCTTTCTCATCGCCCATGTTTATTCGCTCTGAACTCACGTTTGATCTCGAGACGTTTTGCGAGATTTTCCGTCTGACGTCTGAATCCTCGTGTGTGTGTGTGTGTGTGTGTTGTGCTTGTCGTGTTGCTGTACACCACACATTGTTGGAGCAAGCCTCTTATATTTATGATTTTATTTTTTTCCCTGTCGTCATGTGTAGTGTCGCTCATCTTTTTAAAATCAACCGATAATTTTAAAATCCTGCACCAGGCATAAATCAGATTGAGAGTCTGCTGCATGAACTTAAACAGGCCGTTTGTGCTCAGCAACCTTCTAATGTGGCTGAATGGGTCAGAATCCCTCCAAAGTGAAGTTAAGCCTCATCCACTGCACTGATGATCGACGGTGACACCAGATTTGGATTGTAAAGAGGCAAATACTTGCATTTTGGTAGCGTCTGACAAAACTGAACCAGGTTAGAACTTGATTTGAGCTTGTTCAGCAGATATAAGGTAGAACAATCAGCCTCCGCCGGAGGAAACCTCAGGTTACGCTTTCAGGATCTGGGAGGATGTGAGCGTCTCTTTAACAAGGCGATGAAGTCTGTGGGTGGACGTGGCGTAACTCACCGTCTACATGATACCTTCTCTTCAGGCCAAGCGGGCCGCTGTACTGCGTTTGTTTCCGACTTAAATCTGCCATGTGGGCTTACGCTGCTCCTGCACAAAACAGAACAGGGCTCGTTTTTTTATCCACCTTCAGAGTTTCCTGTTCAATCTAAATCGGGGTTTTTCCCATTGCTGTGGAGTAACTGAGGAGGGATGTAGCCACAGAAAAGCAACTCATATGTATTTATTAAAACTGGGAACGAAGTGTGAGTTTGTTTCCAGCGATCAGGTATACAGTTTTTGTTCCGGTTTATGGGCAATTTAATTTCAGTTTCAACAAAAGTAACACAATGTTGGCATTTTATTCTGTGTTGTATTTGTTTATGGATGGAACAAAGATTTATTTATGTTGAAAACATTTGAAGTGTTTTTGTCTTCCATTTTCATCCCAGACTTGTTTATTTACTGCATTTTTCAGATCATAAAGTGAACCAAATATTCTTCCCAAGTGTGTAATATCACTCCACCCCTTCATGTACGCAGCTCTCTATCCATCTCTGTCGGGAGGACAGAGGAGTTGGATTATACTCCTCTGTTTCTAACAGGCCAAAATAAACTTTTATATTGAATTAACTTACTTGGTTTATTGTTGCTAGCGCAGGTTGCTCCGAATATCCATTGAGCGGAGCGGCTTCATTGCTAACTAAAGTCATACATACACATTTTAACAGATTTTTTTAGTGCATTGTACCACTTAAAATCGGTCTGTAAGCATATATCATATATATGCTTATATATGCATATGATATATATGCTTATATATGCATAATCATATATAAGGTGGACCGGATTATAAGGCGCACCATCAATTTAAGGATTTTATGTGCGCCTTATAGTCTGAAAAATACGGTATATATTCAGTGTTTTTGTCTTCCATTTTCATCCCAGACTTGTTTATTTATGTCGGGAAACATTTTGATTTCACCATCCTGCATTTTTCCCAAGGAGAAGGTTGCATCAACCTCTCATGTGAAACAATCTCCTGGAACAATACAGTTGGAGCGATTAAATCCAGCCGCTCGGCCTCTTTTGTCAGAGTGCACGTTTAAATGTGGTCCGGCCTTTTATTAATCCGCAGTAATTTCTGCTTGCAGCATCGCTGGCAGCATGGCAGAGAGCTACGACACAGAGAGTGGGTTCGAGGACTCGGAGAACAGCGACACGGCGAACTCTGTGGTCAAGTTTGTCGCCCGCTTCATCGACAAGGTGTGCACAGAGAGTGGAGTCACCCAGGAGCACATCAAGAGCCTGCACAGCATGATCCCAGGTGCCGCATTCACACTCGCTCACTGCCCAGCTTCAGAGTTGAAGCCAACACCCACAGAAATGAACGAGCTCATTAACTCCTGACATGTGAAAGCGGACACATGCAGACGTGTGTGTGTGTGTGTGTGTGTGTGTGTGGTAACTTATCCCTGTGTCTGACCCTCAGGAATCGTAGCAATGCAGATGGAGGCTTTAGAGGCAGTTCACAGGGAGAGCAGGAGGTTGCCCCCTATTCAGAAGGTGAGTGTGCACCTCTACACCGAGCTGTGTGAAGATTTATTTCTGTACAGGGCTTCATACGATCATAAAAAAATAAAAAAAAGAAGCTTAGACTCTACTGAGAATTAAAATGTCAAGCTCAAGAGGATCAACAACAAGTGCAGTTTTGATGTTCCGTCCAAAAGCTGGAAAATCAGATTCAGCCCGGCTGCAGAACCATGGAGCAAATGGAGCGACTGCTCCTAAACTGCCCTAAAAATCTGATCAATCCCTGCAGTCAGACAAATGCATAAAGTCTGTTATTCCTCTCTATACTTCTCTTGACTAGCAAACTATAAATTATTTGTAATAATTACTCAATTTTAGCCCCATCCTATTTTACCGCTGTTTTTAATCTGGAAATGAATGTCGCTTCCTGCCAGTGTGATCTCTTCAGTCAGGCAGCCATGTAAAGGAACTGAGCCTGAATCGGCTTTTTCAAAGCCTTTTACCATTGTTACCTCTTTTTCTCTCACCATAAATCATCAGAAATACAGTGGAAACGTTGCAAGGCATTCCACTATGGAGGTGAAGGCTGCAGCGACGCACACGGATGTCCTGCAGTCTTTCTGCTGTAGGAACAGCATCCCTGAGACTGCTGTCCAACTAAAAGGCTTTTAATGGCTTAATTAAGTCAACATACAGCCATAATAAACAGTTGCACAACATGGCCTTGTTCCACTAATCAGCTGGATCGCATGTGGGTGCTTGGCAGATGGTATCAGAGTTGACGGTAAAATGCTTTAGCTGTAAAGTTTCCAGGTGCTGTGGCCCAAATCATGATGTCACTCCACCGTGCTTGACAAGGACTGATGTCTATGAGGGCTTTTTGCTTTTCTGTTCCCTGTAATTTTAACCAGACGATGTATCAGGACCCAAAAAGATGTCTTTGGGTTTAAAAGGATTTCATTCAAGCAAAGGCTAAATAACCCTGTTTGGAACTGAAAACAACCTCTTCTTGAATCTCCACCAAAAAAAGTCTTATTCTCAAGTATGACATCCCTTAGGGTCCAGTATGTTCTGACATCAGGGTAGACAGGCTAGGATGTGCACTCCTTGGGTGATTTGTTGTCCTGGCAGTTTGTGAAAAAGCTTTTAGTGAGACGGGCAGCAGCAGCAGTCGTTCTCTATGTTCTGAATCTGCATCGTTATCTTCAGAAAGGTTTTTAGTCACGTCAGGACTGTCGTGCCTCCAAGTGCTAAATTTAGTCTGGTTTGTAAAGCACCAGCCTCGTCCAGTTTTATTTTTTTTTTTCCAGTTCACATTGCACTTTATGTTATGACATGTGCATCCAGCTGTCTTCCAGTTCTCTACAAATCACACACAAACAAGCGTCATCCTATTACTGTCTTGGGAGCAGCTTGGAAACCAACATGCACGTTCTGCCCGCTGCTCACGTGTCAACGTGAGACAGAATTTCCATTCTGGACATTAAGGATCATGCCAATACTTGCCAGAAATCAGGCAAAAACAGATTCAAGAGTCTGGATTTGCCTGAATGGTTGTTGCCATAACACTTAGAAGCTGTAATAGGTCGGCGAGCTTGCAGGAGTAATGAGGTGCACCGGGACTTTCTTCTCTGTCCTGTTTCTTTTTCTTTTTCATTTTTTTTTTTTTTTTTTTTTTTTGTTCAAGGACAAATTCAAGAGGCTGTAATTATCTCCAGGCCCGACCTCAGCTCCCTTTGGTCTGCTGTGGCCTTAACAGGAAACCCTCTGATTGAGCTGATGTCCGTGCTCTTTCAGAGTTTTGAATGGTGAACAAGCCTGAACAAGTTTCTGTGGCAGCTCTGCAGGTCAGGAGGTGAAATTGTCAGAACAAACCACTAAAATGTACTGTTCTGTTTTTACAGTGCATCGAAAAAGAGTTAAAATTTCTTTAAATATAGGAGGAAGATAACCTGGGTAAATACAAAAAGGGTATTTATATTATGATTTCATTCATGAAGAGAAAGAAAAAAGGACATGAATATAGTTGGTTGGGAGAGAAGATGATGCAGAAGATGGGGTTAGATTGTGACTCCCTGTCACCAGGGGGGAAAAGCCCTTAAGATTAATAAATCTTAATAAGATGTATTAAGAAAAGAAAGCTGTCCAAATCAACTTGGCTTTGTGTAAAATCAAGAAATCATCTAAACGGAGCCCATCTGACTGCATGAAGTAGGCTAAAACATCTGAAAAATCAACGCATTACCTCCCACTCAAAAGGAAGTTTTGAAATAAAGCGATTGACATGTATCATATAAACACAGTGAGAAAAAATTATCCACAAGTAAAAAAAACACGAAACACTGGTGAGGAGAGCCACAAAACAACCTAGAACAACCTCTGATGGCAAATGGTTGCTGCCAAGGTTGCTGCAACCAGATATTAGGAGACATTCATTGTTATTACATAGAATAAAACTTTTTCCCCTTTATTTGTTATCATCATTTGGAAACTGACCTTTTTTTGTCCCCTTTTGAGGGAATAGGTCTGTGTATACATGAAGGGTGATGATTATTCCTTTGTGAAAACTGTTTAAGCAATCATTCATATAGTTGCTGTGCGATGTGATTGCCGGCACAGGAACAGAATCTCAAGAGGTAAAAGGGTTTTCAGTAAAAAAAAAAGAAAAAAAAAAGAAGAAGTGTCATGCATTTCGGTTGCATTTATGTTGAAATCTTTAAATGTGATGACAGAGGTCTGGGCATAAGCAGCTCTACTTATTCTGCAATGTGTAAAATGCATCATGTCAGTTGTGTCCAGATGTTGAAAACATAATGTGAAAATCAATAGTTCAGGTCAGTGAATGAGATTAACAACCATTTTTCCCTTTAAAAAAAAAAAAAAAAAAAAAAAGCAGATTTTGAGTTCTGCAGAGATCTGAAATGGAAATTGTTCTCCACAGAGGCTTGCAAATAATTTGTTTTTCTTGGATGTTTTTGGATCATTTCAAAAAATGCTGCGTGGTGCTGCGTAGGGATATTTGTTGATTATGTGCACGTAAGGTTAAAACCTCTCCAAGGAGGCCATATGGTGCTCTGATTAGACATTATGATGATAAATTTATTTCCTGAGTCTTGATTTAGTGACGCAAATCTTACTGCTGAGCCCCCTGCTTTTAGTGCTCTCTTGTCAATGAAAAATGCCTCGGCTGAAGCTCGGACGTGCCTGCAAACGGGTGCAGCGCCGAGCGCCTGTTCTTCTGCATAATGTGTCTGGATTTTTTATTTTTTTTTCTCCGATCAGCCGAAGATCCTTCGTCCAGCTCTGCTCCCCGGAGAGGAGGTGGTGTCAGAAGGACTGCGGGTGCTGCTGGACCCTGACGGCAGGGAGGAGGCCACGGGGGGCCTCCTCGGGGGCCCTCACATCCTGCCAGCAGAGGGGGCTCTCTTTCTTACCACATACCGCATTATCTTCAAAGGCATTCCCCACGATCCATTAGGTATAAACTGAATCACAGCAGTGCTGATCTCAGACTCAAACTTTAACACGTTTTGTATTTCAATGTAGTTGTTTTTTTGTTAATATCTGCCACAAGGGGGGTTTTCTTTTGACGCCTTTGAATGATTTTAAAAGGTTCTGTCTTTTGGCCGCTGCAGCCGTCATGTCTGTTTAATTCCCGCTGATATCTGTGTCCGTGTGCAGTGGGGGAGCAGGCGGTCATCAGAGCGTTCCCCGTGTCCACGCTGACCAAAGAGAAGAAGATCAGCATCCAGAACCAGCTGCAGCAGAACATGCAGGAAGGCCTGCAGCTCCGCTCCGCCTCGTTTCAGGTAAACACTCAAAAAATGCTCGTCAGGTCGTTGGTACGTCTGGTAGTTCAGGTTTGGTTGCACGGACCGATTCTCAGACCTGTTAAACTCTTCACTTTATTGACTTTATACCACTGCTGTCACATTAAAGCGCCACAGTTATTTGTACCCTGCTGC
This sequence comes from Fundulus heteroclitus, assembly GCF_011125445.2. Lineage (NCBI taxonomy): Eukaryota > Metazoa > Chordata > Actinopteri > Cyprinodontiformes > Fundulidae > Fundulus > Fundulus heteroclitus. Next base: position 2,874,617 of record NW_023396792.1, on the reverse strand, counting down.
TAATACTTTAGACAACCCGGTATTGGCCTTTCCTGCAACACTTCACTACGACTGAGCACAGATAGATGGGGATCTTTGGCCATTCCTCTTTGCATAATCTTTCTCTTCTGCTAGAAGAAGGTTTAGTTTGTGTTTGGCTGCAGGTTTTGGAGAATTTTCCAGCTGAACGACCCGAATGAACGAATAACTTTATGGTCAATGTACAGAGAAACAGAGTGAGATAAGGAATACTTCTCCTACAAGGTGCAATAGGTGAAAGTTAGAAAAACCAAAACTTTCTACTGTGTAGAAATGAAAGGAAAATGAATAGCAGGCATACACCCGTTGATCAGTAACAAGTGAAATATGACCAGAGAAATAACCAGTAAAAGCCAAATGGTAAAGTCAGATTGATCGGTCGTGTGACACGAACAAAGGTGGAAACAATGACGTCAAATGAAACCAGTAAAGCAAATACAAATAAGTGAAGCTGAGTAAAAACAAGTAAAATGTGCCCATTTGCATTGCGTTTGTTAAGGAGCTTCACTGCAGATGTTGCTGGCTCAGCGACTGCTAGCGATGTCTCTAACGGAGGCGAGAGAGCATCCAGTGACTCTGTCCATTTTCAGTTTTCTGCTCCAGGCCATCAGATGTTATCAAAAAAACTGGGGTAGTTCAGATACGTAGCTCCTTTGAAAGGGAACAGGGATCCATTAGCTTGAGGTGATTGTTCGTCCTTTGATTTACAGTGTTTGTCGCTGAGAATCTAAATCTTAGTTTCATTTGAGCAACGGCGGAGTTCGATAAACTCCATTTGATTAAGTTTGTGCTTCGGTGACCCCAAGATGTCGCTTCTCCCTTCTTCTTACCTCCCTTTACATTACTGTCCATGGTGGAAGGATAAATAGCTTCCCCCTGCAGCCTTGAACATCACAGATCTTACTTTGACTGTAGCTGTTCTATGGTATCCATTTACAGATATCCATCTACATTGTAGCCATTTAATTGGATGGCATATTCTCTCGGCTTTCCCATTTTTGGAGAGTGATGAAGAGAAACAGACCTTAATAAATTCACTTTAATGGATTTTATAACAAATTAATGTGGTGCTAGATTATTATTTTTTTTATCAAATCCCTCAATGGATTTTTCCACAATGTAGGTTTTTAAAGGTTGGGACTGTGTGTGATTATGCTACTACAATGACAAGTTCATTTTAAAACTTAACATACATTTACCAGCCAATAATTATGGAAGAGGCTGTTTTTATAATTCAATAAGGCTATTTATAAGCGTCAGATAAAAAGCGTCAGATCACAGTAGTGGACAAATAAAGCACTGTCATAGTTTAGAGCAGGCATGTCCAAAGTGCGGCCCGGGGGCCATTTGTGGCACCTGTACTGATTTTGGGTGGTCCCCCAACTGCATTTCAAGAAAGATTTGGTCCACCAGCCCAGGTAGCTGATGCAGATTGAAGATCTTAGTTTTTAATCAGGACAAAATTATTACAGGAAAGTTAAAATCCTACAACTGAAAATGTTAAATACAACACAAAGTATTCATCTGTTTATAAACACACTTTTGACAATTCTCTTTAATTTCATAGTAACATCTATCCAATGACAAATGCAGACTTTGTTGCATTAAAATTGGCAAGTGTTTTCAAACAGACCCAAACACTGTTCTTAGATTGCTAGACCAAAATAGTTTATTATCGTTAAAAAGTTTATTTTTGTTTAAGAGTCAAATTAAAATCAAAATAATAAGCAAACTGGATGACCATCTCTTAATACAACAAATGAGCAAAACGCTTTTTTAAATTTTGCATCTACAATGACTTACACATTCATTTCCTACAAAAAAAAAAAATCTAATTTATTTATTCAAAATGATCATTTTTGGTAGAGCAGGTGAAAAACTGAGAATTGTTTGGGTTTAAAAAAAATTGTGTTCATTTTTTTTGGCCCTCAAGTTCCTTTGACATGACAGTTTTGGCCCATGTACCAAAAAGTTTGGACACCCCTGGTTTAGGGGATCAAAAAATAAATTTATAGGAACCTGAAAAGCCCAAAACGATTGTATATTAGGGGAATTGTAGAGAGCACTTACCTTGTCCTTTCTTCTTCCTCTCTTTAGTTAGCTATCAGCTGCAAGGAGTAGGGTTTAATTGGGACATTTACGGAACAAAACCACTTTTAGAGACTGCAGGCTTCGTTAGACCACGGATGCCGTACTGAGTATGACTGAGTCTTAAAGACATGCAAGTCGCTGAGCTATTTTGATCAATTTGCATTTAGTTACGGAGCAGCCAGGGTGAGGCATGGAGAATAAATTATGATTGTATGGTTGTCTTATTGCCAGTCTACCAGTTTGGACGCTCCTCCATCCTGCCGTCCCCTGCTATGCCAGGTTTCTCCATCCTACAGGACAACAGGCCCCACCGAGCTCAGACCTTCCTCCACGCTGTGGTCCCACTGTTAGCAGCTGTGTTAAGGCTCTAAGAGTCGGCTGACCTTGACCCCACTAAGCTCTGGACTTTTTTCTTTTCTGGGAAACGTTGGAACAATATATCCATCACGTGCAAGCTTTCTCTGAGAATGTACATTAAACTGTGGGGTGGATTCAAAGCCTGCTCGCTCATAGTTTGCATCAATGACTCTTGATGAAAACACATTTTTTTTAGGCATCCTATTGTTTTGCTTTTAACTGCGATTCCCTTCTAGCGCTGTCTGTCAAAAAAAAAAAACGTTCAGAAAGTTTACGGCGGTGGTCATACTTTTAAAGGGGTCCCACTGAGAGGGAAATATCTTTTTAAATCCCCGTGGTCTTGCTGTAACAAGCTTCTCAGAATAAAAGAGAGAAAATATTCTTGTGAAACACGTTTTTCCCTCTATAGTTGTTCTCCTGTTAAATTGTTTACGGTTCATTTCTGTCGTTTAACCGAAGAAACTAAGCCCAGCCCTTCTGCCTGTACGTGTTGTTTCTGCACCTGCGTTGTCATCCCTGCGGCTTACACCTGGATTAAAGTGATTTTTCTGATTAAAAAAGTTACATTTGCTTTGATATTTGAATATGAAAAGTTTAAAGAGTGCTAGAAGTCTTGCTCTGAATACATATAAACCTTGAGATCTGATGTCATAATTTAAACTACACATAAAATGACCATAGCTGCCTCAGTGTTCTATGTTTTTGTGTTCCCTTTTTTTTTTTTTAGTTTAGTCAAGCTATCTTAAATGTTAAAGAAAACAAAGTAAGGAGATCACATTTTGATTGTTCTTCCCCTTTTGTAATTTATTTTGTTACCAACTTTTAATAACCAATCTCTCCTATTATGTTCAACTTGTGCTAAAAACAGAAACTATGCATCTGCACAATGTAAAATAAGATGTAATCATTTTACTTTTTTCATGAAATCAGTGTCTGATACTTTGTTTAAACTTCTGCCTGTGTTTTTAAGTAATATTCTTTTTTTAATATGTGCCTTGCAGTTAATAAAAGTAGCTTTTGATGAAGAGGTCAGCTCAGAGATGGTGGAGATCTTCAGGAAGCACCTGCAGAGAATCCGATATCCACAGTCCGTCTTCAGCTCGTTTGCGTTTGCAGCGGGACAAACGGCTCCACAGTTGATCCTCCCAAAACCAAAAGAGAGAAACACTGGCTTTAGGTTTGCAATGAAGCTTTCCAATGATGCCCTGAGGCCTACATTTTGGTTTTAAATCAATCCTGTGTGTGGTGAAGTCTTACTTTCTGCTTTGTTCTCACTGCAGAACACTGTCAAAAACGATTGTCAAAGGAGCGAAGAGGGCAGGAAAGATCACCATGGGCCGCGGAAGTCAGAGCTCGCTGAAGAAGATCGACAGAGGCAGCCGGACGACCTGGCATGAAGACGATGACATTTCAAGTGAGAGAAAAGACATTCTTACATCACACTGCAAAAACAGAACTAAAAATAAGTAATATTTTCTTAACATGAGTGTATCTGTCCTTGATTTGAGCAGGTAAATACGATGATCTGCCAATAGAGTAAGATTTTTGCACTTAAAATAGGAACAACTCATCTCCATCATCCTATTTTAAGTGCAACATGTCTAATTATCTTATTTTAGGGGTCAGAATACTCATTCCATTGGCAGATAATATTATTTACCTGCTCAAATCTAGGACAAAAACACAAATTTTAAGAAGATTTTACTTGTTTTTAGATCCGTTTTTCCAATGCAGAGTGAGGGGAGGAAAAAAAAGAGACTTGGATGAAGATTTCTTTATATAATTCAGTTTTTGTGTTGGGTTTAGTATCGGATGATGGTGAGCCACCGCCCAGCAGCACGTTGAGAGCGTCTGAGAAGTCCACCATGGAGCAGCTGGTAGAGCAGTCCTTTTTCCGGGACTATCAGCGCCTCGGTCTGGGTGCCATCACGGTCAGCTCGTCTCGCTCCAAATCAGGCGAGCTGTTCAGGATCACAGCCGTAAACCGACTTTACTCCCTCTGCCGCAGGTACGGCCAACCTTAAAAACACCAATGTCACATCATCTAGAGCCGAGTGAATCACACCTGCTGCTTTCTTTTCTTGCTCTCTTCAGCTACCCAGGGCTACTGGTTGTCCCCCAGGCCGTGCAGGACAGCAGTTTACACAAAGTAGCCCGCTGCTACAGGCACAACCGGCTGCCTGTTGTTTGTTGGAAACATCCACGGACCAGGGCTGTGCTCATGCGCTCAGGGGCCTTCCACGGAAAGAGCGTGGTGGGGCTGTTCAAGTCACAGAACACCTCCTCAGCATGTAGGTTTTTATCTAAGAGGCACAAAAAAAAGCATACGCTGCAAAAAGGGAACTAAATGTAAGTAAAATATTCTTGAAATGGGTATATTTTTTCTTTGATTTGAGCAGCTGAATAAGACTATTTGCCAATGGAATGAGTATTTTTACCCCTTAAATAAGATAATTAGATATCCTGCACTTGAAATAAGATGATGGAGATGAATTGTTCTTATTTTAGGTGCAAATATCTCATTCCATTGGCAAATAGTCTTATTTACCTGCTAAAATCAAGGACAAATATACACATTTTCAGGAAGATTTTACTTACTTTGAGGTCCCTTTTTGCAGTGTAAAAACTTTGGCTTTCCTGGTAATGCCTCATTTAGCTTGCTAATGTTTGGTAATGTATTAGCCTAAATTGCTAAGAGATTGGGGGCAAAAACATTACTCTAGTTGGAAAAGCAAACTCAACTATTATGTTTAAAGTGATGGTTATTATCTTTTCTGTTTTTATAATGCAGCACCAGCCTCTTCGTCGGATTCATCCAGTAGTCTTGAACAGGAGAAGTACCTTCAAGCCATCCTTGAATCCATTCCTCTCTACTTTAAAACCAACGGCACCAACACCCTGTCCAACCGCTCCCTCATCGGCATCTCACCAGGTACAATTATATTCAGATCTTTGTGGCAGGAGCCACGCTGCTACTCTTGTCAATTTGTTGTGTTATCCTTTAGATTAAAAAAACGAGGAAAACAGGAAAATAATTATTTCATTCATTACCGCTGCATATTTGGTTTGAATTTGTTTCACATATTTGCTCAAAAAGGTGACATTTCTAAGTTTTATGTTGGGCTATCTTACCAACCTCAAAATTAAAATTCAGCATAGCTGCCTTACATTTAAAAGTTAGGGTTGGCTGCTGTAAATAAGTGTTCATTTACACTTTTAAATCATTTTATCACATCAGATCTTTCCACACAATACTATACAATCTTTAGTGAATGTGTTGCTGCAATATACAAAAGCACAATATGTGGAGGAACACATTTCATTAGCTTGAATCACTACTAATAGTTAGGGCTGATGCTAAGAATATCAATTAGCAAATGAATGGTTTTGAAACTGTAACTGGAAGCTTGGTTAAGTTTGTTTGATGTCATTTCCAGTAGGGCTGTAACAATACATCGATCCAAAGATTATATGATTAACAATCCAATTACATTGATGCAATATGAAAACATCAATCCACACATACCTTTATTTGAAATTCACAAGGCACAACACTATAGTGAACACGTGATCTATTTTTTTAAATATGTAATTAGAAAAATGCTGTTTTTGATTTAAATGCTTGATGCCTGTAAAAGCTTAGAAATATTATGGTTAAACAATAGTGTTTGATGGGCAGATGATATTGCGTCATATCGATCCCAAACTTGTGAATTTAATTTAATGGAAATCCTATCGGAACCAACTTTGTGTTATCGGCAAACATCGTATCGTCATCCAAACAAATCAATATAGCATCTTCTCATGATAAAGCTGGTGATTTGCACCCGTAATTCCCGGATCCAAGGTACGGCTTACACAGCATGAGTGTTTCCGGTTCACGTTTTAAAAGGTTTGTTCAGAAACTTCCTTAAATGTTCTCCTCTGTATTTCTCTTTTAAGAAGGCTCCGGGGAGGCAACAATAAATATGCTTCATTAGTGTGTGCTAAGTAACTCTTAATCACATTCAGTTTGTTTGTGTTTATGTTGCAATTAATTGTGCCAGAATTTTCTGCAAGTATCACAACAAACGACATAAGTAGCACCAATAATACAGATCTAGCCTATATACATGTCTGTCTCGCTGTCATAGCTGGCATCTTCACACAGACTTAAAAAAAAACAACACGATATGCTGATGATAATCTGATGTCTTTTTGTCTTTGGCTGCAAATATTTGACCATGATCTGCTTTTAACGACTGCTAAGAATTTACGGCTCTGTTTATCCCGTAGATCGACTGCAGTGTGAAAATCCAACTTGCTTTTATGTCAGCCACTGTGTTCTGATGCTGTTACTGTTTTACAACTTTTACATAATCCAGCTAGGTCAGTAAAGATGAACTGTGCCAGTTGGCCTGCTTTGCACGGTAGCTGAAAACCGGAGCATGTGAATGGAGGACGGCCAATTATGTTATCAGTTAACAGTAATGGCTCCTAGTCAAAGCGAGGGGCCATGAGAAAGGGCGGCTTAAAGCAAACAGAACAAAAGTCTTTGTTGCCTCTGCTGCCAGCTAGACTCCTCGCACACCTTAAGGACTGAGTGAGCCACATTATGACCTGAACTTGTCTCCATGTTTCTTTAAAAATAACCCACAGAAGTGAAGGCTGGAGGTTTATTAATTAATCTAGGCTGCCATTGGATGCAAGTGAGGATATAAACACTGTCGGTCAGTGGGGTTGGAGTAATATCAACTCATATAAAATCCAAAATTGTGGTATTATTTAATTGCGTGCTTACATTCAAGTAATTTTATCTGTTTAAAAAATTGTTTTTTTACTATTATAAAATCAAAGTAATATTCTAACAGGCCAGATGGCCGATCTGATAGAAAAAGTCAACTTTACATGCCGATAAGAATATAACTAAAGCATGAAAATCATTAAGTTCAGCTGCCTTCACTGCTGCCAGTGGCCCTACTGAATCTGATTTAGCTTCGAGGGGGAGCATTGGGGGGTCCCGTGGGAAAAAACATTGCTTGTTTTTCGAAAGGACAAAAGGCCACATAGAGTTCATTTCTTCCGATAAAGAGAAAAAAGTGCATACTTGCACTTCTTAAAGTTATTTCTGTTTGCTCCAGCTCTGTTTTGGTTTCTTTGTTTTCAGGTAATCATTTTCTTCCCTTTTTTTAATTTGGTCAGCAGTTATCTTTCACTGACTTATCTGTGTGTTTGTGTGTGTTTCATGTCCGGTAAGAGAGACGGAGAAAGAAAAAGAGACTGTTTATATTTAATGGATTTAAAAAGGAAATTTGTACAATAAAGGTTATGTCAGAATCAGCCGGCAGTCTGGGGTCTTTGTTGGGTCCATTCGTCTCCTCCGACTTCACCCAACCCTCCCTGTATCTTGCTAACACAGACGGTTTCTGAACATTTAACTCAAATAACTCTTAGTTTTTGGATCAGAAAGGATTTTCAGAGGGGAAAAAAATGCAACCAGGTTTTTGTTGTGTTGCGATAAGCTGACGTAGACATAATGAGAATGCAATTTTCGTCTAATTCTCATTGTGAAACTCTATACGTGTAGCGTGCGACTTGCATTTACATCCTGTTTGCTGTGCCACTTTTTCACCTTCAGGCAGTGAAAGAAGAATATCACGACTATCAAAGATGGCTCCCGTCCACTTGGAGATCCCATTTTCAAACAGCTTCACCAGAGGAGGTGAGTGTTTGCTTTCAGCGTTGTGTGTGGCTCTGCTGCCAGGTGAAATATGAAGCACAAGTGTCACGTCAACACTATAAGCTCTCAGCCAATCCTTTAAAAGTCACGGTGACGAGATTCGCCTAAATCATACAACTGCTGAAATTATCATCTCCACGTATTTCTGTTCTTCATACATGAAAATGAAGCTTCTTTGTGTAGGCCAAAAATGAATCTAAGCATATGAGGGAATTTCATCACAGGGAAATTCATAAATTATTTATTTACTTGTAGTTTTCCTGACTCATTAACATTGCTGTAATGCTATCGTCCAGATGAAGACTTAATGTACCGTTAAGTTGATCTGTTGTTGTGACTGTTTGTGTAGGAATGTGAACTCTTAAAAAGAAACCTCAGTACAGTGTTTTTGTCTCGGAGTTGGCTCATATCTTAGCGGTTACTCACCGATTTAAATCAAAGGTCAGAGGCAAAGACATTGCCCAGAATGACTCAACAGGTTTTTAGCCTTGTAATGAAAGAAAGCATGACACACCAGCATCCCGCCCTTATTCCCTCCCTTTTTAAAGACAACTGCTTTACTCCCATTTTTTTTTTTTACCCACTGGGTTGCAAAAAACTGAGATAAAATTCCTTATTTGGTAATCTAGGGATCTAATTGCTCATAAAAGTAGGAGTTTTGCATTCTTCAGATGCTTTTCTTTATGTCTGCCTGTACAAATTTAAAGTTTTTGTCCCTTTTCTTTTGTCAAACTACCTAAACTATAAAATATTCACAAAGCCATCTGAAAAGAGACCCAGTCTGACTTAAGTCACTTGGAGGCAGTTTCTATATGGGTGACATGGCTTTCTGCTCAGGGCTGCAAAGCCTTAAGGGGCACAATGGAAAAAGTTATTTGTCTGAAAAGTTTTGTTTTGTGTATTTTCATGTCTAGTCAGTGGAAATGGGCGCTTCTCTGTGGTGTGTGCAGTGTAGGTTGTAATTCCACACACTGCTTGGTATCAGACGTCTGAATCTGACCTATTTAGAAAAGTTAGCCTTAATATATCTAATAGGTTTAAAAACTTGTTCTACAGTGGAGTAGTGCACCATTTAAACCAGATGTTGACATACACTGTATAACTAGATACATAACTGCTTTTCTGACTAACATTAAATATTTTATGTTTACGTTCATTTATCAAAATTATTATTTCTAATGAACTGTATTTGAGAATGTTGTATTCGTTGCTTCAAATTCCTGTTTAGATGCATTTCCTAAGTAGGTGGCAGCATTTCCTTTAGCCTTTGATTTGGATCAAATGTTTCGGCTTTTCTTCCACAACTTCTCATAGTAGTTTGAATTTTGGCTGATTCTTCCTGACAGAGCTGGTAGTAACTGAGTTAGGTTTCCAGGTTGCCATGCTTAAACACAACATTTCAGCTCTCCCTGCAGAAAACCACGGCTTTCTGACGCTCAGTCTAAAATATTGACTTAGTTGTCCTTAAAGCTGCAGTAGGTAAGTTTTGTATAAATCTATTTTTTACATATTTATTAACACTGTCACTATGTCTAGACAGTAAAATATGAGAAAGATAGTATGTGAAAATAATCAAGCTCCTCTGGCTCCTCCCAGTGGTCCTACTGCCATTTGCAGAAATACAACACTCCCGATCAGAAACCACCAATCAGAGCCAGGAGGAATGTCTGGCTCTGATTGGTTGTTAGCAGTGTCAGTCGCTCTCGTGTATGAGCTGCTCTCACCCCCTCATACCGTCATTCAAACTCAAGATTAGATTAGATTAGATTAGATTAGATTCAACTTTATTGTCTTTACACAGGAACAAGGCAACGAAATGCAGTTTAGGTCTAACCAGAAGTGCAATAGCAGCAAGTGCAGGATAAACAATGGTTCCATAAGTACATGACATGGGTTTTTACTGAATAAATATAGAGATGGATACTATTATAAACAGGATTTTACAGATTTGTCCTATGAATATAATATATAGATAACTAGTATTGTGAACTAAATTTACAGCTGACTATAATATACAGGTGGATATTACTATAAATAGTTTTTACAGATATGTACAATAGCATAACATGGTTGCCGGTGGGCTGCAGCTGTATGGACATTGTGCAGAAACAACCTGCTGATCAGGAAAACTCCCAATTTCTTGAGTGACACCTGCTCAGAAAACAAAGAAAGGTAAATGTTGGAGCAGCATGGCAGGCTGTGGAGGGAGGGCTGCAGTGCAGCAGAGGGCAAGTGACGGCACCTGTAAGGTGTGCTTGTTCTATGGCTTTCTCAAAACTCCCTACTGCAACTTTAAGGCACCTTGTAACTAATTTGGTAATAAGTCATTTTCCATGTCAAGTATTATTTGTGAAGTTCTGAATTTGAAGAAAGAAAGATCTCATTATTCTGGTATTTATAGTGAGTTTCAATAATTGTGGTAATCGTAATAAGAGATGACCTAAAACAGATATTGCAAAAACACATTGTGTCTTTTTATGAATTAAATAAAGTGTGCTCATTCATCCTGGGTAGTTATCAAATCTGTTTTCTAATGTTTCTGCTAAATTGCAAAAAAAAAAAAAAAAAAAAAAGAAAAAGTAAAGGTTCTTTGCAAGCCGTGCTTTGTTGGGGAGTGGGTGTGTGAGTAGCTGTGTAAGGGCCAGCAGGAGGAGGGGTTTGCCCAGAGCATCATGGCTCTTAGGGACAAACACGTCACATCTGCTACGCACAAAATAAACTTAAATCAATTTTAATTTTGTTTTTGTTCGTTTTTATGTTGACGCCCACCAGTCATAACATGGAAAATTCATTCATGCATGTTACTGTATCATTTCCCCCAATCATTAAACACAGGTGATTTTTCATACTGTTCCTATATGTGGGCCAGTCTACTGTTTGTTTGCATGTTTGGGAGTTTGTATGTCTGGACGGTTTGGTGACGTTAATTTTGCCCCATCCTCTCTCCTGTACCCGACAAACCACCCAGTGCTTGAGTACAGAGACAAACTATTCGCTCACTCAAACCAAAAACCCGCCAGTAAGGAAAGAATCCCCGATGAAGGTATAGTGAAACTGTTGCTTCCCCTCCTTTTCTAACACATCTGTAGACCCTCAGCCTTTCTGCATCCGCTAACCTACACAAACTAACCACATCAGATACCCGTGGCTCACCGTGCTGAAAAGCTCTTGCACAGACCTTTCGTGGAACCTCCTACTAATCGTGACTGACTTTGCGGCTGCTCTTCTGGGAGCTGTGGTTTTTCACAAGCCAGACCGGCTGCTTTGATGCGGCCTCCTCTGTTGTTCGTGTCTTGGCTCGGTATGGCTGTGATCAGCCGTGAGCCGGGGTCCGAAAAAACGCAGAGGAGAGAGAGGAAGCCATTTGTCATGAAAACGGGACTCAAACATAATGAAACTCGGGCTGTCCTGCGGCTCAGAGAAGACACGTTAACCAAGCAAAGAATGTGCATGCCGGGGAAGAAAAGTCCTGCAGATATGTTTGCTTTATGTGTTCATCATTGAGTCGCATCAGCATCCTCATCCTGTCCGCAGGTCTGGCTTCAAATGTAAACAGCTAACTGATCACATCTGTGAAGCGTTTTTACAGAGAGCTTATTTATAAAGCGGTGTCTGTTTCAAAATAAACCTAAATTATAACAGCCAGGCACTCGGCATATTTCTAAGGGATTTCATATTTAAGGATTAGAAGCTACTATAAAACGGGTCGGCTTTAAGAAGTCGACACTTATTGCAGACCGATGTCCATAAAAATAAAAATAAAAAAACTCGAAGGCCTGAGAGTGATTTTTGTGAAAAAAATCACATCCCTTGATGGTAATTTATGATGTTTGAACGTTACGGCATGCTGGCTTTCATGGAGATCGGTTCATAGACTTGTTGACTTGCTAAGAATTCCTGCAACTTCTGCTTCTAATATCTCAGATCCACGCAGGCAACTGCTTCGCTGGCGGACGCCGGACACGAACCTGTTTACACAATTCGGATGAAACTGCTGTGCATGTGAATGTAGTCTGCATGTCGTACGTTATTCATTATTCAGTCGTAGTCTATTTGACAGCATGTGTATATCGGTGCCATTCAGACCAGCCAGCTCCTGCAGACAAATGCAACTTATAAATTTTTGGGGGGGGATGATTGTTTGCAGGCATGTGGGCCAGTCTGCGCTCAAGCGGCAGATTCTCTCAGCACCCAACACAGGGTGAAGTGGGCACCAGGCTAGCGGGGAAGGATCTGGCGCCCCCTGCAGGAAGCCACGGTCTGCAGGCTCAACTCAGGAAACATCAGGCCGCCTTTTACATCTTTGGAGAAAAGTCACACCTCAGGGTGAGAGACAATACAATCAGCCAGTTTAAGTTATTATAAGTTGGTTTATTTTGCACAAACCTTTGTAGCCCAGTCCCACTCCTATGCACTTTTATTACCATTTTTGTGCAGCGTAAACACAAGTTTAAATATATCTCTTAATTGTCTAGGTTGTGGGTTGTAGTGGTCTAAAAAATTCATATTTCTTCCCTCAGTTTAACGTTTACTTTTCCGTCAATGACAGCCTGAAAGGTCTATGGGAGAAAGTTAGGGGCGAACTTAAAGTAACACGGCATGCGGTACATTTAAAAATAAAGTGAACTTACAACCGTTTCCAGTCGAGCCTTTATACGCCACTTTAGACAGCCAGATACTTGGTCGCTACACGATGCGTTTAGGCGTGTGCATGTGGTAACGACAACCTGCTGAAGCTTAAAGGCAACCATGACAGCGGACAAAAAAAGGAGACTTTGGTTGTTGGTGCCACTCGAGGTATTTCCGATTTAGCTGATCAACTGGGATTTTTATGCACAACCAGCTTGCAGTGAATGATGGAAAAAATGTAAACTATGTTATTTATTTTTTTTAAGAATATCGGGGGAGGCTGGTTAGAAATGATGGTAAGGCAACAGTTTCTGACATAGCTACTCGTTGCAACTAAGGTCTGTCTGGGGGACACGTTCTTTGCACATTTTGTTAGTTGTTAGTACCAGCTGAGCATCATAGAGGCTGCACTCGATTTGCCTACACCAGTGGCTTGCAACCTTTACAGTCTAAAGAGCCATTTTGCCTACAGTCCACTTGAATTAAACTCGTTCAGAGCTGCAAATGTACCTGGCCTTTTGAAAAAAGACAAGTTATAATAAAGATCTACTGCAGGTAATATGTAGAAAATATATAAAATAAAATATTAGTGGCACTTTTAGCATCATTCTGATGTGAAAATTAAATGGAATTATTCCAAGAAAAAAAAACTGCTAAAACTTGCATTTATTATTATTACATTTAAATATCATAATAAAAATATAATTTGTAGCCAAAGTTATTAAGAGCCACTGTGGAAGGTCCAAAGAGCCACTTGCGGCTCCAGAGCCACAGGTTGCAGACCCCTGGCCTACACTGTCACCATCTCACCTTTAGGATAAGGTGAGATGCTCAGATTAAATATCTGCAGAAACTGCATGATGCTATTATGTCAAAATAGACCAGAATCCCTGAGGATTGTTTCTGACACCTTAATGAATCTTTGCCATGAAGAATTAAAGCACTTCTAAAGGCAGAGGCATCCTGGTACTTGCAAAGTGTATCCAAGTGTTTGCATTCACATATTAGGAAATGTTTTTTTTTTTTGTTTTTTTTTTTTTGTTAAAAGACCTTTTTCACAACAGACACTCTTACTTTGTCTTTGATTTTGCATGCTTGTTCCTTCTTTTGATGTCTAACCACAGGGACTCAGAATGGACTCCTCCCTGAACTGTGAGCTGGTGCCGGTGGAGTTTGCGGACGCGCGTCAGGTGAAAGCTGCCTTTAAAAAGCTGCTGAGGGCCTGCGCCCCCAGTGCCCCCTTCTCCGACTCGGAGGACTCCTTCCTCAAAGCCCTGGAGGACTCGGAGTGGATGGTGCAGGTGACTGACAGCCAACACTTCCTTTTTTTTTTTTTTTTTTCTCCACGTCTACAGCAGGATGCAGGATGTTCACTGGGAGCGGGAGCTAACAGTTATGTGGGAATGAAAGGGTCATCCTGTATAGCAGATTCACATCGTGGATAAATTATGTGACTAAATCCAATCTAAAGCCACTTTCCCAAAGGAGACACATTCTTAAAATAAGGGCTGAGAGCATGCTAGTTATCTGATTGGCCCCCTGCAGCCTTACGTTGGGCACTCGGAGCTAAAGAACACGATCTGTGGGAAACTAGGAGCGCTGAATAAGTCCTTTTACCCCTTGACCAAATATGGCAATGTGTCCTGGGTGGATAAATTTATCTGTTTGTACGTTTGCTCACATGCACATATATCAACTTTTCACAGCTTCACAAGATCCTGCAGCTGGCCCTAAATCTGGTGGAGCTTCTGGAAAGCGGCTCATCCATTCTGCTCAGCCTGGAGGACGGCTGGGACATCACCACTCAAGTGAGAAAGCTGCATTAATGCTTTCCTGACAAAACACACAAAGACATGCATAGAAATGTGGGGAAGAGGTTAAACTCTGCTTTTGCTGATAAAGTCTCCATGTGCCGCGTTCGCGTCGCAGCTAGATCTGTTTGGTTAAATTGGCCCCCTTGAACCGTTTCGGTTCCTGACGATTGTTTTCCGTGTGGAGAGCTTCCTGTAGATCATTAGTTTGTAACGCCGTGCTGAGGAGTCCTGTTATGTCACACTTCATTGTTCCTGTGTAGTTTATGGAGATTGAAAGCAGAAACGAGTACCTCCACGCCGCACCTCAGAGTCGGCCATGTGTGACTCATAAATCTCTGCTATTCCCACTCGCCCTCTGATCGGCTGTCATTGATATCCAGACATGATTAAAAAGTCTTGAGCATCGCAACCCGGCTTCGTTTGTCTCTAATATTGGGCTCATGGTTCAGATTTTTTTAGGTATGTAAACATCACGTCTCTTTAAGTCAGTATCCTCGCTCGTTTACGCCCTTTAATGTGTTTATGAGGCTTGTATAAGGCCCCAGGCTGCTGCCCTGTGGATCCCTCGCGTTGGGCACGTGTTCGGCCCTGAGCATCTTTCTCCGCCGGCTCCAGCCGGCCAGGTCTGGCTCAGCACCGCCACGCACAAATGGGATCCACATGCATCGGCTTTACTCGCCTCGCTTCATAGGCACCCAGCAGACAGGATGCAGAACTGTCTTTGCTTTCTTTCTTCACGCTGTTCATCCCCTCCTTCTTCTCTCACTTCTTCAGAGGGCTCATTTAGTTGCCAAGGCTTTTTTTTTTTTGTCCACTTAGGGCTGGATCTTCTTGTAAACCTCACAGGGGAAACCTTAAACTGGCTTTCTTGCTCGTTGGACACGCGTCAGGGCTAATTAGCTAAGAGGACGCGGGCAGCGATGCAGGCTGACAAAACAGCATGTATAGACAAGTGGTTCATAATTGTCGTTTGGTTCAAATGGGGCAAGACTGCCTCAAGAGTTTGGCTAAAATAATACATACTGAAAAGTTAACTTTTATTTTTTGTTAGCTGGTGGTCAAGACTATATGGTGTGTCCAGTTCAGTAAATTCATGCATAGCGGAGTCTGGACAGTTGTGGTGAAACAGCTGCCGGTCTGTTTAACTAATCCAACAATCAAGGATGATTTTTGACAATTATTTAATAATTAAGACCTTTTAACCGCAAACCTATATTACCAGGCATTGTAGGTTAGAAAAAGAAACAAAAGCCAAAGTATATTTCTAATTGGCCGTGTTACATAAAACACGTCATTTTACAGATTTTTATTTTCTTTTGTATACTGGCCTTAGCTCCAAAAAGCTGTAATTTCTGTCAAATATTAGGTTACTTCACCGCTGTAATGTGTCCATCGTGCATTGTCATTTTATTAGGCTGTCACATCTGGAAAATAGACGTGACCACAAGACTTTATGCACTCGGAGAGAGATGTAAACATTCCAGTCATTTCATATTTAATCATTTAGAGCGTTATCAGCGTAAAGGAATGCTCCTATGTCCTCTTAAAATGCTCTCTCAGGATAAAATTTCTGAATTGCGTGTTCACCGATCGTATGGTGGTCAGTTTATCGTTTGCACATGTGCAGTTTAGGCATTTTGTCTCTATTATAACTCGTGTTACATAAATCCGAATTGTGAGGGCGATTTCCAATATCTGGTCTTTATAAATATTTGCTCTGAAGATACCATTGTTAGCAGATTTTGATTTCTTTTCAAGAAGAGCATTTGTCGTATTTGTTTTCACCATTGGCACCAGCAGTGACATCCTTCCACTGCATTCGCCGTTAATTATGATTTTACTAAATTAGAACAAAGACGAAATGTTTTCCAATTCACTTGTTTTACTTTCTTTAGTATTTTAGATTCACTAAAGCCTTGAAAGGCAAATATAAAACAATTTTTTTTAAAGACTCATTTAATGATATGATCACAACCTAGTATGATCAACAATTGCACAGTTTATGTGGCTTTATTGTATTTTATTTCACTTTAAAACTATTTAAAACACGGGACATTGGTTCTTTGAACCCAGCCTTGACCGTCCATTTGACGGTGGTTTTACCCCAATGTTCACAACAACAAACACTTATAAAGAGAAAATTTCTGAAATGCAAAAAATATATATTTTATAATCAGAAAGACTTCAGTAGTTGATTTTCATTTTTTATTACTCGCCTTTAAGGAAAAAAAAAAATTCTGAAAAAAAATATATATATATGTTTAATTCAAAATAATTTTTTGCATGCAGATAACTTCAAAAGTCATTAGAGACTGGTCAGACTTGGAAAATGGTGGTATATATATATATATATATATATATATATATATATATATATATATATATATATATATATATATATATATATATATATATATATAATATGAAATCTGCTTCATTTATTCAGGGTTAGAATTTGCACGTTTAGAAAATGCACGTTTTCAAATACGGCAGCATACATGGCAACATAACAAAAAAAACGTGACAGCAGCTCGATTCTCATCTCCATTCTGATATTTCCATAAGCCTGACAATATTTCCAAATCCAACATATTCCATGAAAAAAAACCCTCTACTCCATTCAACCTTCCTGTTACCTGCATGCAGTCGTGCTCTCTCTCCCTCTCTTACAGCCTTGATTAACCAGACATGTCTGAAGAAAAATGTTTCATTTTAGGTTTTTTTACATCTCTGCACTTAATTTTTTTAAACACCTGACTGATCCTGGAAAGGACTAGCTTTTGAGTTTTCTTTCATCAGTAACAACAATGACAACGTAGGGTGGTGTTGTCAGCCACACCTGGTAGCGGCCTGGTGCATTTACTGATCAGAAAAGGGTCGGATTTCCTAGTTTCCCTCTGGCCTTTCCCCAGTCAGGGTGATTTTGTCTTTGTTTTATAGAGCAGAATTATCTTTACCTGTATGGTCGTCGATCTGATGAATGTTCTGATCTTTTTTGATGAATCATGTTAATTTTTGTATTTATCTGGTGTTTCTCAGATTGTTTCGTTGGTGCAGCTGCTGAGCGATCCCTTCTATCGCACCCTGGAAGGTTTTCAGGTGCTCCTGGAGAAAGAGTGGCTCTCCTTTGGCCACAAATTCAGCCAGAGGAGCAATCTGAGCCCCAGCAGCCAGGGCAGTGGCTTCACTCCCATCTTCCTGCAGTTCCTGGACTGCGTGCACCAGGTGAGCGTCACACCCCGCTGAACCTGCCAGCGCCTCCTCCTCCGCTACGTGACTCCCCTCAGCTTTTCCTTTCCGTGTCTCGACTTCATTCATGGCTTGCTCGTGAGTTCACTGAGATTCCTCAAGACCGAACAGACAGGCGAGTGAAAAAAGTCGAGCGTTTCAGCTGTCGTTAATTAGATGTTTGTGTACTTGGACACCTCTCCAGTGCTGGACGTGTTACAGTTTACTGCGCCTAAAACTGAGCAGGGAGGCTGCTGCCCAGATGCTTCGTAACCTCGGTAATCAGAGTTGAGCCCGTCTGTGCTCGTGTGTTTTTCAGCGTGCGCTCACTTACTTTTTCAGTGCGCGTTTAAAGCCGCATGTGGAAAATTGCCGTTTTGGAGATTGAAGAAAAGAAGAGGGGAGGATTTGGGTGCGTTTCAGCACTTCAGGCTTTTCTGGGGGGGGGGTAGGAATGAATCTCGCACAGCTGAGGACCAGAAAACTATGTTCTCTCTGAAAAGCTAAATTAGAAGAATGCTGTGGGGTTGGGTTTTTTTTTTTCCCTCCTGTCTCCTGGGGTCTCTGAGACCCACTCCCATACACTTACATCAACACATAGTTTCTGCATTTGTCTTTTTGAAAGTGTAGGCTTGGCAAATGACACGGCCTGGCGGGGGTTTCTGGGGGTCTGGAGTGTTGCGAACAGGGGAAGGGAGAGGAGATTCGGACAAGAGCTGAAAATAGAAGTGCCTCATCCTCCAAACAGCTGTTGTTTTTGCCAGCAGACCCAGGTGGCCTCAAATATTCAGCACACTTGTTGGACACCTCTCCCCGCTGGACGGGAACAATAGATCCGCAGTCCGGCTAGCTCAGTCTGGATGGTGTCTGGCGGGGATGATATTACTGACCTCTGAGGGGACAGGAGATGCTCTTTCCTGTTTCTAATTTATCCGCCGGAGAGATGTGACGCTGACACACAAAGACACATTTCAGCTGTCCCACACACACACTTTCCCTCCCTCCCTCTTACCGTCTTAATCTTCTTCTTTTTTTTTTTTCCCCAAATGTCCTTGCAGATTTTGGACCAACATCCTCTGGAGTTTGAGTTTAATCAGTATTATCTAAAGTTTCTGGCTTATCACCACAACTCCAACCGCTTCAAGAACTTCCTGTTGGACTCAGACTACGAGCGCTTGGAGCATGGTCAGTGTCAATAAAGTTTAAACCATAGAGGACTGTTTTTTTTTTTTAAAACCTTCTTTAAAGTGAGAAAAAAACATTAATTATGCTGAAATGTCACCCAGAGAACTATTTTTCTCAGTTGAAAACGTCTTGGAGGGACGTTTATTAGGCCACAGGTGTCAACGGCTTTGCAAACGTGTGAATAGTTTTGCAAGGCCGTGACAGTTTGGTTCACACCTGTTATCAATCTGGGTTCTCACAAGGGCAGCAAAAAGCAGCTTTTATCCGAACAAACAGCTGAACTGCATCTCTGCTGCCTGCATATGCACGCTTAACCAGCAGTCACTCAGCACCTGCCTGGAGGGAAAATGCTCTTTTTACCTGAAATATTTAAAGTTTGCCCCCAAAAGCTTGAATCGTTTGTTTAGCCACGAATGGAGCGCTGTTAAATTATGTCGGGGCGAGCTGCGTTTGTCAGGTAAAAACCAGCGTTGCACAGTCCAAAGTACTGAGCTCTAACACGCTGGTTTTAGGTAACGTAGCTGGGGTGGTTGACGCAAAATAAAACCTTTAAATATCTCCACAACCAGACCAGCACAAAAAAAAATGATCCTGCACAAGACAGCAGAAAGGTAACAGAACTTACTGACTCCACTTTTGATCGATGTGGTTAATATTAGAAATTATTATTAGAAATACTTAATTAATTATTATGGAAAGTTGTGAAGCAAACTGCACTACACCTCCAGTCCAGCAGGTGGTGGTAATAAGAGACCAAAGGCAAAACAACCCAAGTCCGTATCCTGCCATTGTTTCATAAAACAGGACGGTGAACCCACAGCGGGTGCGTGTCCTCTTTATTCGGTCCATTTTCAATTACAAAACGTGCACTAAATATAAATCTTGTGTAACGTAAAGAACAACAACACAGGTGTTAAATATGGCGGGTGAGTGGAACCCTGCAAGAAGGGGGCCACCAGTCATCGTCGCTCCTCACATAATCCCGCCCCTCCACAACTCCGGGTTATTATTGTTTTATTTTTTTTAAGAATTGGATCACTAAGAATTTATTTCTTAATGCCAAGGAGAGGCCAACCACTGAGCTATATTATACACTGGAGTGCTAATAGCCCGTCTGCTTGAACGAGTCGCTGTGAAGCCACCAGCCGCCATATTGGTACTCCCTATTTCCCCCCCAGTAACTAGGGAATATGTGCGCTACAGCATCGAATAACGAGGATTTTCTCATGTTCAGGGGGGGGGGCTTAAAACTTTTAAAATGTTAAATGCCATATACTTTTATGTTATGTTCTAAAACTATCAAGTACTGAGAAAGTCATGTGCTGAAATATTTTGCATTTTATTCATTTAAACATATATATATATATATATATATATATATATATATATATATATATATATATATATATATATATATATATATATATATATATAACATTTATAAATATATAAATAACAATATACAAAAACATATGTTTACATATGTGTATACATATATATACATATATATAAATTTAATATGAATAACATGTAAAATATTTCAGCACCTAATTTCCTAGTAGCTGATAGTGTGTAGTATTACCTGTGAAACGTTTTCACACAGCCAGAAAACTGGTTGTTATTGCAACCAAATCCTATGGGATTCTGTGAGAGTAGGGAGTAGCAAGATGGCGGCCAGTGACTTCAGTTTTTCGGCAAAATCAGCACTCCAGTGTATTATATAGCTCAGTGAGCCCAACAGATTTACTTTCACATGTGGAGCATTACTGCTTTTGCTATAGTGCTATAGTGGGGGTTATTATGAAAGTCCCAGTCCTGGAACCAGGACCTTTTATCTTGGAAAATATGGACCCGGGAAATTTAAGTTATTCATGTATAATTTTGTCAAAACACCTAATCCCAGGTAATGGCTGAAAGTCACTGTAATAGAAAATGGGTGTATTTGTATAAACCAGTATAATCATTGTTTTTCTCCAACATTTACAACAACCTGTTTGTTTTGCATCAGCTGATAACCTCTCCAGCACTAACAGATCTGTGAGTTTAACTCCTCCGCTGGCTGTTTGGTTTTAAACAGGGTTGCTGTTTGACGACAGAGGGGATAAGCAGGCCCGGAGAGGCATCTGTATCTGGGATTGCATCAACAGGATGCACCGGAGGAGTCCCATCTTCTTCAACTATCTGTACAGCCCCTCAGAGAGCGAAGTGAGTCTTTTAGCTTCATTTAAACACTTCCTCTCTGTGTTCTGGGTTTTTGTCTCCAATGCTTTTTCACACAGATGTTTTCAATCCAATTTAAAAATGACTTTGTTAATCCCAAAGGTAAATACATTTTTGTCTTCTTTGGGTTTCTGTATTTGATGAACCTTTGGTTACTTTTTCTGGTCCCTAACCAAACAGACAGCTGCTGTGTCACACTTGGTCGTGAATTATTGATGCCAATCATCAAAAAGTCTGTTTAATCGGCATTTTAATCAGATACTGTGGATCAGCCCACGTGATATTTGTGTGTTTCACTTTTGACGTAATTTTTTTTCTCTTGGTCATTTATCCACTGCTTCACTCTCTATAAATATCAGTGTGTGAGGCCGTTCAGGACTTACATGCTTCTGCGTTACATTGACGCACAGTCTGCTGAGTGTATACAGCTTCCGTCTATATATCCTTTTTACTTCTTATTTTACTGTATTCTTATTTTTTGTCTGCACCATCAATACCAAGTCAAATTCCTTGTAAGTGCAAACCTACTTGCCGATTAAACTTGATTCTGATTCTAATTCTGAAAAAAATGGCTTCTGGAGAAATATTTACCTTTGTAAGACAGAAATTTGCTTAAAATTGGGAAGAGACATGATTGTTTCTCATAACTTGGGGGAGTGACGGCAGCAGTGCTTGTGATAAAATTGTGATTTATGAGGATAACGATACACTCGTTACCAAAAAAATACTAGTTTGGTTGTGATTATCACTTTAACTATTTTTGTCAATGCATTCATTAGTATCTATGCATTCAAAACTATGATTAAATGCAGTCACTGTGTGCTTTGAGGTGTACAGCTGTGCTACTTAATGTAACTCATGTAGAGAATCTCTCAATGTTCTTAAATGATGTCCATTTTCTCCAGTTTTGCTTACTATTATCCATCTTGATTCCCAGGTGAAGGGATTTGAGATTTTTCTGTGTAAAATGGATGAAGTTGAATTCTGCTGTCCTGGTACAACATTCAAGGAGATATTTTTTGGACTCAACGGAACATTAAAATTATGACTTTAGCACCACAGACTACATATAATCCCCTCCCTGTTGATGAGCACAGATAGTCTGCTTCAGGTTCAGCTAGATCTTTAAAGAGTTAACCGCATGGTTCTCGTTGTGCAGCTGGTCCTGAAGCCTTTCGTCAGCATCCCCAGCCTGATCAAATGGGACTTCTTCACAGAGGAAACTCTGTCGACGGGGGCGTGCTACGACTGGAGGATGATGGCGCTGCGGTCAGAGAGCACGGAGGAGGCGGACGCCAGCAGCAAAAGGAGGATCGTCTGGCCGTGTTACAGCTGCGTCAGCAGTGCCCAGCCGGACGCCATCACCAAACTCCTCTCTGTAAGCGTCTGGGGCCAAAGGTCCGACGTGAAACGCTTTCAGGTTGCCGCTCTGATGCTTCAGTAATTGTGCATGGTGCCGTTGGTGCTGCAGGACATCGAGAGGCTGGAGGGAGAGCTGAACCAGGGCCCAGAGAAGTGGCAGACGACTCTGGAGAGAGTGCGACTTAGCATACAGGAAGACCTCAAACTAGAAGGAAATGTGCGTCTTTGACAAAAAAAATGTGCTAGACTGCAAAAACGTCGTTCAGTTTTGTAACAGCTGTGTGTATATGCGTGTTTCTCTGCAGCTCCGTAAGCAGTCGCTGTCCCTGTCAGGCCTCATTCCCACGTCCAGTCTGCAGGCCTTCCAGCGCCGCTCCATGCTGCACCTGCCGGACAGCGCCCTGGGCGACGACCACGGCGCCGCCACGGCCAACGGCATCAACCGCCGCGCCGCAACCCTCTACAACCAGTTCACCCCCAAGAGCGAGGAGAACAGGTGGGTCGTGAACTTCCTGAGCTCCGAGACTAACGGGAAAGGAACACATCTGATTCACTGGCCAGTCCAGATTAGGAAGATGATTCAGGCCCGCGGTATGCTCGGTGTCATCTTTGTGAGAATCGGCTGCGCTCTGCGCTTAAAGTCTGGGTGTGTGATTTTTACAATTATAGAGAGGTCAAAGTACGGTCCCTTGGCTCAGATATTGGGATATTTTCCTCTGGGCTGAACGAACAGTCATTAAAATCTACTTTACATCAGCTTTTTCTCTGATGATTTTTGCATCTGCTTCCCATTTTTCAAATTCCAAACGGTGTTCTGACAGATAATTTAAGTGATTCAGAAACCTAACATCATCATCACCACCACCGAAATGTTCTTGGTTTCCTCAAAATTACTCAAATATTTCCCCCCTTTGGCAGATGAAACAAATCGTTTAATAGACCCACACCATGCTGGGATCTGCAGGCTGACGGACCCACAGACATCATATACGTAGACGCGCCATAGGGCGCAGGTTCGCACGTCAACGTCACCGCCATATTGTATGTGGCAGAAAAAAGTTGAGTTCTGTTATTGTGAACGTGGATCAGAGAATATTCCTCATTCCTGCGTTGCATGGAAATGTATTCTGGCTGATTTCACTACTTGTATCTGCCTTCTATATACTAAGGCTACAGCATGTTGCAAAACTGGACACACTAAAGCTGCAAAGTGGTAACACAGGCTATATATATATATATATATATATATATATATATATATATATATATATATATATATATATATATATATATTTGTGTGTGTGTATGTGTTATGAATATAAGGATCAATTTGTTAAATCTAAACATTGTGGTCTTCATTATTTCATAAAACCGTGTCACATGTGAACCTTTAGGAACAGACTTTTTGGGTGAGTATTAAAGAGGTAAAATTAATAATATGAGAAAAAAGTCCTACGTCAATAAAGTAAAAATAAACAAACAAACACAAAAGTGATAATGTTATGAGAAAAACGTCATATTATGAGAATTAAGAGGGAACATTTCCAGAAGTCACAGTTTGCAGAATTATTTCACTCCTGGAGTAATAGGGCCAGGTTAGATTATTTTAAAGATTTTTATTCTTTAGGAGAATAAATTCAGGAGAATGAAGCTAAAGGGATACGAAAATAAACTTGTAATATTACAAAAAATACTACGAATACAAAGTATATTCAGAGATTAAAGTCCCTCTGATACTGTTTAAGTGACTGAGTAACTGCAGATTTGCCACATTTAAGATGGCGGACGCTCTGACGCATCGCAGCATAGGCAGAACGCGTCCAATGACGCGTCTACTCTTATATTATGTCTATGGACGGACCTGTTCTCGTTCTTCTCCAGGTCTTACGAGGGGATCCTCTACAAACGCGGGGCTCTGCTGAAAGCCTGGAAACCTCGCTGGTTTGTGCTGGACGTCACCAAACACCAGGTAAATGAGCTTTCCCGCGCCCCGCGTCCGATCCGGACGTCGAGCGGCCGGTTAAAACCCGATGTCCCCACAGCTCAGATACTACGAAACCGGCGAGGACACGAACTGCAAGGGCCACGTCGACCTGGCAGACGTGGAGTCCGTGATGGCGGCCGCGCCCACCATAGGAGCCCCCAAACACATCAGCGAAAAGGCTTTCTTTGACGTGAGTACACGCTGTTTTTACACGCTGCTGCAAGAAGACGGCAAACGCGTTTAGCAGTGTTGTAGTACTCAAGTCCGAGACTCGAACTCGAGTCCGAGTCATTAGCTAAATTTAGAGACTCGTGACTTGACTTGGACTTGAGCACTGATGACTCGAACTTGGACTCAGACTCCTACATTCAGATCATTCTGACTCGGAAATTGAGAAAAAGACTCGACTTTTTTATATATCATTAGGCTATAATTTTAATATGTCATTAGAATATTATTGGGTGTATGATTTTAATATTTAAATTATTAGTGCAATGTGGTGGAGTGTGGATTTTTTTTAGTTTAAAAACATGTAGGCTATGCTTACTTTAGTGCGGAACTTGGACTCGACTTGATCAATAGTGACTCGACTCGGATGAGTAGTGGACTCGACTCGGATTTTTTTTTTTTTATGACTCGGACTTGAACACTGGAGACTCGAACCTGGACGACTCGGACTCGAGGCATAGTGACTTGACTACAACACTGGCGTTTAGCATAAGTGATGAACGTGATCTGAAGCGAAGCAGATCCGAATCTATTTCGCCCGGTTGTGAAAGACGGTGAAATCTCTTGTGCTCAGTGGGGACATCAGACACGTGGGCCAATATTTCACATTTGTCGCTCATGCTGAGTGAAAAGGGTCTTTTTTTTTTTTTTCTTCTACTCTCACTACTGCAATGTTTTAAAGGAAAACATGTGATCAGAAAACAGAACAGACAGACTTAGTACTTCACAGAACTTCACGCATTAATATGGTTTTATTTATGATGGTGTCCTTACATCAGGCGTGTCAAACTCATTTCTATATGGGGCCACTTTGGCGTCATGAAGTCACTAAAAGGGCCGGTTGCACGTGTATAGACGATACTTTTCATTTCATAATTTCATTCCAGTTCACATAGAAGTATAAAAAATCGCACAGTAACATAAAAGTAGCAACCTTAGGCTCAGTTTATACATTTTATCTGTAAAAAAAAGTTTATATTGGGGCGAGTTACACTTACAGGAGGCACAGTTTTAGCCACTTTATACACTTTAAAAGAATATATCTCTCTACTTTATGACATGAAGTGCCTTTTTTTTTGGCTCTTGAGGGCCGGATAATTTACCTTGACGGGCCGGATTCGGCCCGCGGGCCTTGAGTTTGACACCTGTGCCTTACATCATCTGCTCTCATTTATCTTTTAAACTACCGCTTCCTGCTGGTTTTTCACTGAACTATTTACCCAAAAACAAACATTTCAGTTTTACATTTACTAAATTCAAATTGAAAATGTTATCTCGTTTTAAACGATGTAACTTTTTTTTTTTTTTTCCTTTTTATCTGACGGCCCTTTAGCTGAAAACCAACAAGAGAGTCTACAACTTCTGTGCTTCCGACGCCACCTGCGCTCAGGTGTGGATGGATAAGATCCAGAGCTGCATCTCAGACGCCTGAACGCCCCACGTTCAATCACACATCACCCTCATCAGAGGCGGCGTCGCGTGGCTGAGAGCTGAAAACGCGGCGGCGGCTCGCTTTTCAGGCGTCTTTAATTTAACGGGATCAAAGCGAATAAAGTGCCTGACGGTGGAGGAGGAGGAATCTCGCCTCCCTCAGCTAGCCGCTCCCTCTGATCGGGACGCAAAGCAAACATAAGCTGAAGTTTTTAGAGACTGTGCTATCTAGGAAATGTTAAAAACAAATAAAAACATTTACTATATCAAAGCTATATCACTGGCCATTAAAACTGTGGAGTTCATTTTAAATTTAAAAGGATATAGAAAGTAGCTTGTAAAAGATTTTCTATCAGATATTTTACTACAAGGAAAAAGGTTATTTGCTGCTTAAAGAAAACATATAAACCGCCAAAAACTCAGATTTTAATGCACAACTTTAAACAAAAAAAAAAGCAATTTGTTTGCACTTAGCGCTAAAGTATGCACTCTTTATTGAATATTGACTTTCTAACAGATGCAAACAGCCAGGCTTCAGGCATTATTTACAGTGTACATGTTATCGTGACGAGTTAAATGAAAAGAATTTGCACAGAGATTTCAAAAGGTGTTTTTTTTTTTTATTTAAGTACATGATGTTTTTTGCTATTCTGTCGAATGTGCTTTTAACTTCTCTCTTAACTTTGACGTCTCATGCAATGTAAATTATTATTTTTTATTAAACGTGTTACCGTGCAAGTGTCGTGTTCTGTTTTTTTCTGTAAATACCTTTGTTATATTTTGTTTTATATCCTGTCTGCTCTGAACATGATTTTCTTTTCTAACCTTAATTCTGACCCCTTTGGTTAATCTGTCTTTGCTGATGAAACCCCACGAGTTTTCCCCTTTTTGTGATGAAATGTGGTTGTGAATGAAAGGATCTTTTGTGGTGTTGCTGACGTTTCTCCGGGCAGGCTCTGTCCCTCCTAAGGGCTTTTAATCAATATTTTGTGCAGTTTTTTTTTCTGATTATCTGCCCACTCTTTACAAGAAAAAAAAAAGCACAAGAAGCAATTCAAAAGATGTCAGAGGCTTTTTCTTTTGTTACTTCTTCTTTGTACAATGTTTTGTGATGACACTAAACTTTTGCAAATAAATCAAACATACTTGAAAGCGTCTTCTCTGATATTTGGGGGACTTCTTCCCTACGGTGGTTTGATTTTCATGCAGTTGGACTAAATGTTCCTGTCAGTATGTCGTGATCGTATGACATTAAAGGGAACATATCATGCCTTGTTTTCACATTGAAATCATTCAGTTGTGGTCTATATAAAGTGGAACTGCAATGCTTTGGTCTGAATTCCTCGTCACTGTTGCCCCGCAGCCACTCTTGTTCCCAGGTGCGTCTTAGAGCAACTCGTTTTGGTGCTGTCTCTTTAAATCTAAAGGAGGCACTTGACACCACGCCCTCCTCCAGGTTGCAGAGCGTTCCATGCCACCCCATTCAGCCATTTTTGGACTATGCTGGGGGACCGTGTAATAAACGACTGATATCCACTTGTAGCATACCCGAGCTTGGACTGTAAAGAGCTCCGAGAAATAAAAATAACGTATTGGTAAAACTTAAGTAATAGTAATATCATCTTTATATCAAATTTTGTTATACATACATTACAACAAAATTTGTTTTCTGCTCTTAACCCATCACCCTAGGGGAGCAGTGGGCTGCCATGTGCAGCGCCCGGGGAGCAATCTGGGTTTAAGGGTCTTGCTCAGGGACCCAGAGTGCCGGCACTGGGGATCGAACCAGGTACTTGCATCCTTCTCTGAGTGCAAGCCCGCTGCTCTAACCACTTGGCCACCACTCCACTCCCCATACCCCGAGATGCAGCTCAGTAGGCAATTTGGGGATAAGTGCCTTGCCCAGGGGCACATCGTGGCAAGGGGAAGCTGGAATCGAACCCACAACCTTGTGATTGCCAGACGACTACTCAACCCATCAAGCCACAGTCGCCGCTAAAATGCGGCGACTGGCGATTTTCACCCAGCGTCCGTTTCCGTTAAGCAGCGCTGTTTATGTTTTGATCCAGGTATTAGCTTAATTTGAGAAATGTTAAATTATATTTTAGGTCAACATACGGAACTTGGTGCTTACCGGTGTTAAGTGTGGGCTGCCTTCCTCAGAAACTCGCCTATGTGACTGTGGATCCGATGCTGAAAAGGGTCATGTGATCTAGAACGTCAGCAACGCTCTAGGTCACATGACCTATCCTAGGTTACGGCGGTCTGGGCAACAAAACGTATGACACCCAATCAGACATATTCTTGGTTCTCTGATGTGGGATTGAATCAAGAGGAGTGAATGTGACCTCGTCCTTACAAGTAACTCGATCATTTCTAAATCAAAACTGCAGTCAGATTACAAAATGCGCAGGGAGACAGTTTTGCTACAGTGCAGTGTTGCCAGTGGCATACGAGAAATTACTGGTCTAGCGCCTCTAGTGGCTAAAAGCTACATGGTGCTGCTTTAAGCTGGAAGTCATGACCTTACAGCTCTGCAGCAACTACTGTGATACAATAGTTCAAAAACGTAGCAGAAAACTGACAAAACTGAACAATTTGAGAAATATTAATCAAAAAGGATATTAAGATGTTGACGCAGATCCTGGACAGACTCAATTCAAATTTTCTGCACTCCCAGACTCTATTTACACAACAAATGTACTTAAGGGCTAAAAACATGGATTTTGCATATGTCCCCTTTAAGTTTAGGATTTGTGGTTAAACAGGAATAGAGATTATTTTAGATCTTACTCAAGCAACTAAGTTCAGGACTTTATAATATTTGTAAGCAATGAGACTATTGAAAAGATTTGTTGATCGATGTTATCGTCGCAATATTAGAGAATATCCAAAAGTCCTCTATCGTGCAGTCTCAGCCCTCTTCCACTCTACTTTGTCACACCGAAATTATTATTTTTTTTTAGCATTTTCTGGTCTTTTTTGGATGTTTTAGCACAAACATTTACTGTAAGGACATTTTTTTTAGCTTGTTGAAAAGAAAAAATAGCTCCTAGGAAAGAGTATTGCATTTTCCTCATCAATAAACTGGTTCCAGAGGGCAGAAGCGGTGGCATCAAAAGCTGTGTGGTAGTGACAGCAGGAAACAGTCCGATTGTCTCTCAAAGCAGATAAGGAAGGTCACCGAACAGATGAAGGTCTCAGAGATGCATCGGCTTTAAAAGAGTTTCTTAGTATTCGCATTGTGAGTTTGCCAAACACTCTGCATGTGGCGCATACAGATGCCACGCGTACTGGAACCGCTGGCTATCACTGCTGATTGCACGCCATGAAAGGTTCCAGTCACCCGAGGCAGACCACACACAGAGAGGGTTTGTCATATTATACAAGAATCTGCACAGAGCCCTGCCATATCTGCAGCTTCTATCTGGACACACCATGACACGCTTCATTTCTTCACTCACGGCATCAGCCAACCTTCTGGCTCACCGTCCCATGCGGAGGCATCAATACCACAGCTAGTGAATGTTCTTGCACCAAATAAGAATAAAAATGTTGTTTTCACGAATGTAATAAAGGTTTTAGGAATCTCAATTGAGAGTCCATGTTTAATCAGCCTAAGTTTTTTTTTTTTTTTTTTTGATATTTAACTGTGGATAATTAATTGAAGTATGGCTCCTTTTATTTAAAAAAAAAAACTGAAATAGCCCTTTAATGAAGCACCAAGTCAAAAGCCATGAATCAAATGCCTTCTCCAGCATTCTGAGCTAGCCAAATAGCACCGCCATGTTTTTTTTTTGTGTGTGCTTACAGTGTGCACAGTACCCAGCGCTCCCACTCCAAACTGACTTAACATGCAGACAAGCAATAGAAATAGTCTTTCCTAAAGCGAATGAAGGTTTTCTGGTTTTTGTTGAGTGCCTCTGTCATCCTCTGATGGTAGCTCGCCCTGGGTGGTAAGCCTTATCACCTTTTCTGAAATCCCCTCTGATCACTTCTGTTCTTCCTGACAGCTAAGTACATGTCTCACTGTAACTTTTATCAAAAGTTACCTGACGATAATGTGATAGGTGGTTGTGGTGAACCAGGAACTACCCGTTTTACTGTGTTGAACAAGGCAGGTTTCCTAATACAGCACCATTCATACACAAGGTGAGTGAAAAAAATAAGAGAACAGAGTCACATTAAAAATACAAAATGCATCAAAAAGGATGAGAGTAAGAATTGAAGTACCACATAAAATGCATTGAGATCCAAATTTAAGCAAATAAACAGGTGAAACATTGGAGGCATGAAATGATAAAGCAATGTTTGACCTTAATGGGAAGCGGGAGAAAACAATATGTTTAATCCTGATTTAAAGGAGTCAACTGTTTTAGCAAACCTCAGGTTTTCAGAGAGTCTGTTCCAAAGCTGAAGAGCATAGAAACTAAATAGTGCTTCGCCTTTAGTTCTGGTCCTGGGGACACTGAGTGAGCAGGTCTCTGATGATCTCTTAGAATTGAAACTTATAGATCATCAGCAAGACTTTAATCTATCCTTTCACAAACACTGGTCCACTGCATTGATTTACCAAGGGTCCAAAATGTTTAATTATCCTGTTGTGGTTTAGGACTCTGGCAGATGCGTTTTGAATAAGCTGTGGCTGCCTGACTGATATTTTGTTTTACTTCTTGTAGACACTTTCACAATAATCTAACCTACTGAAAATAAACGCATGCACCAGTTTTTCTGTCCTGCTCAGAGTTAAAACTCTTTTCTGTCAGTGTTTAAGGTGCTATTAGACTGATTACAGAATAAAGTTGTACGTTGTAATTAAATTTGAAGTTTGGGTACATGATGACTGCTAGGTTATTTTATTTATTTATTTTTTTTGTGCATGATGTCTTGTTGAGTATTGGTTTCTAACTATATCTTTGGGACCAAAACCAATGGCTTTTCCACATTCAGACTAAGGTAATTCTGACCCATCCATGTGTTTTGGACACAAACTGATTTGACTGTATTAGAGTAAGGTGTAGTAATAACACAGAGGTGTAAAGTAGTACTGTATGTCATCTGCATAGATTTTGCAAGGGTCGTTGTAGTACTTCACAATCCCAGCTAGGGGAACATGTAAATGTTAAATGTACAGGGGTTGGACAATGAAACTGAAACACCTCGTTTTAGACCACAATAATTTATTAGTATGGTGTAGGGCCTCCTTTTGCGGCCAATACAGCATCAATTCGTCTTGGGAATGACATATACAAGTCCTGCACAGTAGTCAGAGGGATTTTAAGCCATTCTTCTTGCAGGATAGTGGCCAGGTCACGACGTGATGCTGGTGGAGGAAAATGTTTCCTGACTCGCTCCTCCAAAACACCCCAAAGTGGCTGAATAATATTTAGATCTGGTGACTGTGCAGGCCATGGGAGATGTTCAACTTCACTTTCATGTTCATCAAACCAATCTTTCACCAGTCTTGCTGTGTGTATTGGTGCATTGTCATCCTGATACATGGCACCTCCTTCAGGATACAATGTTTGAACCATTGGGTGCACATGGTCCTCCAGAATGGTTCGGAAGTCCTTGGCAGTGACGCGCCCATCTAGCACAAGTATGGGGCCAAGGGAATGCCATGATATGGCAGCCCAAACCATCACTGATCCACCCCCATGCTTCACTCTGGGCATGCAACAGTCTGGGTGGTACGCTTCTTTGGGGCTTCTCCACACCGTAACTCTCCCGGATGTGGGGAAAACAGTACAGGTGGACTCATCAGAGAACAATACATGTTTCAAATTGTCCACAGCCCAAGATTTGTGCTCCTTGCACCATTGAAACCGACGTTTGGCATTGGCACGAGTGACCAAAGGTTTGGCTATAGCAGCCCGGCCGTGGATATTGACCCTGTGGAGCTCCCGACGGACAGTTTTGGTGGAAACAGGAGAGTTGAGGTGCACATTTAATTCTGCCGTGATTTGGGGAGCCGTGGTTTTATGTTTTTTTGGATACAATCCGGGTTAGCACCCGAACATCCCTTTCAGACAGCTTCCTCTTGCGTCCACAGTTAATCCTGTTGGATGTGGTTCGTCCTTCTTGGTGGTATGCTGACATTACCCTGGATACCGTGGCTCTTGATACATCACAAAGACTTGCTGTCTTGGTCACAGATGCGCCAGCAAGACGTGCACCAACAATTTGTCCTCTTTTGAACTCTGGTATGTCACCCATAATGTTGTGTGCACTGCAATATTTTGAGCAAAACTGTGCTCTTACCCTGCTAATTGGACCTTCACACTCTGCTCTTATTGGTTCAATGTGCAATTAATGAAGATTGGCCACCAGGCTGGTCCAGTTTAGCCATGAAACCTCCCACACTAAAATAAGAGGTGTTTCAGTTTCATTGTCCAACCCCTGTAAGTGGCACGAGGATGAAGCCTTGAGGAACCCCTCGTGGGATCTCTGCATAGATTTATATTATCCAAATGACACAAAGTCATCTTGATCTATGCCTACAGTCCTCACATGAACGCTGGATTGAAAACGCAGCCTCTCAGAGCTGCTAGTGTGGCTGAAGCAGATGATACAAGATGAAAACTATTTCTAGTTGCCATGTTTTTCTGACCTTCATAGAAACACTTCAGATTTAATAAAGATATTTCTCTCAATGAAAGGTAACCAGACACCAAGTCTTTCCGTGATGATGACAGGTGACACCCGTGCCAGAGGGGGGGATGTGGTTAAGCAGCCTGACCTCATGGTCATGCCTGGTTGTCAGAGCAGAGCGTCGTCAGGAGGAAGCTGAGGTCAGAGGAAGATTTTTTTTTGGAGGGATGTGGTGGGTGTTTTGTCCCACAGCACAATCGCACAGCTGCCCTGCAGCGGCAGCAGGTGCAAAGCTTCATCAGCCTAACATCTGGGCAGACCTTTTTGGCAGTTTCCTCCATTTTTTGGATGCTTGCTTTAGCCACGGAGATCAGGCCCACAAACGGAGGGATGCAGCGGATGTTATCCTGCAGGATTGCGTGGAATGGCATGACTGGAATCACTTTCCCCCCCCCGGGTTGAAACTTTGGTGGTTTTCCCAACAGCCATTTCGGCCAATTATCGATCCTTCGTACCCGCGTTAGTCCAACCGGATCAAACCGCAGTGATCCAGATTGGTTGTATGAAAGTAGGACAAGATGAAAGAAATTCATTGTTACATAAGCCATGACGTGAGCTCGGAAACATTACTGCTCCTGCAACTGATTCCTTCTCTGATGGCAAATTACTGGTGAAAGCTCCCATCATCCCACAGGTCAGCGGGTGTTTTTACATGCATTTTTGTGTAATGGTAATCTTGTATAACTTGGCCGCATTTTATCTTATTTTTATTTTTTTTTTCCTCTCAAGGTTTTCGGCGATGTGTCTCGCTTGACTGGAAGCGTGCCTCTTTCAAATGAAAGAAGACAAATCAAGAGCAGCCCATAAATTCAGGCCTGCACGTATCTGCTTGTGTTGGATCCAGGACTCTTTCAGCGCAGTCACAGCTGCGCAATCGGATGAAACAAGTTGAAAAATAAGCTGACTGGCCTCTCCGCGGACCCCCTAAAAATACCCCAGTGACACATATTATTGATTTACTTCATTGGTCCTCCAGGTCCTATTATCCTTGTGACCCTGTGGCTGCAGTGAATGCAGGACATGTTCTCATTTCCTTTGCGCCTCGGCGATGATTCAAAGCCGCTGGGGGGCACCTGCTCCAAAATCCAGCCCTAAAAAGCTAATCATACCTTCATTTAGAGCAGGGGTGTCAAACTCAGTTTGGTTGAGGGGCCGCATACAGCTTAATCTGATCTCAAGAGGGCCACACGAGTAAACTCATTGCAAGATTAAATAGAACTAATAAATGTGGACCTGTTGATTTTTATATTAAGTTAATTTCACTTTTACACAATATATTATGAATAACCTCAGCGTTTTTAAGAAAAGTATGTGCAATTTCAACAATACTTTTACTCAGTTAAACATTTATTTGTGCATTATGCATAAGAACTGATCACAGTGATTATACAATGTTGAAAAACATTTATTCACATTTTTTTGGAACTTAAAAACACTGTCCTGCATGACAAAATACATCAAACAGATAAAAATTAAGAAATGATTTCAATTTTTCCACACCTGAAGCCTAATCTGCTAATTAAAACACAGCGCCCCTCGTGGACAATATAGGAACTGCATATTTTCAATTAAATGAAGTACATGTTTTTTTCAATAATTGTTTTATCATTCTCTTCCTTTTATCTTGTCCACTTGTGAAAGTCAGATCTGATGAGCTCTTTGTGGCATCTTATTGCCACATTGCCAGACAGGACACTGGGAATTTTTTTTTTTTTTTTTTTTTTTTATAATGATAATGCATTTAGCCACAGGGCCGGACTAAATTGTTCGGCCGGATCCGGCCTGCGGGCCGGATGTTTGACACCGCTGATTTAGAGTCAGAATAATGTCCCCTTGCCAGCAGATGGGTGGGGGTCTACTGGATGCATGAATCAACCAATGAGCCGCTCATCCATGAACGGGAGAAGGTCAATTAACCGTAACCACTTGCACACACAAAAATGAAGATTTCCACAGCAGCTTTGACGCTTTTTTTTTTCTTTTCTCTAAAAGTCCAGCGCCGTTGAGGAGCCATCTGCAAGACATTTCTTCACACTCTCCCATAAAATCCCCCCCCCCCTAGTTTGGACCAGGATGTTTTGGACAGAAACCAGATGAATTGGTCATGGGCATTAGGGCTACTTTTTTCGGACACATGATGGGGCAATGGGTGAGACGGTTTAGAGATCCTCTTAAACTTGGAATGCGAGGGCTTGTGCAATTCAGCTACGGAGATCAGAGACTCCCAATTTCTGAGAATAGTTTTTGAAATAAAACAAACAACCAAGACAAGTAAAAAAAAAACAAAAAAAAAATAGGCTGCCATTTCTCAGATTCTGAGATATAAATACCTCCTCAGGAAGATATGTGAACAGTAAATCTGTTTATCACACACACACACACACACAGAGGAGGGAAGTTCCTGAAAAACACTGCAATAAAAACAATCTCAACACAAACAGGCCTTTTTTTGTTGTTGTTGTTGTTGTTGCGCTGTAAATCAAGCAAACAAGGAGGTCCATGAAATCTATCTATCTATCCATCGTGGTGAACGGAAGCGGCGTCAGTGTCTCTGTATCTGATGTTATCTGCGCCCCGCCGGTCTACAGATGCGTGGTTGGTGTCAGGCCTGGTGGTGTGAACGCAGCCTCTTATCTCGTCTCCTGCTCTCTGGCAGCTCTGAACTCAGCTTGAACTCTTGCGTTTCGTTTCCAGGAGCGGAGGAACAACAGGTAGACGTCGGCCGCGCACCGTGCCGAGTAAAGGAGCTCATTGTGTGCGCGGGCCGACACCAGACAGGACCGGTGACGGGTTCACCCAGGTCCGATGTTCCTGTAACTGAAGCGTGACGACGGCGTGGAGGACAAGACGGAGACGGAGACAGAGACGGAGACAGAGGCCCTTTTGTTGCTTAAAGTGCTTTGTTTTGACACCGGGGATCTCGCTGCTTCACGTTGCGTGCATTAGGGGGGAATTAATCTCGCTTGTGTGATTACTGGAACAATGAAGTCAGATCATACTGCGTCTACCGACCTGTTGATCTCTGAGATCAACTGTAACATCTGGTCTTATCGGGTTCCCTCTCTGGAAACCGACAGTCGTCCCTCCTTAGATCCATCTGGGTGAGTGGAAGTGGTTTTTAGTGGGCCGACACGGCCCGCTCCAGGAGGTGTGTGGCAGCTCCCGTATCAGTTTGCCTTATGAGATTAGAGCATACCCACGTAAATCGACCCCCAGGACTGGATGGAGACGGTGCCAGGACGATGACAGAAGGTTGACACACCTTGTTTCAGACAGATTTAAAACAAATCCAACCTGCATTTTTACCACCCAGATCTCGGAGATGCTTTGGCAGCGGAGGAAAGTATGCAACTACAAGGCATGAAACACTTTCTGGATAATTTGCGTGTACTGAGGCTATTGTTGCATACCCCGAGTATCTTTAGCAGGGATACTCAAATACTTTGAATTTTGCTCTGTCATCTTTGCCAAATGGCTCAACCTCAGCCAGCTAGGAAGGAGGGCATCTGTGAACAACAATGTTAATGTCTTGCCAAAAGATTCCCAACTAGATTTAGGTCCGGACTGAAATCTTAACAGACTGGGCTGTACTAACACAAGCATGTGCTTTTTAGGGTCTTGTTCTGGTGGAAGGTGAACCTCTGGCCCAGTTTCAAGCCCTTTGCTGCTTCTAACAGGTTTTCTCTCAGGACTGCTCTGAATTTAACTCAGTTCATCTTTCCATCATCCCTGACAGCACTGATGAAACGCTTCCCCACAGCCTGATACCGCCACCACCATGCATCTCCATGGGGATGGTACGTTCAATGCAATGTCCAGTGTTAGTTTTCCTCACACAGCATTTTTGCCAGTAAAAATAAATAAATTTAATATCTGATCAGAGCATCTTCCTCTGTGTTGCTTATGCAGTTTGTGGCTTTCGTATTGCCACACTTGCATGAAACCCAGATTGATGGCGTGAACACCAAATGTCCCATCAGCAGGTTGCCCCACCTGAGTCTTGGTAGGTTTGCATTTGTGTCACTCTTTCCATTTGTTTTTTACTGAAGATGGATTTAACGGCACTCTGTCAGATGTTTAGAGCTTGAGATGTTGCTTTATAACCTAAACCTACGTTAAATGTCTCCACAACCTTATCCCTGGCCTCTGTGCTGTTTGTTTCATTTAGTCTCCATGATGCTTTGTTCATTGATGTTCTCTAAAATACCTCCGAGGCATTCACAGAAAAGCTGTTTATACTGAGATCAAATTACACACAGATGGACTATTTAGTAATTAGCCAACTTCTAAATTATAATCAGTTGCATTGGCTATTATTTAGGAGCACCAGAGTTAAAAGGGACCGGTTAAAAAGGCACACTACGTTTCCTTCCGCTTTGCTATTAAGCACAATTTTTTTTTTTTTTTGTTGCTCTGTCACATAAAATCCTAATAAAATACATTAAAATGTGTGGTTATAACCTGACAAATGTTAAAGGGTTCAGAATAAGTTTGCAAAGTCCATTCACAGTGTCAAGCGGACTGAGATCCTCATCATCCATCAGTCTCACTGTTGCTCATCGTGCTCACATGCCCACCATGGGGTACAGAGCCTTCAGCCGCTCAGTCTCATGTTTTAAAGTACACTGTCAGTCTTGTACTCTCTGACTGTATGATTTATATCTTTGATTCGGTGCAGAGATCTTGAGAGTGTCCCGAAAGACGGCGACAAATAAAATGTATTACTTATGCTTGAAAGTGCAATGAAAAATAACCAAAGAAAAAATAAACTGAGAAAACAAACTGTAATTCTGTCTATGCACGGATTTTAAACTTAACTTTTAACTTTCATGTTTACGTTTTTGCACATTCTCACAGGCGCCTAAAAGAGCAGCAGAAGACTTCTTGCCCCTTCATCGGCAATCTCTGAGAATATTTTGTTCTCCTGCTGCCACCTAGTGGACAAAGCATAAATTACAAATGTTTGAAGGGAAAGCTGGAACAAAATGCTTCCTTTTCTAGATACATTTTAAGACTGCTTAAATTATCAAAAAATTATTTATGACAGAAACAAGAACAAAATCCACTTCTGCTGTCATAAAAAAATGAATGTTGTTTATTATAAAATACATATTTCAGTCATACAAATTTTAAGGCCTGACAGTCAGTCACAATGTTTAGATTCTGCCAAATATCAGTGAAGGACTTCCCAGCTTCTGTTATTTATGTTGGAGCCATCTTAGAACAAGAACTCAAACCCTAAAACAGAAGTGATGAAAGTGGAGTAGATATACTGAAGTGTCAATTTAAATAGGAAAAAAATGGGAATGTTAATTGATGATATTAAAAAGTAGTGAAGTTGGCTTGTTTACCTTTTTATAGCACTGGACTAAATGTCTCAAGAGACTAAAAGGAACTCAAGAAACAAGTAATTTAATAGTGACATAACATTATTTTTCAAGCTTCTTCTTCTTCTTACAAAGTCAGTTGTTTAAGATTAGATTTTTCTCACTGGAGAAAGTAATAAAATCCAGTTTATTGAAGCGGTCCAGACCAGAAAAGTCCAATAGGAAATGCGTTGCTCATTATATCTAACTTTTTTGTGCATTCAAAGTGGTGCTGCGCTACTTTCAGAAAGCCTATGATTCCAATCCATCAACCATTAACTGCTTCACTGCAAAAGGGGAACTTAAAGTGAGTTAAATTTTCTTGAATTGAGTGTATTTTTCTTTGATTTGAGTAAGTAAATAAGACCATTTGCCAGTGGAATAAGATTTTTACACTTCAAATAAGAACAATTCATCTCCATCTTCTCATTTCAAGTGCAGGATATCTAAATATCTTATTTTAGGGGTAGAAATACTCATTCCACTGGCAAATGGTCTTATTTAGTAGCTCAAATCAAGGAATAATATAGTCGTTTCAAGAAAATGGAACTTACTTTAGTTTTACCCTTTTTGGAGTATGGTGACTGTAATCCATGAAAAGGTGAAGGAGGCACTGAGTCGTCCTGATCAACCAAGACCCTCATTGAGACGGAGCTCCCTGGTTCTTCTTCTCCTGCCAGGACTTCTTCCTCAGCTCCAGCTCGGCATCAGTGAATGAGGCCGGCCCCCAGTTAGTGATCCTCTGAGGTCCCTTATGCCCTAAATAAAAAAAGAAAAACAGCTTAATAGTCGGTACTCATGTGAAACCACAATGCGTACAGGTAAAGGAGCATGAATCCATCCTACCAGGCTGGATGAGACGAACCAGGCCTTCATGTTTGGCCACCTTATCTTTCCAAGTCTTGGTCTTGTTAGCCGCTCGCTCCAGTTTTCTCGATACCTCCTTTTAGGAGGAAAGGCAGAGATAGTTCATTTAAAACGTTTGCTTTTATCATTAAATGTTTCAACATTTTCTTTTCTCATGAAAAAGGTTTAGGACCACTGTCATAACTGATTAATTGTATTCAGTTTCTGCTGTGTTGTCTGTTTGTCCCCTTAAAATAAATGAAAATCGTTTTTAAAGCATCTATTTTTCTATTTTGTTTGTAGTCCGAAGGCAAAAACTCCCATTTGAGAACAGAAAACATAAAAAAAAACATAAAATTGTTCTCTAAACAAACCCACCAGCTGCTGCCCTATCAACCTAATTTATGAGTAATTATTTATCTTCTAACAATATATTTATTTACACAGGACATCTTGGTTTGCACATAAATGATCACTGGATGTCCTGGACATCCAGTAATAATGAATTAATGGCTAGTATGTTTATTCTGTCTGCTATTTTAAAAATAAAAGACAGAAATATTGAACTCTGAGACTAGCAGGAACAATGTCAGACTGAAAAAAAGCCTCTTGTTTACGGCTCAAAAGTTGAAAAATGTTAGCTTTGCAAAAATCTGTCGTATTGATGTTAATTTTGTTATACTTTTAACATTAATTTAGTATTTTTTAAAACTACTTTAGCTTAAAATACCATTGTGGTTATTATTTTAGAGGGGATTCTAACATTTTACAGGCCAGTTTGTTTACAAAGCCCCACTGCTTTAATTTAAACAACAAAAATGAATAATTTCGTTAATATTAATTTAAAAAGATTATTATTGTTGTTATTATAAACCCTGAAATGTTAATAAATGCATAGTTTGGGACAAGCACAATTGTTGCAGTCTGCGACTTTGCCACTAGATGTCAGCAAACCTCAAATTAAAACTTTCATTTCAACAAGTTGATTTGAATCAATTCATGTTGGAGACTTCTTTTAAATGTAATGTATTGTTTTAAATGTTATCTAGTGGGGCATAAACTGAAAATTATTTAAATTTCCAGCTTTATGCCTTGATGAACACTATCAGAGGTAAAATATCACATCTGCAATGCTAAAAACACAAAAAAAGAAAAAGAAGAGGAAATAAAAGCGTAAGCGACACCAAAGCCTCTATCGGATCTCTAAATCCTTATGAACCTGATACTGCTCCAGCGCCCCCTGCCGTTCCTTCTCCAGCCTGTCCAGCTGCTGAGACGCCGCCCGCAGCTCTCTCTCCTTGGCCAGCTGCTCAGCCATCAGCTCGTCCTTCTCCGCCTCCGTCTGAGACAACGCTCTCTGCTGCTTCAGGTAGATCTGCTCCAGCTCTGCCCTCTTAGCTGCCTCTTCCTCCAGCAACCTGTTAAGAACAGGGAACACTCTTAAAATGTCTTTAAATAATGTCTGTTAAAGAGCAGAGCGTATCGTTTCATGAGCAGAGATTTCTAAAAAGCATTAAAAAGAGTAACTGATGGGGGGGTATTTTAAACCACCACAAGATGTTTCTACACTTCTAAATCCTATGCTAATGAAAATAGGTTTGCAACAAGCCAACGACTATTGAAGATCAAAACATGAACAACTTATATATAACAGATCTGATGAAAACTTCTGAACAACTAAGATGTCGCAACAGCGAAAGAACCAAAAGGGAACAAAGTTTTATAGTGATTAGGTGAAAGTCTTGCTTTTAATCCAACAGAAATAATATGGATGAACCTGAAGAGAGAGCCTGGGCGATAAAACCCCCACCGACATCGCAAGGCTGAGGGAAATAAAAGATCAGCTGTTACCAGAAACCTTCAGCTGCTTTTAATGGTCAGCTATCGCTCCACACACAGACAAGATTTTCAATCGAAAGTACTCCTGGCTCAGAGCTACGTTGGGTTTTTGTGTGTTTGTTTTCTATCCTCACACAACACAACTAATGCTAATACTGCTGGAGGTTTCTCCTTGCCCACTGTCGCCACATGCTTGATGAGGAGGAGCGATTGTTGCAAACCTGCTATTATTATTTTTATTATTATGGAACCTGACTGTATTGGAATGATTTGGATCGGTTTGAACCAAATTTAACTTAATCAAACCAGACTGTATATCAACTGAAGTTGATTATCATGTGAAGGACCCTATTATTTGTTGTGAATTGGTGCCATACAAATAATCTGAACCAATGTAAAACCGAACAGATTAAACATTTTTATGACACAGGGCAAACTTTCAGTGATCCCGAACATCAGCGGGGTTAATGATGTTGGTGTTGGAGGCCTGTGGTAGATTTCATTTAGCTTGTTTTGACCTATTTTAAGGCTTATAAAACAGTATATTTTGTTTTTAATCCCGGTTCCTTAACGGTGTAACTAAGATTACTGTGTTGCAGCTACACCTGGCAGAACTCGACACATTTCTGCACACACTTACTGAACTGGAAGTACAACAGGAAGAGGTAATTATTAGCTCTCTTGCAGAGTTAAAAGGCTAACTATTAACAGCTTGCTGAACACAGCCACGCTTCGATCCTCCTAGACGCGTTTCTGAGACCTGGCTTGCAGCTTCCTCATGGCTTCCTCGTCCTGCTTGGCCTGTCGCTCGTCCTCTAAGGCCTCCTCCAGCCGGTGGTACATGTCTTCCAGCTCTTTGACCCGCTGGAGGTACTGCTCCAGCTCGCTGGACTTCTGAGCCATCTGCTCCTCCATCTCCTGCCGCACCTGGAATAGTTGACATGATTTTTTACATCTCAAGCTGGCATCCAACAAAAGCCACAGTTGCTGCAACGTTTCAGCATCAAGAGGTTCATCACTCAATGAACTGATCCTTAATATCAGCCCGAAGAAGACTCAGATTTAGAGCAAAAAAAGCTAAAAATCTTGAAATTAGAAAAAAATAACTAAACTCCATTTGATGTTTTTCAAAGCAGATGATTTAAAATATATATATATATATATTTTGTGACACAAAAAAACCTGTTTGAGCCCCACCTTCCTAAAACTATTATAGAAGATGGCATCAAAACCTTCATAACCTGGTATTTAGGACATAAAATTATTTTCTTGACAAAAAAAAAGACCCGTCTATTAGGAACATTTTGATTTATGTGTGTCCGCAAGAGAACAATGTATATAGTATGCTCACTAGATCTATATTTATTATAGAAGAATGCATACTTTCCCCAAAGGTCAGGTACGTTTTGTGAAAGTAAACAAGAAGAGAGGGGAAATTTCTCCTCCCCTAGTTTGATAAATGTTCCTCCCAGGATGATAAAACAATCGTTTCCTCGTGAAAACTCAATATCATGAGGAGTTTAGGCTTTAGGAGAATCAACAACTCAGGGGCATGAGATAAGGAGGAAACATAGATTTTCCCAGCTACATCAGACACTGTGCTTTGTAAAAAATCTTTGCTCCCTTACAGATTTTTATTTATTTATTTTTTTATGTTTTTGTCTCACAAAAGTATTGAACAAACGCTGATGTCAGGCAAGGATAAATAATGCAGTTAAATATCCAATCCAACCTGTCCATTTGAGAATTATGAATTTCCCCTCCCCCTTGTTAGAACATTAAATGTAACTAACCACACTTTTTGGCCAGCTAGGTACAATTTAAATAACCAGAGACTGACCAGTGGAATCAAGAAATTACCTAAACAACACGAAATAAGCTAAAAAAAAAACTCAAAGCGCAACACATCATGTCCAGATCTACAAAACAAAAACACAAGAACAGACGTGAAATAAAAAGACGTTAGGTGTGGAAAAAGCTAATAAAGCCATTTCTAAGGCTTTGGGACCCAAAGGACAACGAAGTAAACATAGAACAGCAGTGAACCTTCCCAGGAGTGACCGAGCCGCCAAAGTTACTCCAAGTCCAAATCGCCGACTCATCCAGAAGGTTGCCACAGACCCAGAACAGCATCTGAACTAAAGCAGATCTCACAGGCTTCAGCAAATGTCAGTGTTCTCGATGGACGAAAAAGAGACCGGTTAAAAATTATAATATATATTAATAGGAGGGTTAAAAAGTTAAAACCACCACAAAAAAACAAAATCCAAACAAAAAAAAAAAAAAAATAGAAAGATCTGCCCAAAACATTTTGATAATCTCCAAGAAGTTTGGGGAAAGTATTCTCAGGTGGATATTTTTGGAAGGTGTTTGTCTGTCTTTTACATCGGCCATAAATTTCAGATAACACATTTCTGATTAACAACCCTGTATGCAAACATGGTGGTGGCAGTGCGACGGTCTGGGGCTGCTGTGCTGCTTCAGGAGCTGCATGACTTACAGTAGTTCTGCTTTCTTTCACAAAATCCAGTCAGAGAAATGTCCAGTAACTAATTTGTGACATTAAGCTCAAATGCACTCGGGTTATGCTGCCCACCAGCAAGCCAGGCTGTGAGAAAGTGGAGGCTGAAGTCTGATTGAGATGCTGTCGCATGACTTTAAATAGACTCTTCCTACTCAAAGGTCCCTCCTATGAAACTGAACTAAAGCAGCTATCTAAAAAAAACAGTAGCAGACATGCCTCCCCAGTGATGTAAAATGCTTAGTACAAAGTCTTGAAGGCAATAGTTGGTGCCTGGGTCAAACCAGGGCTGTTGTTTGTGAGCATAAAGTTTCTTAGGTAAGAATTCTTTTTTATCTTAAACAGTTAAGTGCGACAACAAGGACAACCGTGTAGCTCCAGTGAATTTAGCAGCCAGACTATTGTGGCAACCAGGGCTGTTGTTTGTGAGCATAAAGTTTCTTAGGTAAGAAAATGTGTTGTTTTTTTGTCCACAGTTTCCATTTTTATCCATCTCCCTTGTCTATAAAGCCTTTGCTATTGTCTTTGGATTGTGTTTTTGAATAAATTAAGAACCACTCCCTTCTAATATATCCTCTGTCTAATTTAGCCAAGGAAAATTAGCCGCAGCAGTGATTTGTTTGCTCGCAGTGTCTGAACCAAACAGGTCAGTATACTGACTTCCTGTAGGCCACGTGTATAGCCTTAACTTAGAGGTTACTCTTAGGGCCAAACAAGAGTTTGTGATTAAAGTAAGCGAAGAGTCATAGAGTGTTAGTGGCTATCTGTGTCCTCGGAGTAACAGGTTGAGAGCGACATTACACCAGCGCAGTTAAATCCTCACAAATGAAGGCCAGGCTGGTTATGTGTAGAAAAGAGAGACTTTTTAGCTCCTTCTCCTCGCTACTGGATGTCTTTTACGCAACTAAATCCGCGGCTTGCTAATATGAGGACAAAGTTGTTTCAGGAAATGTCTGCATCAGGGCATCCATGCGTTGCAAGAATTATATATATATATATATATATATTTTAAATGCATTTCTCGTGACAAGCAGTCATTCACCAATGTGGCAACAAACGGCCAGAGTAGGCTCACCACAGAGCCTCTCTAAAACACTGGGTAGGGTTTACTTAGGTCTCTAAGCAACTACTCTCAGAGGTAGAGAAGTTCCCTTTGCTTGCACCTTTTTTTTTTTTTTACCCATTTCTCTTCAGGTTTCCATCGGCCCACAGACATGAATACAGCTGCAAAACGTCAACTACATTTCAGTTGTATAACTGGTAATTTATACCCTTTGTCGTCAGCATAGGTATATTCTTTTTTTTTTTAAAGTTTATTAATGCATTTACATCAATGGTGTGTTAACATTTGAACGTTTACCATCTTTTCTCTCTCCAAGTCTAGTCTGTGGC
Organism: Fundulus heteroclitus; assembly: GCF_011125445.2. Taxonomy (NCBI): domain Eukaryota; kingdom Metazoa; phylum Chordata; class Actinopteri; order Cyprinodontiformes; family Fundulidae; genus Fundulus; species Fundulus heteroclitus. The sequence goes on along the minus strand of NW_023396792.1, from coordinate 2,829,736 downwards.
GATCCTGCAGGTCAGACTGCTTCTTCTGTCTCCTGAGCTCCTCCAGGGCCGCTTTGGCTGCGGCCTCTTCCATTTTCTGTGAAGCACAATGGAGGAAGGAACCATCAGCGCTCTGCTGGAACCGAGGCCAGAGGCAGGACAAAAGCAGTTTATGCGGTTGGGTACAAGAGGATGTTTTAAACGGAGCACTTTTAATCTGCATCCCTGGGCTCTAACATAACTCTGCAGGAAATTCCTCTTGCAAATATACGATGTGCTTTGATATTTGCTGAAGAAGAAAAAAAAGACGAGTGCTAAATGAAACAGAGAAGTGAGATATGAGGACTAATCTGCCTCAGGTTTAAAAGTATCGACCTCGTACGCCCCGTCTCAGACGCAGGTGTCACCAACTGATTGTTTGCATAGAAAGTTTTACTTCCCTTTTTTACAATGAGGGTTTTTTTACCAAGTTAAACCACAACATGTGGGAAAAAAACACAGCAGATGTGGTCAACAACCCAGTTTAACTGAATTAATACTCAATTTCTCTCTTTCTTAAGGATCAACTTGAACAGAAAATTTGGAAGACGATAAAACATACAATGAATGGCTTCTAAAAAAAACACATTCAGAACAGTCATAGCAATAATTGGATCATGACAAGGACGTGCTTTTCTTTTCTGCATTGTTTACCACTCTAAATATTTGCAGAACATTCACAACGAACGGAAATGTGCGACCGTTCAGTCGCTACATTCAGCTTTTTTAGATGCAGTGCAAAAATTAACCCTGATTCTTACACTATTATGAAAATGAGAATTATGAGCCATTTAAAAAAAAAAAATATTGGCTGTTTTGTAGCTCACGTAGCAATGAACTATTTCTGTTTCTTATAAACCTGGCTTTAGCTTTAATCTGCAGCAGGACCATTAATTATTTTTATGCCCAGTCCTCCTATCATGGTCATTTCTAAGGCCCGAACTAATCAAGAAAAAGCAGCCAGAGTTCAAAGGCATGCACAGACCAGCCTCATGTCCTCCAGTTGCTTCTGTTTGGCCTCATTAGCCGCCTGGAGATTCTTCATCCTCAGCGCCAGGTCTTCCTCCTCCAGCTGCTGCTTCTGCCGGAGCTCCCGACGCCTCAGCCGGGCCTCACGGTGGGGAGACAGCAGGCCCAGCCTCAGCAGCTGGATGCACATCTGTATGGCTGCCAGAAAACATGCGGAGAGGGAGGTCGGTGATGGGCGCTCCACAATGACAGGCGGAGAAGTTGTCCGGTCCGTACCTTGAATCCATTCCTGCTTCTTCTTTTTATCCGAAGCGCTGATCTCAAAGCTTTTGTCGACGCATTTGATAATGAAAAGGCATTTCTTCCCATCTTTATCTGGCAGAGACTGGAGGAGATAAACAAATCCCATAAAAAGGGTTGCATTTTTTTAAAAACATTCGGTTAAATCCTTTATACTAAGATAATAAAAAAAAAAACACAGCGACACCATTTACCTCCACACAGCAGCTCTGGTCAAGAGCGATGTCCCCCTTCTTCTCCGTGAGGTCTTCGCAGACGTAGTAGGACAGCGAGGTGGGTCGGAGGACGAACCAGCGCTCCGTCCAGTTCTTCCTCTTGTGGCCTTTCTTCGTCACGTAACCCTTTGAGACACGACACCTAGGTTGACCCGAGACCCTTCACAAAGCCCGCCTGCGTCACTACCAACCCAGAACATCCCGTCCAACCTGCTTCAGGATGTCCAGGATGAGCTCGGAGAACACCTCGTTGATGCTCATGGACAGGATCTGCCGGTCCACGTCCTTGCTGAAGTAATTCACGCCCACCAGCTCAATCAGCTCCCACGCCGTCAGGCAGCTCCTGGCCGCGTGCTGCGTCCTGCAGTCTGCGAACTTTTCCTCGCACCATCCCACGCCCATGGCCTCCGTCAGCTTTCGCAGAAAATACTCAACCTGCACGGGCGGACAAAAAAAAACCTTACTTGGAGCGATAAAGCTGAGCCAACAGATGGGTAAACACAGATGTAAGACGCTTTGAACGGGTCTAATGTAGCGTCAGCCTTTTTTTTATTTTTTATTTTTTTATTTTTTTAAATCGAAAAAGCAAATATAATTACAATAAACTTATGGTTACACTTGTTGGACAAGGCGACATTAACAGCAAAACATCAGCAACTATCACTTTTTTTTTTCGTAGACAGGTAGAAACATCGTTTATTGCTGAAAAGCACCAGGAAGATGTCCAACTTTTCACAATATAGCAATGACGATTAAGTAAACATGTCAAATGATGTTTTTTTTTCGACAAAAAGGCCAAAAAGTTTTGATAATACGCTATGTTTTATAACACAGCAGCCTTGTAAAGCAGTAAAGCACGGTGGTGGAAGCTTCATGGTGTGTTTCACCGAGGCCAGGACCCCTTATAACAGCTGAGGCTGGAAAAAAAGAAAAACTAACGAGTAAACCATCTTAAGATCACCTTGTTTGCTATGAAAGACAGTTTACTCTGTTGTCTTTGGTATTTTTTTTAAATATTTGCTAAATTTTATGAGAAATAAAAACAACCCTGTGCTGATTCTAGCAGACTTTTCCAAAGCAGGGGTGTCAAACTCCTCTCTTCAAAGGGCCGGTGTCCTGCGACTTTTATACGTGGCTCTGCTCCAACACACCAAAGGCAAATAATCAGGTGATTAGCAGGACTGTGGAGATCTTGACTTCATTTTGAGGACACGATTCAACACTGCAAAAACAGAACTAAAAATAAGTAAAATTTTCTTTAAATGAGTGTATTTGTCATTGATTTGAGCAGGTAAATAAGATGATTTGCCAATGGAATAAGATTTTTCCACTTAAAATAGGAACAATTCAACTCCATCGTCTTATTTCAAGTGCAGGATGTCTAATTATCTTATTTTAGGGGCAAAGACACTGATTCCATTGGCAGATAATCTTATTTACTGGCTCAAATCAAGGACGAATAGACTAACTTTAAGAACATTTTACTTGTTTTTAGATCCGTTTTTGCAGTGAACCATTTTATTGAGGTGTGTTGGAGCAGGGACACGTCTAAAAGTTGCAGCAGGACTGGAGCTTCACACCTGTGTTTTAAACCTGAATAACCCAAAGGTCAGAACTGATTGGTTTGATGATCGGAAAATGTGCTTTCTGAACCTGATCAGGCAAAGAAAAAATTTACAGATTTTCAGCTTAAATGGTAAGAATCAGATTAAAGCTTCTTCCTCACCTCCTCGAAGACCACCACCAGCGGGTATTTGTCTTCCGACAGGAAGTTGAAAATGCACCAGACCTTAAATGCATCACTGTCAGAGATTTTTAAGCGCTGGGGTTGTATGTTTTTCTTGAAACACAAGGTCCAGCACATGCGGTAGAACTCCAGCACATCAAAATCCTCCTGCACCTGAGAATAAACACACACACACAGCACAGAGTCAGAGTCAGAGCGGAGCGGTTTGCTCTCTCTTGGTTTGGTTTCTCTTAAGACCTTAAAGTCTGCGGGATGTGAGGTGACGTTGTTACAGGACTCATTTTTATTCAGGTCACAGTCCGGCAGACAAAAGGGAAGAAATGCGCCTCGCAGGACAAGAAAGGAAGCCTGAGCTGCTTACTAACTGGAGCGAGTCACCTAAAACTTCATCAGACCAGCCGCTGATTTTAATATTTGTGTAACCACTGTTGTGCAAAAAATAGACAAACAGTGTAACTGTGAATTTGCAACCATTTCCTCTCTGAGAGGATGAGTCATTTTAATGTGCATCTGGGTCAGCATCTTCAGCATAGGACGTGTGTGATTAAGAGTCTTAGATTTCTATTACTAGTTTATTTTTTCTCTTGATTTTGCACATTTCTGTCATTAATCGTCCCATAACTCTAAATCTGCTGAATCCTTCATCGAAAAGCAACAGAAATGTAAAAACTATTATAAAACTACTCTTTATAGCCTACCTTGTTCTTAACACCAAATTAGTCAAATCTATTTAATCATCTTCATATAACTATTTGACTGAAAATCTAAATAAATAAATACACTGCAAAAAAATATTATCGGTAAATTCCTCTAAATTTGTCCTTTGTTTTTCTTCTGAGGTTTTATAATTTTAGGGTTAGGCTAATTGCTTTAAAATATATTTTTTTTATTACATGTCTTTCTTTTTTTTCTACTTTGTTTTACAGAAACATATTTGAGTTTTTAAAAAAAATGTATTTCCCGTTAAGGTGCCCATCATGAAATCTTTAATTAACAAATACACCAAAACCTTAAAACTTCAACATTTACATTTTTTACAGTATAATATATATATATATATATATATATATATATATATATATATATATATATATATATATATATATATATATATATATATATATATATATATATATATATATATATATATATATATATATATACATATATACACAAAATTATGCATTTCTTGTATATCTGATTAGCACATTTTTTCTCTTAGGGCAACATTTTGTTTTGACACAAATGTTTCATAAAATAAATAAAATTATACTTATAAATCCATTAGATTTTTAAACCATCACTTGGTTTTTTTTTTTTTTTTTTTTTTTTTTACAGCTTTAGAGATGGTTTGATCTCAAAGAACTCCATATTTATACTTTGTTTACCTCAGATTCTGGGTGTATCTATGGTTTCAAAAATGAATCTTCAACATAACAAGCAATTCTTATAGTGTTCATAAAGAGTTTAAATAATTGTATATTCTCAGTCATTCCTCACATGAAACACATTTCCAACACTCAGAGTATGAATCGTGGCCCCCGTCAATTAAGCTACAATTAAGCTTCCAAGTATTCGTACCCCTGGCACATTTAGGTTTCAACTAATATTCTAATTTACCTACATATTTCCTCTGACCAGAGTTAATATTAACATTTTGGAGTAGCCCAGCCAGACCCCTGACTGGAATCTGTGGAGGGAGATAAAGATTAGGGTGATGGACAGGAGACCTGTCAACCTTTAAAGACTTGGAGCTCATCACCAAAGATAAACATCAAAACGTCAGAGGAAACATGAGAAATCCTGCTCAGCGATTATAAGAATGGTTTTCTTGCTGTAATAGCAGAGAGAAAAAACACACAAAGACAACACTAAACTGATTGTTTAGAAGGAGATATATTAAAATGTAAACTTTTTTTTAATTGACACTGATTTTCTACCGCTTTTAAGAGAAAACACAACGCATTAGAAGTTCTTTGTAACATGATAAATCGTTTATAGTCTATATCTACCAGGGGTGTGAATAATTTAAGGCTTAACTAAAGTAAGTGGCACTGAATAATGGAACTGTTGATTTAAAGTGGAGCACATTTCAAGGGTGACAAATACTCACTAGAAATATTCAAAACAACTTTTAGCTTTTATAAAACACCTCAGAGTTAACAGTTGTGTACAGAAGCTCATTTTTTAACTTTCCAACATGACTTTATTTAAATGTATGTCTCGTCCAAACCAGACATGCATTTAGAAAGCAGCCTTTCAGAGTGTGACAGGGATGATGCTAAAGGGTGTTTCTTTTATATATGCAGCGCTTGGTCCTCACCTTGTCAAGAATGTACCTGTTGAGGTAAGGCATGTATCCCTCACTGGACAGAGGTCCCTTATCATCTTCTTTGAAATGCTGTTCAAAGCTCACGGGGTCATGGGGGATCCTCATTACCGTGCACAGGTTGTAGGAGAGCACCTAAACAACAGCAACACATGCATAAAAGCACAAAAAACCGTGAGCGTGGACGCATTTATGGACTCAACGTGGTACGATACATAGGCGACCCTAATTGCAATGTAGTCTGCCAGCAGCAAGCATCACTAGCCAAGTGATACTTCCGTTTCTGGCAAGAAACATCTCAAACACTTGGTGCTACGGATCACTGCTCTCAGCTGCGTTTTTTTGCAAAATCTCCTCAGTTCCACTTCAGTTCTGCTGCTCCAAAGCTCTGAATAACAGTTTTAATTTGAGGAGCCGTCAAAGAAACGAACAGCCTATCTAAACGAGCTCAAGTTCTGCATCAAGTCAGTCTGTGAAGTTTGTTTTTTACGCCCATCGGCAGAGACACTGCTCTGGGATGAAAGGCGAATTTGGGGTGAAACGACATGAAAACCAGGATCCGTCCTGCCTTTCATCAATGGTTCCCGTGTAATGCTCGGGGAAACCTTGGACCTCTTGGCACCAGGACAACGCACCATGTCCCAAAGCTCAAATCGTCTCAGACCGGTTTCTTGTTGAACCTGAGATCAAATGCATGGCACACCAGTGGATTACCAGATCATAATCCTGTTGGGACATGGTGGGGATTCACCTGGTGGATGTGCAACTAACAAATCTGCAGCAACGGCATGATCCTGTCGGGTGAATAGGAATCAAAATCTTTGAGAAAAGTTTCAGATAGCGTGAATGAATCTGTGCCTTGACGATTTCAGGCAGCTTTGAAGGTAAAAAGCGAGGGTCCAACCCTCGCCGGTCTGAAGAGGATCAACCGTGCAGGTCAACCAATCAGATATTTGGACAGATTACAATGAAATGTTTAAATGATTTCATGACGCAGAGGGAAAAGCAAATAACATAATAATTTACCCTTTATATTAATATATAACCAATACATTCACAACGCCTTATTAGTAGATAGATTTAGCAAGTAATATACAGTTATTATTTTAATGATGACCACTGAGGGCAAAATACATTTAACGATTGTTAGAATCACAGACGCATTAATTGTATTTGTCTCTGTGTACAGTCAACGAGGATGAATATAGAGAAGTGAAACCATTTACAGATGAGTTGACTAAATAGGGAAACACCCTAAATGTCCCAAAAAAAATAGCAATGTTTCACAAAATGTGAGAAATAAAAAGAGTTCTGGTGGCAGATATGCAACATAAAATCCTTCGCATGTTGTGAATAAACACTCAGCCGTAGAGATTTGGATAGATACGACATAAAATAGACAGCAAATAGAGTAAAATGTGAAGAAGAACTCATGAGTGATATTCTTGGCATCGTGATTTAATTTCAACAGGTCCAGTATAAGCGGTGCGTAAAAACACCAGTCCAAATAAAAACCATATTGCTTTTAATTCCCCAGTAGAGTCACCATCAGAACTTATTGAGGTTGTTTCAAAGAGAAATGTTGCAGAGTTAGCAGAAGCGCCACGAAGGACACAAAAGTAGGAACCCGAGTGTTTGTGGCGAGCCTGACGGGACCAGAGGCAAAACGCACCTTTAACTGAGATTTGGAGACTTTCCCGCGGTGATCCACGTCCAGGGCTGTGAACGCGTGCCAGATGGCCTTCAGGAGCTCCTCTCGAAGCCACATGTTGTCCTGCGGCGGCACCAGAACCGACGGGCGGCTCCCTGCTGTGCGCTGCGCTCGGTTCTGATCCGGGTTGGAACTGTGCGCTCGGAGGCAAAAGGCGAGAGGACGGCGCTTGGCCCAGAAGCAGAAGTGTGATGCACCCTCCACGTGATGCTCAGCTTTGCTCACGCAAATATTGGCCGACATTTCTGGGTTTTCCACCTGCCGCCGGGTGAAGGGAACAACCAGCTCCCCTTTGAAATATGATCAGAGTTCAGATAAAGTTGGGATAAATAATCAAAACATGTCTACACTTCGTTATTTTTAGGAAATCCTCTTGTCCAGCGCCACCTGCTGCTTATATATTCACAGGACCAGTCGATCCCTGCGTTTTTTAATTAGATTTTGTAAAACTTGACTGGTTTAGAGGCGTGTGACATGTGCACGTCTCCTACCCGAGGATGTGTTTAGACAAACCTGATTTAGGACCTGTTTGTGTGACTCGAAGCCAATTTTGGACCTTTACCAGGCTTCAGGACATCCATCCTGATATTCCTCCTAAACACCTGGATCCAAATGAACGAACGAATCCCTGAAATTACCGCGAGAACCACACCAGCTCCAAACCATAATGCAGCCTCCTCCGTGCTTAAAGCGCACCGATGGGTTTCTTTTTCCCGTTTCCAGAATCTTCAGCATGGTGGCCACTTCATATGTTTAAGGAAAAATGTCATCTTGTAACATTTTTCGCACCGTTCCTCTTCATTAAAGTAGACCAAAAATAGTTTTAGACCCAAAACGTCTGCAGAAAGTTTTGCTTAAAGAGTTGGATTATTGAGTATTTCTTAGATCTTTTTCATCTTGTGCATCCATTTTTTTCTTCTTCTGTGTTTTATGGCTGTTTTTTTAAGCCAGGAGCCTCTGCAAAATTGCGCTATGGTTTCATAAAAGAGTTGCTGAATTTTTGTGAAGGGACGTCTCCAAAAGGTTTGTGTGGTGGTGGTAAGTTTCTCAAATCAAACGCAATAATTTGTGGAGGTGCTGGAGAACAGATCCACCTTTTTATTTCCCCCGCCTGCGTTGGCCGTAGTGCAAAACAAATTATGAAAAAAAAAGAAAGAATAACCACCTTCCTCGCTCACCTTAGCGTGAACATCTCCACTGTACATCAACAAAGCCGGAATTTCATATGGGGTCTCTTCAAAAAAATACACAGCGAGGAGTTTTTATTGTAAATCTGGGGTAATTGAAAGGTTTACGTCACAAATTGAATACTTTTCATGACTCGAATTCAGCTTTTTCTTTTCTAGATATTTGATTAAAAAACATTTAGCAATGTGGGGTTTTTTATGTTTGCTCTTCAAATTAAGTTTAAATAAAGTCTTGTCAGCTCTGGAATGTGTTATCTTACATCAGATTTCATAGAAACACAGCTGGTGATCTGGGATCTTGTTTTGACAAAAAAAAAGAATAAAAAAAAAAGACAAGAGTTTCAATAGTTAGAAACTAAACTAAAAAAAAAAATGCATTAAGTACATTTTAATTCTGACCTGTCAAACTAAAGGTAAAGGATGTCTTTTACATCAGTATAAAAAGCTTAAAAAAATAGAAATTCTGATTTCAGATAATGGCATAAGGAAATTCAAAAGGGCGTGCTATCTCATTGTCACATGCTCTGTCAGTATAAACACCTTTACTGAAAGGCCCCACATTGCAAAAAGGAAACTAAAGTAACATTTTCTTGAAATTAATGTATTTTTCCTTGATTTGAGCAGCTAAATAAGATGCCATTTGTCAAGGGAATTCCTATTTTTACCCATAAAATAGGATAATTAGATATCCTGCAGTTGAAATAAGATGAATTGTTCTGATTTTAAGTGCAACAATCTTATTTGATTGGTAAATAGTCTTATTTACGTGCTTCACCAAGGAGGAATACATAAACTTCAACAAAATTTAACTTACTTTTATTTCCCTTTTTGCAGTGCAGAAGTCAAAGGTAACCCTGAAGGAGCTGCAGAGCTCCACAGCAGACTGGAGGATCTGAAGCATCCTGCTAAAGCAACACGAGTGGCTCATCAGGAAACATTTAAATGTGTTGGAATGGCCTAGTCAAAGTCCAGACCTAAATCCAATTGAGAATCAGTGGTTAGACTTGAAGATTGTGTTTCACAATTATTTTTTTTTTGCCCAATTCGTTTTCATCAAAAAAATTAAAAATGATAACACAAATCTTTAAAGTTGTAGACATGTTCTGTAAATCAAAAGATGCAAACTCTCAAACAATCCACTTTAATTCCAGGTTGTGAGGCAACAAAACATGAAAAATGTCAAGGGGGTTGAATACTTTCGCAGGCCACCGTAGTCAATTCCTTCTGAACAGATAAACATCTAAAACAATGCCGTACCACGGGCCTTGAGGGCCATCGTTCAGGAGGGTCACACAGGTAATGATCAAAATTTGTGTTAAAACGAAGTTTGGGCTTTCATTAGCCATTAGCAGCAAGCAAGCCATTTGCCCTATTGCTTCTTCCTCAGTTTTTCCTTCCACCTAACTTTCCCGTTTCTGAGAAAAATTCTTGGTTTTCATTAGTTACAAACTCTTCTAAATAAAAAAAATGCTTAAAACAGATCTCCATGATCAATGTTTGACTTTTTGGCTGAATAATAACAGAAAAATCAGATTTTTTTCCCCCCTAATATAATTTTACCAGTATAGACAGAAAATAAAATTTGGCGAGCATGTATACAATATAAGGGACTGTGGGATCTTTAAATCCCCGAAGAATGGTGAAATAAACAGCCAAAACATGACTCCCTTAGCTTCTTTTTTTTTTAATATGTTGTATATATAGATGGCTCATCCATACACCAACCAAAAGCTTGAGACCTTCACGATAAGTTGAATTGTACATGCTTCGATGACGTATCCAACAGCACGTCCAGTGCTGACAAACACTTGTCCTGTAGCCATACTGAACACCAAAAAGCCTCCTCCTCCTCCTCCTGAAATTCATCTGTGCAACTGATTCACTCAAACCAGATGCATTGTTAATCAGCTGTTAATACATGCAAAGTAACAAAGTTACAGCCTGTTTTTTTTTTCTCCCCCCATTTTTTTAAATAGTCTTGAATTAAAAAAAAAAAAAATTTGCAGTCTGATACAGAAGGCTAGAAGACCTGAACAATATGAAAGTGCTAGTTATTAATTTACAGAGATCAGGCATCACATAGCGCTATGAATTATCCAATATGCTACATATGAATACAGCTGTTGATACCTTAAAAAAAAAAAAAAAAAGAAAAAAGAAAAAAAAAATTCTCTGGTCATTTCCCCCCCTCCAAGGCTACTTGGAAAAAAAAATATCTCCAGCCTTGGCTTATATGTACATAAACCTGTTTGTTTATGCAGAGTTACGGCGATTTCACCACTACCAGAGGTATAATCTTACCACAGCCACGACAGTGATAATGAAATATTTCGTCCCATTATCAATTATGTCAGGTAACCCCCCCCCCCCCTCCCTATTTTTTGTCTCAGGGGGGAAGAAAATACGAAGGAGACGCCCGTCTCAGGGCTCCAGGTGACAGCATTGTTCAGAGCTTCTTCTCTTGCATCGCACTCAAGTTCTTGGTTTGGTTTCCTGAGCCATCGGTTGCATTTTAGTTGCTCCCCCCCCCCCTCCTCCCCTCCTCCTCCTCACACATCTTCTGGTGCTATTTCCCCATCAGGCAGGTTGAAGAATGACTCAGAAGAACCAGTTCTGGAACTACTATTTAAGGGAACAACACAAGCGTTTTTTTTTTGTTTTTCGTCTTGTTTTTTCACTTCACTACAATCAGTCACAGAGTAATAAAAAAAAAAAAAAAGAAAGGAAAAAAAAAAAAAAAAAAAAAGTAGATGACTCAATTCATTCCTGGAGCCGTGCCTCCGAAGTTGAAAGTAGATGGCACCACCGGCGCTGTGAACTTGTACCCGCCGTGCTTCTCGATCATTTTGGACTCTGGAATAAGAAGAGAAGCAACAGGGGGTTTGAAATCAAAAGGTGCTCCATTTTTTTTTTTTTTTTTAGTTTACCCCAACTTTAATGTTCCGATGTAAAAGTTTCATCTACCAGACAACTTCAGAAGAGATCATTTTGGAAAACCTATGAGAGCAATGTTAAGATTAGAAACCTGCATTTTGCTTTGGACTGCTCTCTACCGCCCCCTTCAGCTCAGAACACGTTTTGTGCTGCTGCTCGTCATCAGGTCCAAAAACAAAATAAAAATATTTTAAACAAATATGCAAATTCAGAAAAAATGTTTATAATAAAAACATAAGTTCAAGGGCTCAAATTTTCAGACTTTTTTTGCGTTTTTACAGCAGTTTAAATATACGTTTGGCGAGTTGAGGCGAGAAAAAAATAAAAATAAATAAAAACCTTCGTTTGGGATAGATTATATCCACAAATCTTGAATCACATTAAAGATGGCGCATGATTAAACAGTGTGGTAACAGGATATTTCACATCCTCTTGACATCCAGGCTAACTTTGATCAGCTTTAAAGTCTGACTCAGGGACCTGGCAATTACAGATCAGTTCATGATCCAACATACCTTTAGTTTTCTGTGAAAACCACGTAAGCCATTAGAAGAGCAGATTGTAATAAAGGCCAAAAAAATGAAATGAGAAATAAGCAGTTAAATTGTTCTTTTTGGAAATGATTGTGCTTCTATATGTGGTCAATGATAAAAAAACTCAAATTTGATGTATACTAGAGTATAAAGCCCCTTTCAGATGTTCTGATTTTATCTTTTAGGTAAAGGAATATGGACCAGACTGCTAGGGAGGTGCTATAAAGTCAAACACACACACATTCACACACACACACACATGCATATTAGGTTTAGTGCCTTGCCCAGGAGAACAGCGACATGTGAAAGGAAAAAGCTGGAATAGAACCACTAACTGATTGTCCCACATGTATCCAGATTTAAATTCAACATTTTCCCCGCTGTGTAGAAACCCTTCAACTTAAAAAAACAAAAATACTGATCACTTTATTGCTTAGCAGCAGGTTTCTCTATAGTCGACCTTAGATTTATTCTTGCCCCGCCCGTCATAGGAAATAAACATTACACGCATGTTTATCCGAAAAGTTGTAATCATCGGCACTCTTTAACGTAGGGAAAAAAAGAAAAAAAAAACCCAAACAGCAAAAGCAGCCATGTGTAAAGTGCTTTATTTTCAGGCTCAGGCCCAGCGTTGGAGTTTACTTCGTCTTAGCTGGCGCTCACCGTGTGCCGCCCGCCTCTGGTCTGCAAGCGTGCCGATCTCCAGAAGCTGCTTGCGCTGCTCCTCGTCGAGGCTGTGCGTTAGTGCCTGGTACCACGCCGGGTCGCGGGTCTGGATATCTGCGGCGGGAGTGAGGAGACGGTAGATGAGTGAGCCGTTCATTCTAACAACACCAACCAGCAGCAGCAGCAGCTTTCCCTCCACAGGTGGAGCTCTTACTCTGTAGTATGGCTTTAAAGATCTGATACTCGTCCACTAGGTTATCCTCGTCGTCTACTGCTGTAGTGTAGCCCTCGAGCGCCGTCTCCTCGGCGTCGTCGTCCTCCCAGTCTTCGTCGTCTCCGTCCTCCCCTGCGTGCTTGGCCAGCATCTCCAGGTACTCCTGGCCCTCCTCGTCGATGTCGTCCTCGTCGCTTCCCAGCTCCGCTGCACCGGGGAACAAGCAAAGCCGCGCATCAGTCGCTTTACCCCGGAGAAAGGAAAGCCGGCGGCGCCAAAAAAAATAAAAATAAAAAAGGCTCACCGTTGTCATCCTCTTCCTCTCCGTCTTCGCCGTCGTCTTCGTCATTCTCGTGCTCTGCTCGGCAGGCGTACGCCCTCTTCAGGCCGCTGAAGAGGAGGATGGCCGCGGGGAGAATCTGCCCGCCCACCTGGTTGACCGCCAGAGGCCTGTTAGCGAGGTCGATGAGCGCGCACAGCCCCAGGATGCACATCTTCCTGTCGTGGAGGCTGTTAAAAGAAAACGGGGGAAACGATCAGAGCCGCCGCCGCCGCGTCGCAAACGTTAAAAAGCTCCGGTCTCAAAAATCAAATCAGCGCCGCACCCTAGGAAGCAGTCGACGTCTTTGAGCCACTGAGTGATGAAGTGGTTGGTGATGGGCTCGGTGCTGTTGGGGAAGCGCAGGTTCTCTAGCGTGTTGAGGAGGAGAGGGGGGCTGTAATAGAGGGCGGCGATGGCCACCTGCAGGCACATGGTCCTCAGCTCGCTGGTCTTTACCTCCCGCGTCAGGCGCTCCAACGCCGTGCCGACGAACAGGGGCACGACCTGCACGCAGGAAGGCGCCGCGTTTAAAACTAAATAATGCAACTAGAAATGCAACTAAAAAGGGGGGGGGGGTGATTGGGGGGCTGACCTGATCGATGCCGCGGCCTTTGCACTGCAGGATGATCACCTCCAGCAGCTTGGCGGCGTGGCACTCTGGATCCTCGCCTGGATCGCCGGTCAGGACCTGCACAATGACACGTGTGTGTGTGTGTGTGGGCATCCACAGAGGCAGCCTCTTCTAAGCAACAGCCTTTTATCAACTTTATCTTTGCAAAGCATCGCCCGGGTTGAGGTAATTGGTATAAAATCAACTCAGGTTGGGTACGGTGTAGGGCTGAACAATTAATCGCATTTTCAATATAATCGCGATTTAAAAAAAACGCAATTTCCAAATCGCAGAGTCTGCAATTTTTGGCTATGTAACAATTAGGGAATTAGACACGTCCATTAGGTGTCAGTAAAATGTTTGAAGTGGGTTTGCCTCCACATGGAAGGGAAGACAGTTGCAGTAGTGAGATAATCTATTTTTTTTTTTTACTTGTTTTAGAGTTTGTATAATCATACATAGCATTAAGTACAGGTCAATCAGTTTAATACATAAACTTGCTTGTTGGTTGGACTTTATGTTCAACAAGGATTGATGTCCAAATCAACTAAAAGCTGTTCTCTTGAACAATATTCTGATCAATAGAAACATTAAAAGTTCTTGTTTTAAATAGTCCTTGTTTACAAACATCTTTATTTATAGAACATTTTTGTTGCTTGTGGTTAATGCAGAGAAAAGTCAAAATTGCAATGTTGGTTGAAATATATTGTAGGCAGAACGCAATCATTTCTGCTCTGAGTTTAGATGCTGTGGGTCTTTTTAGCAACTAATCCACATGGCGAGGAAACAAATTGATTTGTTGTTTGTGTATATTTTAAAAGACATGATAAATTAAACTGGGGAAAAAACAAAAAACAACGCATTAAATCGCAATATTAAGAAAAAAAAAAAAAAAAATCGCAATTAGATTATATTCCAAAATCGTTCAGCCCTAGTACTGTGCGAATTTAATTTTCACGTCTTTTAAACTAAAAGCGATCTGTGACTCTTCTGCTTCATGTACGCTACCGACTCCCATTTGAAAAAAAAGGACAATTTGATGAGAATCACTGTTGCTGCCAATCTTAAACTCAAACAGACTAGATAACAGCCTCCCCTCTCAGGGGTCACCACAGGGACTCATCTGTCTCCATCTAACCTCATCTCCTGCATCTTCTTCTCTCACATTCACTGCCTTCTTGTCCTCTTGCTCCATCCAGAAATCTTCTCTCTGATCTTCTTCTATGCCTGCTGTCTGGCAGTTCCAGCCTCAACTTCTTTCTACCAATATACTCACTATCCCTCCTCTATACAAGTCCAAACCTCCTCAGTCCGGCCTCTCTGGCTTCATCTCCAAAACATCCAACATGAGCTGTCCCTCCGATGTACTCATTCCTGATCCTCTTCATCCTCATCACTTCCAAGGAGAACCTCAGCATCTTCATCTCTTTCTCAAGATCTGTCTCTTCTTCATTGCCACTATCTCTAAACAATACAACATCGCTGGTCTCACCACCGTCTTACACGTATTTCCTTTTATTCTCACTGATACTCTTATCACACAACACACCTGACACTTTTCTCCAATTCAAGAGTTCTCCTCTATTCCACTGGCGGTTGTTCTGGACATCATAATCCATGGAGGTTCCAGCAAACAAGAAGGGGCTCAGAGCCAATCCTTGATGCAGTCCCACTTCCACCTTGGACTCATCCGTCACACCTTCAGCACACCTCACCGCTGTCTTCCAGCTCTCATGCTCCAACGTACTTCCTGACAACACCACAGCAGCCCAAGTCTCCCTGCCCAGTAATCTGAGAGCACCTCCTCATCACCCAGAGCCCGTCTCAGCTCCTCCTAGAAACAACTTCCTCTTCATCCCCATCAGTCACTCTACACACCAGCATCCTGTGTTGTCTGGCAACACACTCACCTTCCACTACATTGCAGTCAATGAGCTCCTTAAGGTTACATTGCACAAGCATCCCTGGCTTTTCTGAAAGAAAGTATTCACTACAGCCATTTCCGTCCTCCTGCATTCCTGTTCTTGATACCAGACCTGCCCATCACCTCGGTTTCCTGCACCGATCACCGCTCTCTCACCTCCTGTGGACCAATAACCACCAACACCGAACATCACGCCTTCAGCTTCCAGCTCCAGACTCGTCACCCTGACACTCAACCTCCAGAATGTTCCTGATAAAAATCCCCCTTTAAGATAACTCCTAAACTATTTCTCCTCCCATCCAGACCACGGTGGAGCAGCTTGAACCCTGCTAGGCTTCTAGCCTTACTACCTTTCCTATTGGTCCCCTGAACACACAAGTCTGCCACATTTCTAGCTTTTCCTGTCACAGTCCCACCATTCAGAGTCCCTTCTCTCTGCCTATAGACACATCTTCCTCCTCCTCTTCTTCTTCTTTAGTGACCAATAGTCCAATTTAGTACCCTGTTGGTCACCAGCACCAGTGGTAGTTGTTAACCCGGGTCTTTACCAATCCGGTATGAAGATCACCTTCTTGCCTCACCGGACCAAATAAGACACCGTGTCGCCCGTGAGGCTACATTAAGCATTTTTCTAATGTCGTTTTTATAAATGCTACTTTTTTTTGACAGGTTTAGCCAACATCTGAAGAAGCAGCACCGTTTACCTTTTTGCACATGCTATAGATGATCTCCAGATATTTGGTGTCCGACAGGAGGGTGTCTGTATCCACTGTGACGTAGTTGTGAAGGAGAGGCATCATATCTAAAAACAAACAAAAATACGGTCACTACCGCGAATGGGTTTGGTGCGTTTAGGAGTCTTGAACTGATTTCCCTTCAGGGCCTAACCTGTAAAGTAATCGAAGCCGTCTTGCTGGAAGACTTCGTACACGAGAGGAAGAAGCTGCCACATCTGTGGCGACACTTGCTGGCAGGTCAGGGTGTGCGCCAGGGACAGGATCTCCTCGTAAAACTCTGAGAACACAACAGAAGTTCGGGGTCACTGGATATAAACCACACCTGCTTACAGTCATCAGGGTTTTTTGTTTTTTTTAAAGCCGGCAGAGCAGGAGAGCGACATGCAGGTGGAATGTAAAGATTCAGGGCGGACCACTTCAGCTTACCCAACACGTGCTGCTGCAGGACGGTGCCAATGACCTGCAGACAGATGCCCTCCAGCTGCTGGGTGATCTGCAATGCCACAAGGTAAAAAAAATAAAAATAAAATTAAATAAAAAAAAAGAGAATAAGGACCTGGTCTGTGCACAGTTTAACACACAAGCTCAAAATTAAACCTGTCTTCATGTACTTCATGTGATCATTTCTGAGCAGACATGCTAGCCTTTTAGTGGAAGGTTGAGTGGAGGGAGGGAAGAACAAAGGTTCAATAACCATAATCTGCAGCCAGGAGCAGATTATGAAGCAAAACTTTTCTTTTTTTTAAAAACCAGATTGGGGGAGAACGTGTCGACACCATGCATGCAGCTGTAGCCCCAGTCCCAGGTCCATCTGTGTACGGCGGTTCTTGAAGCACCGAATCCCACCTTTCAAAGCTGCATTTATTCCTGTCGCTTTTTGCTGCCAACTTCTTTGTTTTCCATCAAACTTTCCATTCCCAGAGCAACTCAGATGTTTGATTTTTTTCCATTTAGCTGCAAGCCATAACCAGCCCAATTCTATCAAATAAACACATCGCTCTGCGCGATGAACCCGAGTAACAAGTTTACTTTTTAAGATGAAATTACTGAAACGAATCAACTTTTCCATCATATTCTGATTTATTTAAAATGTAAAAAAATACGTATAACCAATAAATAAAAGCAACACGCTAACGGACAGCCAAACTAGAAGCAGCGAAGTTGAACTTCATCCACACCGGTTAAAACGCAGCGAACCACTCGATCCGACACGTTTCCAGGTACGGAGGCCATTATGCAATCAAAAATCGGATGGTCAAGCCGTTTGCAGCACAAGCACCACTAGTGCATCAGCAGACATGGTGGCAGCGTGCCCCGGCACTATTTCTGGCGTCTGCCTCAGCCTGTGAGTCATTCTGAACACGGCGAGAGCAGAGCCTGTTCCCAGGAGTTGGTGGGCGGCGCAACTGTGTTGGCAGGAACCGCCGCAGCAGACCGGAGCCCGTTTCCCCTCGTCAGGCGGCACCGAGCCGAGCCCAGCGCTCAGAGCGAGCGCCGTGCGTGGGTCCGCGGCGATGCTGCTCACCTCTTTGTGGTCCTCCACCACGCTTAGCAACGTGTCGATGGTGTTGAGGATGCCCATGGCCGTCACCGCTTTATCGTCGCCTCCCTCCTCATCGGGGCCCGTCTGAATCACCTGGTTGAACGTCATCGCCTGCCAAAAAGGGGCCCCCGACGTTTAGATCACATAAACGATCGCACGTTTTCTCTTTATGTGCTGAACCGATTCTTTTTTCCAGATTAAAGCCGCTCACCAAGTGCTGCGTCATCTCCACGGCGATGGGCGTGACCTCCTCGCTGTACTCGCAGATCATCTTTTGGATGACGTTGGTGAGGTCGTCGTTCTCCGTTTCCCTGACGATGTGCAGGAGAGCCTGCATCACCGGCCGAATGTAGGGAGCTATGTACTCTTTGGCTGAGGGAATAAGCAAAAAGAAGACGGCGTGAATCAGATGCAGCGACGCGGCGACGCCCCCCCCCCAGCAGCCAGACCGCAGCCTCACCTTTCTCCTGGTTGCTGATGAGAACCTGCAGCGCGATGGCCGCCTCCACCTTTACGGGCATCTCGTTGTCGTTGATGAGGCAGTTCCGGGTCAGCTCCAGGGCCGTCTGCAGGTTCTGGTCGCTTTTGAACTTCACCTCGCAGAAGTAGTGCAGCACCCAGCAGGCCTGTTTAGGAAAACGGACATTACGGTAAATGCAGTGCGAGCGGCTGAAAGCGGAGCTGCAAACGAAGGGAGGTGTTGAAAAAGCCGCACTCACCCTGGCTCTCATGTAGCCCAGTTCGTTGCGGAAAAGGGGGAAGACGTGATTCTGCAGCATGAACTCCATCTGGTCTTTGTAGATCTTTTTCTGTGCAAGGAGGAAGACATAATGATCAACTTGCACTTTTTTTTTTCATTGAAACCCCAAAAGAAATGCATCCGAGCACAAACTGAATGCAAAGTAAACGCTAATGGCACAATTACAGTATGCTCGACCAGGGGCTGCTACCTTTACTTTTTTTTTTTCTTCTTTTTTTCTTTTCTTTTCTCGTTTCTTATGAATGAAAATGATTTAAGATCAAAATATGGCAGGACCATGAATACTTTTGGCCAGACGGACAAAGCGTACTGAGTTTGATTTAGAATCCAGCATGCTGACTGTGTCGGTAGGCTTGTGGATAAACCTTTTCTGCCTTTTCTGTGTTTTAAGGTAACATTTACAGTGATTTGATCCCTTAAATATGTGTTAAATGTTGTAGTAACTAACATTGCGAAGTGCAGTAGTCTTTTCTGCCAAGTGTGACGGCAGTAAAGGCTGCTACCTTTAGTGCCGTCACACAAAGCCGTCTTCCACGGCGCAACTCTTCTGGGATTTTTATTAGCCTTCTGAAGGCAGACTGGATTTCATTTCAGCAAATCCAGAGAAAGTAACGTTATTTCTGCCAGCTTCTAGGCAGGCAGAGGGGAACGGCGACATCTGCGGTCGCCGTGTCGGGTCTTTGACGTGCTCCATGTTCTAGGATGGAGAAGACGTCACTGTGTCTTCTACCACAGAAGGTAGATTGTCCCGTCTTGAATACCACATTCAGCCGCTAGCCGCCATGTTGGTAGGTAGAGTCGCTTTAGATCCGATCTGTGCCACTTCCATATACGGTACCAATTTGGATAAATTTTTATCCGTCCTTCACGTCACTCTCCTGTCTCTAACAACACATCAACACAGCAGCAGCCAGCGCTCCATAGAAAACCATCGTTAATAGCTGTGCTGCTTTCTTCTCACCTTATGTCGTTGTGCTATGATGTGGTCTTAATATTGTCGGCTCACAGCGGCTTTCTAATGATAACAAGGAGAGATGCCGGCTGGTGTCCGCTGGGTTTTCCCCCTTATGAGGGTTTATTTTTAACAAAACTTTATTGAACACTTCTAGAAACAATTGCATACATCTGCTGCTGTGTGACGTCTCCTTTTGTCGTGTTTTGTGGTCTTTTCACTACATCCCAAAAAGAGTCGAGTGCTGTGTCGCGATGGGGAATCACCTCATTCCCAACCGCAGTGATTTTCTGGACTTGTTGTTCACTTGCAGATTGGTCAAAAAAAATAAAAAATAAATAAAATCTTTATACTTTATTTTTGTTCATCTGGAATCCATAATGATCCTTATTGCCTAGCGAGACCTGTGCTCGCCTTCAGCTGTTTCAGACACGTGAGAACTACATTTACCCATCATGCCACACAGCTAGTTGTCCCAGAAAAACTGGATTCCTGGTCTTTGTTAAGCATTGTTGTGTTATTATTTACACTTTCAGGAACTTTATAAACAGGTGCAGAAAAGTACTGAGATTAAGAGCAATGCATCTTTTGCCAAATGCTCATTACCATTATTGGCACACAAAAAAAATCCAAGTTTTCAAGACACAAACAGCGTGTTTGTGTTCAGAGGCTCTACTCTTATTAATACTTTCAGGAACGAAGCTCATTAAATAGAAACTTTGGTGAATTATAAGATTTCAAACCAGAATAACCTGTTTGTTAATTCAAGTTCTAAAAAGGGAGAGACTTCCAGCGGGGAGAAAAAGAATATACGCCGTAGAAGATGTCCTGCAAAGACAGCTTACCTTCAGCAGGATTTCAGCCAGGGAGCCAATCATATGAAGGGCGCCGTCCTTTTTCCTGGGGTCAGAACTGGGATCGGTGAGAATCTGGTAGCAGAAGCCCATCGTCTTCTGCAGGACCTACACAGAGCAGCAACAGGCATTTATTTAACTCAGAGCACCAATTATAAGACAACCTGGGTGTCGCTAATTTACTTATTCAACGCACCTCTTTCCTCTTGTTGCAGGCGGTGAAAAGCAGCGTCTGGGCGGCTGTGGTCGGCGAGATGAAGTCCTCGAACACGTCTAATAGGAGACGGCACATGTGAGAGAAATTGTTAGTCACCGCGTTAGCGCCGAGGCCGCGTTGCGTATTACAGAGAGCTCCTCACCGAACTTCATGCGGATGTACTCGTACGGATCCTCCTGCCAGAGCTCCTCGTCGGAATCTGTGTAACACATGAGGGGGAAAACCACATCCTGAATGATGCCCTGAAAAGCAAGAGCAACAGTCAGAGATTTAGCACAGCGCAGAACAGAGACAAGCTGACTTCTAGCCATCGCCTAATTGGTGACGCGAATTATAGAACAGAATCGGCGAAGGATCGCAATTTCACGCCTCATTTTATCGTGAAACATGTTCCGACGACGTATTTGGCCACACCTGATCTAAGCTCTGGTGAGCAGGAAACTAAAGCTCAGGCAGAGCGGTGGGGACATTGTGATGATGGAAAAGACCGTAGGGAGGAAAATCAGAGTCAATTGCGATATGGGGGTCACTGCGACGGCATGTTTTCCTAAAATCCTGCAGCCTAAGTGTAGGAGAGAGGCTGAGATGAGGCGTTTGGGTACCTGGATGTGTGGTTTGAGGCTTTTCCAGGTCAGAGCGTGGGCGATTCCCTGGTTGACATAGTTCAGCGTCTGTTGGAGAACTCTGGGAGCCACATATTGCTTTTCCTTGTACTGGTATAAGACTTTAAGCAGCACCTGTAATAAAAAAAAAATAAAAATAGTTCGCACCAGGCTCCCATACAGTCGTTTACTCAGGCTAGCTGCCAATTTTCTACCTGCTGGGCGGCCACGGCGTATTCCTTCAGGAACAGTTCGGCAAACTCCACGTACTCTTTGGTCGTGTTACCAGGACTGCCGTACCTGCAGGCAAGGTTTGGTGAATCATTTCTGGATTCCTCCAGAAAGCGGGTTGAGGAAACGGCTGAAAGGATTTTTTTTTTTTACCTCTCGAATAGGCGAGCCAAGATGTGAAGGGCCCACTTCTTACATTTCCACCAAGGCAGCTCAGGTCGCTCATCTTCATCGATCTGCATCGTCTCCTGCACAGAGGACATTAGCGCAGCGTGTTCTTATGCAGGATTTCTTTTTTTCTTAAATGGTCTATTAAAGCAGACGCGCTCATTTTTTTGCCTTCTTACCGGAGGCACGTCTCGGTCCACCACTGTCTTCAGGATCTCCATCCACTCTGTCAGAATCTGTCTGTTGATGAGCTCCAGAGGGAGGTTATACTGGAGGAGGAGGGGGACACAACAGAGCCATTTAAGAATATAAATAAAAAGTTTTGAACCAAAAACTGACTTCCAGGTCAGCGCCCATGTCAACTCAGACCCAGCTGTACCTGAAAGAGGGCGTAGAGAATTTTGAAGATCTGTTTCTGTATGAGGACCGACTCGTTTGAGTGGTCCGGGAGCAGCTGGATGAAGCGGTCCTTCAGCATGGGCATGAAGATGTGCATGGCTGCCACCAGAGGCTGCCTCTCCTCTGGCTTCTTGTATCTGAGCCAAGACATGAGGGACGGCTTTAAATTCTGCAAAAAAAAAACAAAAAACAAACAAGGCGTGCACCCGGACGGAGACTCACTCGTAGTTTTTGGTGAGCTGGTACAGGCAGAGCAGGATGCCCAGCCAGGCGGAGCTGTTGTCGGACTGCAGGTAGAAGCCGATCTTGTCCACGATGCTCGTCCACTTCCCGGGGTAGTCGTGCTTGATGATGTGGTGAATGCACGTCGTCAGCTGGACTCTGGTGGGGCAGAGGCAGGAAGCGACAGAGCATGAGGCGCCAACGAGAAATTTTTTTTTTTTAAATAAATGGCAAAAATCCGAGCTCTTCCGTCTTAACGGAGCTGGCAGCATCCGCGGTTACCTGATGCGCTCGGGGGACTGGATGATTGCCTCTACTATGCCGTCTCGAATGAACTGCCTGTCTTCCTCTGGGATGTTGTTGACGTGCGGCTCTGTGCCAGCAACCTCGCCGTCGCTCCAGTGCTGGATGATCTTGTTCTTAAGGTAAATCACACCTACAGAGACACAGAGAGAGAGAGAGAGAGGGGGCACCAAAGGTCAGGCTTCCAAATAAAAGAGATCGTAAAAACCACCAGAGTCTTCTTCACTCTGGGTTTTTAATTTTAGGCAAGTCGCACAGATTCTCCCCTCAGCAGCCGAGTGGTTTTAAATGTGACACCGATGTGAGCTGGGCTGTGACACACGGGGAGAGGCATTTGACAAAGCAGGGTTGAGAGAGCGCACGCGTCAGAGTGCTGACACCAATGTCTCCACCGCTGGTGATCATAATCCAGCCCATCGAGGCTGACAAAGCAGAAAAACAGCCAGCCCCCCCCCCACGACTCACCTCCGACCGATACGGCACAAAGAATCTGCCACTCAATTAGTCACCAATGAGATGTTTTAACATGAGAGTAAGAGAAAAGAGACGTCCAGCGAGCTTCAGCTTTCGTAGTTTTAATATAAAGCAGGATCCCCTCTGGATGTAATGTTTTTACTATTATTATGATTATTCCAATTAGGGCTGAACAATTAATCGCATTTTCAATATAATCGTGATTTAAAATAACGCAATTTCCAAATCGCAGAGGTCTGCAATTTTTGGCTATGTAACAATTAGGTAATTAGACACGTCCATTAGGTGTCTGTAAATGTTTTAAGTGGGTTTGCCTCCACATGGAAGGGAAGACAGTCGCAGCGGTGAGATAATCTAATTTTATTACTTGTTTTAGAGTTTGTATATTCATACAAAGCATTAAGTACTGGTCAATCAGTTTAATACATAGACTTGCTTGTTGGTTGGACTTTGCACTTTATGTTCAACAAGGATTGATGTCCAATTAAATTAAAAGCTGTTCTCTTGAATAATATTCTGATCAATAGAAACATTAAAAGTTAATATTTAAAATAGTCCTTGTTTACAAACATCTTTATTTAGAGGCCATTTTTGTTGCTTGTGGTTAATGCAGAGAAAAGTCAAAATTGCAATTTTGGTTGAAATATATCGTAGGCAGAACACAATCATTTCTGCTCTGAGTTTAGATGCTGTGGGTGTTTTAGCAACTAATCCACATGGCGAGGAAACAAATTGATTTGTTGTTTGTATATAAATTAAACTGGGGGAAAAAATAAAAAAAATTGCATTAAATCACAATATTAGAAAAAAAAAAAAAATCGCAATTAGATTATTTTACAAAATCGTTCAGCCCTAATTCCAATAGTTAGCGTACAGCCTGGAGACGCTGCTCCTCTGTGCCGTCGCCTTTCCTCCACATGGGTAACCTGCCACATCTGAGCGTTTCCATATTAGAGTGCCGATTTAAAGGGTCAGCTATGAACGGAAGTAGTTTAGACTGCAAACTTTAGACATACGTTCTCCTCTGTGCTCTGCTGCGTGTTATTAGAGAATATTAACTTAGCACGGCTTGTGTACACGACGTCAGGACGGCCCTTTAACCGCAATAGAACAGGCGTGACTCGTATATCAATGCAAATATACCCTAATTTAATCTATAGAGAACTCCGTGTTCAGATAATAAATATTTATACGGTCGGATGTGTTCAATTTATTCAAATATGTAGGATAATGTGTTAAAGTTGAAGCAAAAGTAAAGTTTTAAAATGGTTCTGATCGACACATAAAAACCTGCTGTGTGCCCTGCTGGTGGGCAGGCGCTCCAGAGTATAGCCGTTTCATTCAGTTATTTCCAAACAGGTTTATGAAATCTAATCACAGCATGCAGGCTTTTGTTTTGTCCACAACAGAAAGGCAGAGTACGGCCCCACCTGCTTGCCGGACTGGCAGATCCAGCTGATCGGACATGGTGATGCGCAGCAGAGTGGACATGAAGTTCACCTGGGTGTGAGCCTGGAAATGTGACAGAAAGAAACCCAGCATATATTTATTAGAAAACAGCCATAAAAGATGCATGCAATCTTAAAAAAATAAAAATAAATCATAAAACCTTTAGTCATACAGCTGTGATTCACACCTGTTCCTATTTTCCCCCAAAGCAATATATGTGAACTGAAGGCATTTGGATGCTTACACTAGCAAACACTGTTACTGAGCAACTGAGAACAAAAACAACATACAGCCAGTTATCTGAGCTAAATAAATAAATAATAATTAGTAAAAGTTTAAATATGCCGTTTTTAATTTTTTAAACAAAATCAACAAATTAGTAAAAAATAAAAAGCCACTTATTATTTCACAAAAGAGCAACAGATGCTCTGTTTTAGAGAAGAGTTGAAGCCTGTGTGCAACAGAATGACTAAGTACTCACAAATACAGAGGCACGCAGTGCTCTCTGCAACAAATCTATCTTTATAAGCATCAGGAAATTATTTCAGTCTCTACAGCTTCCCTAAGTCCATCTTTTTTTTGGGCTTTTATAGACCAAATCCTAAATCTTTTCACTTTTTTTTTTTACATATTTGATTTCTGGAGCTGATCTTATAGCCCAGAGTCTAGCTTTGAGACCCACGAACTAAATGCAGCGTAAATCATTGACTTAATTACAACTTTCATTAAGAAAAAGAAAATGGTGACGGTATATGCACGGACATATGTTCCACACATTTCCCCTGATCTCTGCAGACATTTTATTCAAAACATAATACAAACTCGCTGAGCCGGAAGCCAAAAGTATTCTCTCAGCTGTGCTATTCAAGTGAGCCATCACCATCAATGCATATGTGGGTGTAAGAAAGAAAAAAAAAAAAAAAAAAAAAACATGCCCTGAGCACTGCCAAAAATATACTTGGGATGTTTGACTAACTAGAGCAAAACACAATGAACATTTGGCTTCATTTTAATTATTGTTTTGAAGGGCATCATAAATCTGCGCTGTGGTACACACGAGCAGCTGAAGCGTCACCACCAATACAGAAAATATGAAAGGACTTTTTAAATCAAAGTCAAAAACACTTTGATTTACACTGTTTTTTTTTTTTTTTTAGAGGTCAAGCCTAAAATAGAACCTGATTCTATTCTCCAAGGTGGGGTGTTTTAAACATTGTCTGAGGTCAGAGTGGAGTCAAAGCAACAACTTAAAAAAAAATTTGACTGGGGAAACTATAATAAACAATAAATCTATTGATATATTGATATTTAATGTGACAAAGAAAAGAAAAAAGGTACTTCAGACTTAAAATTACATAGGAGACACGAGAGATAACAATAACCTAAGTTCTAGTTGTTTACATAGAATTTTTTTAGTCCATTGCACATGTTTCAAATAATATGTCCAGCTTTTAATAGCATCAAACAGATCAATCTGCCATTGGAGCTGTTAATATAAATAAAATATTTGATGACACCTTTTCCATGCGCCTCTTGGGATTTTTGGATTATTCCTGTTGTGGCACCATCCATTTATTTGCCATTTGGGTATTTGGCTCTTTTACTCTGGAATGTTCCCCCCTTAATGACTAAATATGCAATTATTATTATTAAAACTCACTAAGCCCCACAGGCTGGGATGGGCGTTGGTATTATCTGCCTCGGCTGATAACGCCAGAAAACTTTCACTCCAAGTTGTAGTTCGTTTTCCCCGCATCCTTCGCAGACAGCTTTATAAAAACCTGTATTTCTAGGCGTTTAAAGCATTTAACAGCCAGCTGAGGGTCTGACAAGGAAAAAGCTAAGTTGGTGAACTTTAACTCCGAACTGCCGTGTATGCGTTTCATGTGACAAGCAGCTGCATATTCGCCACTAGCGTGATGAGAGAAACTAAACTGCGCAACAGCTTCATTCTGGACAACGGCGTTTTTATTTTTGATCTTGAGCAACATTGTGTTCAGCTGCGAGCACATCACAGTGACACGTGAGCAGCAGAAGCGGCTATGTAGCCGATGCTAGCCGAACAGCTACCCTCCCTGCTGTTGATACCCCCGGCTGGGAATTGTCCGAAGATTCTCAATACTTTTAGTCGATAACAAATTACCCAAAATGTGTAATTTGAGCTCACTGGGTTGGTCTAAACCGGTTTTAGCTGTATTAAAGCAGAGCGCGGCTCTATAATTTGCCCGTACACCATACCAGAACTGGTTAGCTTGTTTAGCATTAGCAACACAGCTGGCTTCAGATGAAGCTAGTAGCGGTTACTGTCATCGCCATTAAAAAAAAAAAAAAAAAACGCTCCTCGTTTTGTGCGTGTAGTAACAAACAAACAAACATATCCAACTGTGGTAATGTATAGTAGATTAGACAACGGAGATTCCGCGCTTGATTGTCCCAAGCTAACGACAGCAGAGCCCGGTGGCCGTGATCGCTGCATCTTCATGTTTGTGGACGGCCGAGGCCCGAGCTTCAGAGCCGCGCCACAAACTGACATCACCGCGAACAGCTAACCTCAACTTTTTACCTCGTGCAGCTGTCGCTCCGCGGCTTCCCGCAGGTTGGGGTCCATCGTGCCCCGAAGGGCCTCGACCAAAGACTCGGGATCCATTGCGAAAACTCTGTTTGCGGCTCGGATTTTAATTTTTCAGAGGTCTATCAGTTCCCAGTCACTGCGCACATGGACGCACGGCTCTCCGGTTACCCGGCGCGAAAGGAAGCAGTGAATGAAGTACCCGGATAGATCAGCGCCAAATTTGTGCAACACGAACATCCGGCTGCAGCTGCACCACGTGGGAGTTGTAGTTCAGATTGGAAATCGGCTAAATTACATAATATTAATATTAATAATAATAATATACTGGATATATCTGATAATATTCAGAAACATTTACTGCTAATATTCTGTGTACTACAACCAAAGATCATATGAGACATTTTCAATTCTTGAAATTTGCCTTTTGACGAGCCATAAAACTGACAACACAATTAAATGAAAGCATAACAAGTTGGCTGGTTTCCTTTTAAATACACAGAATTATTATTATTATTATTGTTGTCTTTAGACAGCACATTTAATGGTTGTCAGGAACCTCACTAAAGAGTCTGAGGACCTACACGCCTAGTTTCAGAGTTAGTTTTTAATTAGCAAGTTACTCCATACGACAAGAAATTTTACTTTGCTACCACTTGTTCTTTTAAGTTTCTACGGCATGCAAAATATGTAAACATAAATATATTTTTTGCAAATATGAATATATACATATAAACAAAAGTAGATGCCTCTGTGGCGGCTGGTTTTTGCAAATAGTGCCCTGTAGTCCTGATCCAAACGTCCTATCTATCTATCTATCTATCTATCTATCTATCTATCTATCTATCTATCTATCTATCTATCTATCTATCTATCTATCTATCTATCTATCTATCTATCTATCTATCTATCTATCTATCTATCTATCTATCTATCTATCTATCTATCTATCTATCTATCTATCTATCTATCTATCTATCTATCTATCTATCTATCTATCTATCTATCTATCTATCTATCTATCTATCTATCTATCTATCTATATATATATACATGTATATCTATCTATATATACATCTATCTATCTATCTATCTATCTATCTATCTATCTATCTATCTATCTATCTATCTATCTATCTATCTATCTATCTATCTATCTATCTATCTAGATAGATCTATCTATCTATCTATCTATCTAGATAGATAGATAGATAGATAGATAGATAGATAGATAGATAGATAGATAGATAGATAGATAGATAGATAGATAGATAGATAGATAGATAGATAGATAGATAGATATGTGTGTGTGTGTGTGTGTGTGTGTGTGTGTGTGTGTGTGTGTGTGTGTGTGTGTATGGATTTAATATTATCCGTTCTAGGTTTTTTTATTGGAAGCCACTGCTTTTACTTACAAAAATTTTCCAATATTATCTTCAATATATGGATAATGTTGGAGTAAGGACAGCTTCCTTACTCCATATACGAGGTGTTAGAATCTGCACACATCTTTTTGACAGCGTCCTTACTCCACAGATGAGAGGTTAGTTGTAACTCTTAGTTGGATAGCTCTTTATCCCAAACAATACCTACTACATGGGGGTCAAAATGAAAAAAAAAATATTTTGGATACTTTCTACCTATCCAACTACGAATGCCAAATGTTAAATTTCAGTTATCAAATTGTATTATTTGGTTTTAAAAAAGTATTTGTTTACAGTGCTTTTGAATCGCCAGGCCATTGTGTAAGTGTAGCCAGGTTCCAGCAGGGGGCGCTACCGTCGGTGGTGGAGCGTTTGCAGCTCATATCGTAGAGGTAAAAGGTCGCTCTGTGTAACGTGTCAGCAGACTGTCACCATACCCGGTGTTACTGTGCCGGGGTTGTTACCGATTCACCCATTAATATACAGAACAACTATCCTAGCAGCCACTGTAAAAAAATGGCCAAGAAGCGGAGAGATGTACGAGATACGGACGATTTATCTTCATCAGCGCAGACGGAAGTGAAGTCCAGCGACAGAGACTCTCGACATCTGATCGGTATGTTCTCTTTAGCGGCTAACTGTGACATGGGAGGAAAGGGGAATACAGAGTAGGCAGCGTATGGGGCTGGGGTCGTCTTGTTTACACGAACATCGGTCCGTGTTGAAGAGCAGGAGCTAATGTTAGCCGCAAGGAAGCTAGTGAAAAATTAGCCCCGAGCGATGACTGCGATCGTTAGCCTGATATAATCAACGCTGGTAACAAGTTCAATAATTAAACAGCGAAAACACGCTGTTATCTTTTCAAAATAGTGACGCCCCAAAAAGCTAAAATGATGATATATTAAAAAAATTATAAAGAACACACCAAAGTTTTACTCCCTGTCACTAGAGAAATACTAATAGTTGGTTAGCAAAGCTAGTCCTTGGACCAGCGTTGATCTTCTTTAGAGACAGTCAACAGTAATCAAGTCCTTGAAAATGTACAGGCATCTGTCACGATAACAAACCATCGAGGCAAGTTGTCCAGTTCCTGGTTCTTAGTTTTAGATATTGCTGGATTGTTTTTGCTCGTCATATCTCATTAGTTTGCGTAAAGTTGTGTGGCTGGATAAATGTTCTGCTAAAAATACACTATTTGCAACTGACAAGAATTATTATTATTATTATTATTATTATTATTATTATTATTATTATTATCAATAATAATAATAATACAAATCTTTATTGTCATTGCAACATACATTCCAATGAAATTTGTTCTCTGCATTTAACCCATCCCCTTGGGGAGCAGTGGGCTGCCATTGTGCGGCGCCCAGGGAGCATTCTGGGCTTAAGTGTCTTGCTCAGGGACCCAGTGTGGCAGTCTGTGGGAGTTGAACCCAGAACCTGCTGAAATTGATTTAATAACATAGCACATGCATAACAGAAGATCATGTCATTTAGACGTGTAAATTATATCAACTTGTAATCGTCAAAGCAGTAGGATAATTGCAATAGTGGGCTTGGGTTGCAGTACTTGCAGGTATTACCATATGTAACATTAGTAATGGTGGCCTATGCTTTCATAACCAACTGCAGCCCAAATTTCTTTTGGTCCAAATGTCTGAGCACTTTTAAAAGAAATACGAATTTGACAATTGTCTGCTTAAAATCGGGATCCTTTGCACATTTACTTGTAGTTATAAGTCATGTTGTGTATGTGGAGGGGGTGTTATTTATTTCCCAAATTATGCTGCCTGTGTATACCTGGAAAATCCAAAATAATCAAGAATACTGCTTTCTCCAACCTTGTGTTGTGGAAAGTTTGTAACTTTCTGAACTTTATTCTATATTGTCCAAATGTCCATCTCACCCATTTCACATAACAAGATTGTTCAATACTTGTTCCTATATTTAAAAATAGAGGACTTATATAGTTATTAAATACATAAAAAAGAGTTTAATCAACAGGATTTGTTTCTTGCTGTCTGTCAGTAGATTATTGAGATTAATTAAATATTTTTGAAAATCACAGCTTCAAAAATTCTATAGGAAATTGCATTTCCATATATTATGTTACTCTTTTTTAAGAAGGTGCCTGAAAACCAACTATTTTAAAATGGTTCAGTAAACTTACAATATAACTTTAGGGAAAATTGTTATGTAACTTATCTTTCTTTCAAAGCAAAAACTGCCATCAACATTTGAATCAGATTCATGTGGTATGATCTGTCGTAGTTTTTCTATTTTTTTTTTCTTTTTTAACCCTAATTCCTAAATAAGTTTAAGTTTTTATCATTTATATTAAATTTGTCTGCCTGGTTCTATCCATTATACCTTTTCACATATTTAGTTTGATTGAACAGGAAAGGGCTAAAATGCCCTCAGAGTAAAGTTCTGTCTTTAGACCACCCTTAAATAGCTGTATCTCTCCTGAAAGTAATCGTTGAATGCTCGATTAAATGAGCTGCAACAGCAATAGCGGGAGTCTGTCCCACATGAGAGCCCGGGTTGCTTTAGGGACCTCAGCAAGTGATGCAAAACACACAAACAAATTACACAAAACTCCTGGGGAGCATGTTTCTCTTCTGTTACAGGAAACGTTGCAATTGTAGGGATCGTAAACTATCGTTTTCTTTTCTCACAGAGGCCCAACAAAGTATAGGAGGCTCAACACGCATGTCTCTGCTAATTCTGGCATCGATATTCGCCTGCTCTGCCTCCATCATGTACCTGGTCTACAGGAACTTCCCAGAGCTTCAAGAGTAAGTTGCTACTTGGTTTAACCAACTATAAACAGGCCGTCTGTGGGGGACAGTATAAATAAATCTTTCTAAGTAGGGATGCACAGATATGAAAAAAAATGGGCCATTATCGATATCCGATATTAATGTTGCTGTTATATCTGATAAATGCTTATATTCATGTAGGGTTGGACGATACAGAAAAAAAGCATGTCGGTAAAATATAAATCATATTGATCGATATAGATAATTATCGACAAATTCAAAGCATATATTGAGATGCAGAACACACAAACATTGAATTTAAACTCAAACCTTTTGGAAAAAAAAGAAAAATTAACGCTTGCTCTCTTAACTCTTTGAAAGGGGCGGAGCTTGGTTCCTGGGTCTGCGTTTGTCGATTGGTTGGGAGGATGTAATGAATGTAATATTAATCTACATGGCTAGAATGCAAAAGGAAGGAAAACTGTTACTTTATTGAACTTTTTATTGACCCTTTTTTTTTTTTTTTTTCTATCATCGATAAACGTCTGTTGATCGATATATACAGTGTTGTTATTGAATTATCGTCCAGCCCTAGATTCCAGTCGCGTTTTGCCAGTAGCTGCTGGCTTGACTGCAGGTTGGACCCTGTGACTGAGCTTTAACAGAGCTTCAGATTTTAACAGATTTTACTCAAAACCATTAACAGGAGCAGACTTTGTGTATCCTGGGGAAATTATTAAGCTATTCTTGTAGTAAAAATCAACATGGCAGTTTTTTGTTCAACAGAGAGGAAAGGTTTGTATGAAAACTCAGCAAATCAAACATGAACAGGATTGATCATTCATTGCCAGAAAAATAATTTTTGTAATAAATGTGTGGTTATACTTTAATTTATTAATACCGCTTCACGGTTTACTTATTCACAGCATAACTGTCAGGTGTTGTAACATGTCGGGTTTAGAGGACTAGCCTTTCACAGAAATGACGACATGGTTCTGTTTATCTGAGAATAGATGATATTGGGATGTTGTTCTTTATTCTCAATTACAAATGTCCCTTTTCTTTTTTTTATTAATACAGTGATGAAATGGAAAAAATCAAGATCCCTAAAGACATGGATGATGCCAAGGCCTTAGGAACAGTGTTGTCCAAATACAAGGACACCTACTACACCCAGGTGTTGGTTGCGTACTTTGCAACCTATATTTTGTATCCTTAAAAAGAAAACTAATATATTTCAGTTTTGCCTCTTGGGAAAGGGGAAATCCTCAATTTTTTTTTTTTTTTTTTTTTTGGATCATGATAGCTAGTAAATCAAATTTGATGTGAACGTAGTGTAATAATCTCAGCTTGACGACATTTCTTAGACCATTTCTATTTTATCTTTATTACTTTTTAACTGATCCTAATGCATTTGTAAAGTCGTTCACCTTAACACTCCCGTCAGCCTCCAGACGTTTGCCATCCCTGGATCGATCTTCCTCAGCATCCTGTCTGGCTACCTTTACCCTTTCCCTTTGGCTCTTTTCTTAGTCTGCTTGGTGAGTAACAAACAAAATGAGACCGAAACAGGCAGCAATGCACAGTGACAACTGAATCTATGTAAAAATATAAGTGCACTTTCAGGAGAATCAGCGTATCAGCACAGTGATTTCTTTCTCCTTATATCTATATGTAATCCTTACTTAGCATACAAATCTAGGAAAAAAAACGTCTCAGTAAACATTGCAAAAATAACCTGTATTTAAAAAGGAAATTGCATACAAGAATTGTTGCTGTTCTTATAAGAAACAGTCTTTTTTTTTTTTTAAGGCACGGTCACTACAAAGTTTCTGTTTTTAGCTCGCCACACATCTGTTTGCCAGGAGTGGCTGTGAACCCATCTTGTAACACTTTTCATTTCTGTATATTCTAATGATGCACGCAGAAACAGAATGACAGAATATAAATTGAATAACGTGTTCATATTTTAGCGAGGGTTGTGGTTGAAGTGTGAAAACCCCAAAGCCTCAGCGTCTTCTCTGGAACGTAATGGTCTGGTCGCTAAATAACTGCACAGCTGCTGTTTGAAGTCAAATTGGCTAACAATATCGCTGCGTGTTAAAGATAGCGTGTTGTCATTAAAAACAAAAAGATTTTTGATGTTTCTTTTTAATTAAAGCCAAGAGGTTTTCATTCCTGTATGTTTTTTTTTATATTAATTTATTCATCATGTGTCTAATTTACTGGCAGTGCTCTGGTCTTGGAGCTTCGTTCTGCTATCTGTTGTCATATCTGGTGGGCCGACCCGTGGTCTACAAATACCTCACAGAGAGAGCGCAGAAATGGTCCCAGCAGGTAAATAAGAATAATAACTTCTGCTTTTAAGGATATTCTTGAGGTATAGATCTAAATATTGCTCTGCAGCAGGTTTTAGACGAACTACAGATGATGCTTTTGATCAAAATAGTATGAAGTTAAAACTGATTTCCACTACTTTTATGGCTTAATGGTCAGTCTATGAATCAAGCTATAGTTCTGAATGAATACAGTGAAGTTGTTGGGATCTTTCCTGTTTGGTAGTACTGTGAATCTGAATGTTTTAAAGTGATTCATCTCAAGCTCCTAAAAAATAAATGTTATTTTGAATCACAAAATTTGTAAAATGTGTATTTTTTAATAATAATTTTTTTTTTTTTGCTTTTTGTTGACAGGTTGACAAACACAGAGATCATTTGATCAATTACATCATCTTCCTGCGGATAACCCCCTTCCTTCCAAACTGGTTCATTAACATCACCTCACCTGTCATCAACGTGCCTTTGGGGGTATTCTTTGTTGGCACCTTCCTCGGTAACATCCTTTGTGCTTTCTGTTTAACGTTACGGTTCAATTGTACCGATCGGTTGTCCCTAACTTGTGTTTAACCCGGCTGCTCGACAGGAGTGGCGCCACCCTCCTTCGTAGCGATCAACGCCGGAACAACGCTGTACAAGCTCACCACGGCCGGCGAGGCCGTGTCCTGGAACTCCCTGGCCGTGCTCGGCGTGCTCGCTGTGCTCTCCATCTTGCCCGTCTGCTTCCAGAAGAAGCTGCAGCAGAAACTTGAGTAGAACTCTTGAAGAACACCTCAGCGTCTCATTCGCTGACTGATCCTAGCGTTCCTTTAGCTCGGCTCAGGAACACGCCGCTGTTGCTTGGCGCGACTACCGGCGTGCTGTCTGCGGAGAAGTCGTAACAAGCTCTGACCACAAAATGCATGTTGTGGGTTTTTTTTTTTTTTTTTTGTTTTGTTTCCCTCATGTTAAGTAAAGTGTAAACTATCTGCTTCTGTGCAGATTTTATTTAATTTTTTTGTGATGTATGTTGCTCATTCTGGCACATCTTGTAAATAAGAAATCAGATTTATTCGTTTTTTTTTTTCATTTAAGGCACTGCATAATTGGATTACTTCCGGATAAGTAAAGGTACTGTAGGAGCATACCTTCATGGTTCTTCTGCAGGTCACAGGTTTATATGATGTCTGCAGCAGAGCTATTAGTATCTCTTTGAAATTTTACTAAACAATCTTTAAAGTTACTGGCACAGCGGTTGCCAACAGTAGCATCTTTAAATCCCTAATGTCTTTTAATATTTATTTGATCTTTATTTTTGTGTCAAGTTTTATCTAAATTTTCTGCAGTTATTGTCACACTGGTCTTATTTTTTGAAAGCGTATTGTGCCTGGATACTCCGCCACAAAGCTCTGTTTCTTTTTAACCTCTACGTTGATATGAGCCACCTGAAGCAGGACTCTGCTTTCTTTCTAGAGGACTTGTTCTAAGTTAATGTTTGTCTTCCTGAGAGGACTTCCAGGGATGGATTCTCTTCTGCTAGTAATTTTTTTACTTTATTAAAAGCCAATATAAATGAGTTTTACTCAAAAGAAATTGTGTGGTCAAAATGCCTATTTGAAATTTATAAAAAAAAAAAACACTGGCAAAGTAATTATCTTGAGTTGATGATTGCATTATTGCAACTATGAGCTGATTCTCCTAATTTTTATACAAGTGATTTAAGTTCATTTCTTTGTGTTCATCTTTTTTTTTTGTTATTTTTCCCATTGTAAGACTGCAAAAATACTTGGTGGCAGGAAAGCAATGTGTTGCTTTTACTGGTTCCA
Organism: Fundulus heteroclitus; assembly: GCF_011125445.2. Taxonomy (NCBI): domain Eukaryota; kingdom Metazoa; phylum Chordata; class Actinopteri; order Cyprinodontiformes; family Fundulidae; genus Fundulus; species Fundulus heteroclitus. The sequence continues at coordinate 2,794,244 of NW_023396792.1, read as the reverse complement.
GTTCTTCATGCTGCCGTATGTGACCATGGTCTTTATTTTATATAACTCCTGTAACCCTTTTACAGTGGTAACTTATTACACAGTTTTCATTTTTAATGTCTTAACAAAGGATGTTAACTGCACTAATGTCCCTCTAAAAATGACAATTGAGTTGATTATTCAAAAATTAACTTATATAAAAGTTGCTTTTTGTTGTGTTTTAATAGAGATTCATTTATACACCGGAAATACACTGACTTACACTGAAAAATGGAGCTTGTCATGCGTTTAAAGACATCTATAAATCACTATGAAGTCGATCTTATTCCAGCTTCATATATAATTAGAACTTTAAATAATTTATTTCCTCCAAATACTGATTTTTTTTTTATTCTTTTGCCAAAAAGAAGAAAGTGGCTACATTTTGTGCAGAATCACCAGCTATAGACTTATTACTGAATATTTATTATTTCTGGCTGTTATTTTATTCCTCTCAATTCAAATAAATCGGGGGATATCTGTCACTCCCCTTTTTTTTTCAATGATTAAAAAAACAGTGTTATTCTCTTCTGTGTAATGATGTTCTTCTGTATCAAACATGTTACAACTTTCTTCCTATCCAGACTAAACGTTTTCTTAAAGTCAAACCCACATCAAATGATCTTTTTACACAGTGATTAAACTGAGTTTTATATAAATTGAACTTTTTTGTAGATGCTGAATGTTGTATTTCTCAAATGTGAGGTATAAATTGATTGGTTGGTCTAATGGGCTCTTTGTTATCCTATAACATCCAGTTGACTTGAAGATCAACTTAATTACAGTTCAGGCATCATTTAAATCAATCTTCCTTATTATTGGCCTAACTTGAAATTCTACAAAATAAATCCTTTTTTTTTTTTTTTATGGGGCAGAACACTCAATCAAAATGAGAGAATAGTGCCATCAGGTGGTGACATTGGGTCATTCAGGCCTTTCTTGCAGCCTCAGGTTTTTTGATGGAGTAAAAGCTTTTGTTTGGATGCTTTGAAATTTAAACAGAAAATTTTTTTCCATTTGACATTAAGAACATTTAGAGATTAAAAACCTTTTTATGTGGCAATAATATTTTAGATCTATTAAAAGACTCCTTTAAACAAAGCAACACAATAACTAACTTAGAGACCCAAAATATCCACTTTAAAAATGTCCCTATTTAGATCTCTGAATAAATTGAAAATATATATTAAAAAGGCTAATAAGAAGCTAAGTATCTGTATACATAAACACCTTGTTCAGTTTTCCCCTAAGTTGGGGGTGAATTCAACAAGGCCGTCAACCTGGTATCCTCTTCAGAAATCAAAGTAAATAAAAGCAATTACTGAAAAGGGGTATTAAAAACAGTTTTTAATAAATTGGTTGTTGTTTATGTTGTGAACCCGTTTTAAATGCTTGTTTATCCACTCAATAGTTGATTGTGTCTTATTAATTTGTGCGTTAGTAGCTGAAAAAGTTGGTAACCACTGAAACAATGTCTGCTGGAAATTAGTGACAAACTTTATAAGCAGTTCTAAGCACCCTGCTCAATCATTTAGAGAAGTATGTATTGTATTGTTTGAATACTCAGTTTCCTTTGTATATATAGGTTTTAATTTTCATTTGAAGCAGCTGAAGGTTCACAAAAGTACTGTACTTATGCCCAAATTTTGGGTACTCAGAAGGAAATATATCTGAGCTAATTATGCAAATGAAGATTATGATTTGTTACATTTATGTAGATGGAACCTAATGTTAGAAATTAGGTTTAATATAAAGGGTTTGCTAATTTTAGGAACCTGATAAACCATATTTGAAGTAACGCTCCTGAGCAGGGGAATGCAACCTTTGAGCTTTTTCAGATAATTGGATTGGACCAGTAAATTTTTTCAGATCTCTTTTCTTTTTCATCAAGTAGGAAGATATGTGTCTTGTTTACATCCCTTTTTACAAATACCAACATCCTATTGAAAAAAATGTATCGATCCTCTTAAAAACTTTGATCCATTTTTTTTAAACCAATAAAATAACAGAAATTGTGGTCCTGAAAGCAAATTTCCCATAGTAGATATTTATCCAAAACTAAAAGTTGTCTTTTTTTCAAAGAGTCAGGTAGCATTAGAGGACTCAACGGGTGTTAGGACTTTTATTTTGAAAGGTGTTTTACTTTGAAGGAGCCGGCGGATGTGCGCGGCTTCTGCGCTTCCTGCTGCGGCTTTTCAGCTAAATATGAGTGCAGATTTTCTAGGCTCTCAGTAGCGTCTCGCACGTAATGGCCAGGAGAAATCAGTTCTCCGAGCTCCTTTAATATGCTCCCTGCTCCAGGGGCGACGGCACCACCGGACCAGTCTCAAAATGACCACCGGCTTCAGCTCCGGTTCCTCCCGGTTCGCAGATTATTTCGTGATCTGCGGACTCGACACCGAAAGCGGGCTGGAACCCGACGAACTGTCCGGTAAGCCTATTAGCCGTTGGGGTAAAAAACGACGTGCTGATAGCCTGGGAGATATAAGAAAATACTTTGTCTTATTAATAATAATATTATTATTATGTGTATTTCGTTTGGGCTTTCTTGTCTTCTCTCCTGGAATAACCTTTATCTGTGTGTGTTAAATATTTACGGTTGGCTGCTGGGGTGAAGGCAGCGCGAGCAGAATAACGCCGGGCCTAGTTTACCTTCCCTCCGCCTGTTTGTTTGTAACGCGGCTCGGTTAGGACCGACGGGATTACCGACTGGTTATTCCTCTTTATCTCGTCTTAATTCAGAGGCTGACCTCAGCCTTCTCTATGACCCGTTTCGGAATACACATTTAGGGTAAAAAAAAAAAAAAAAAAAAAAAACTCGTCGTAGAAGTGAATTATTATTTGTTAATGGGTGTGTATGTGTTACCGGTGATGCATGCTTGCATATATACCTGTTAGCATATATATGGAGCATAGACCTCATAACAACAGCCCTGCGCACATGCGTCAGATGCCCCCCCCCCCCTCTATCCACCAACATACATGATATCCACCAGAGACACGCTGTACTTACAGCGCTTTCAAAGGGCGCACCCTTCCTTTCAAAAACACAATTCAATAACAAAAATAGCCTAAATGCCTAATGTTAGCACAATAGGTCGTAGGTGTGCTTGATGAACTGTAACAGTTGTTTTGTTGTTGTTGTTTTTTTTTATAATCAGTAGAAGGGTAAATAGTGGTTGAATATGGTAAATAATGAGGTACATGTGTGATCTGAGGGCTGATCTGATCAAATTCAGATGGTTGACACTTTCAAGAGAAAAGTTGCACCTCTGACTCCTGCTGTGAAGAAGATTTTGGAGGTGTTTGTTATGCTGGGGGGGTGATTAGTTTAAATGCTGTGATGTGAGTGGCCAACACTTGATTACAGGTGATTGGTCCCGTTAATGTTTGATGACCAGGGCGGTGATGTCAGGGCACACGGTGCTGGATGTCAAGCCGGCTGACGTGCCGGACTGACGTCTGGGAAGGAAATCCAAGCACGAAACGAGGCAATATATCTTCCAGCTTTTAAACTGTGGACCAAGCTTTACCAAAGCTTTTCTGTAGGCAAACTTTTTTTTGCCTCTCCTCCCTTTTTTTAGGTTTGGCCCTGTTCTGACCGCACAGAACGATCCAGTACAGCATCGTATTGCTAGGCTTTCGCATTGTTTAATACGGGTGTTTGCTGAGCCTCATGGATCAGCGGCTAACCCCGTCCCTGAACTTGTGATATCGCTCGGCCGAAGACGCTGTCGCTGCTCGTCACTGTCAGCAGAGACGAGCTGAACTCTAAACTTCTTTAATTCAAAGTGGAGTAATTCTGATCACCGTCTCCTAATTCAAATTTGCGTGCTATGCAACAAAGTCGGTTTTGGGGAAATAAGTTGGATATGAAACCTGAGTTTTTTGGGGGGTTTTTTTTAGGTCTGTTGATTAACTTCAAAGGTTTTTTGCTGTTTTTTTTTTTTTTTTTTAGGAGGTTAAACCCCGTGAGGCATGGATCGGCCTTATCAGTGCAGTGGGCAGGTTAGCACTAAGGTGTGATGGCTCAATCGTCCCCATCTTGCACTAATGTCAGGGCTTTCCATAGCAATGTCACTGTTTAACGCTACTTCACGGGGAACCCCTGAATGTTGAACTAAAGACGGCACGCCTCTGATGGTATCTTTTTTTTTTTAAGATCCCATTTGCATGCCGATTGCTCCATTATGCCCATTAACAGAAGAGAATCACTGAGGCTGTTTTTACGCTCCGCTGATTGGCTAAAAAAAACGAGCCTAACGGGCAAGAACCGCACGCCAGAACCCCGTCAGGTTCGGCTGTCTTTAGCCGGGCAAGCCGGACTATTTTGACTTCTGCAACGTCACTGATTAAAAGCCTTTGGTGTCGGGGGAAATTTTCCCCGTTATCTCCTCTCCTTGTCATGCTAGCGTGATTTATTGTGACTCAGCGGGTAGTGAAAGGCCTGTGAGGCTACTGCTGCTGCTGCTAACAAGAAGTTCTTTTCTCCTTTAAAGCAATAACGTGACCAAAAATCATTTTACTTTACTGAGGCTGACGTGCTTCTCTTTTTTTACTTCCTTTGCTTAAGTTCCTGTTTGCAGCCTTAAGGACATCTTCGCTGTGAGTTCATGGGATGAATGAATTCTTAAGAGCATGCAGGCACTCGGGTTATCTCAACGCTAACGTTTCAGTCCTGATACAGATGCCCAGAAAAAATATCCCATGCCTGTGTTTGCCTCCCTGTATAGCTAAACCCGAAACTTGTCATTGCTTAGAAATCTGATTATTCTTCAAAATAAAGTACGTATGCTGGGTTCAGTTAAGTAGTTGATTTAAAAAAAAAACATTTTATGGAATAAACACGGATATGGACTGTTAAACAAACATTTAACAGTACAGATAAGGATCTAGTCCATGCAAATGGATTCAGCAGCAGCCCCCTCGTTTTGTACCATCATTTATGTTTTTTATTTTTTTGTTTATGTGATCAACTTGAGTAAGCTGGGTCCTACTAGAGCTACGTTTCCATGGGTTCAGACCAGTTTCTGCTCTACTTGTCGGCTTTAGTTTGGGTCCGCGTTATTGCCGATTTACTTATTTTACCAGCTACACTTACTACTGAATATATGAGCAACGTGTTTGTTTGGGGTGCTAATCGTTGCCTCTTTACCATGAGCGGCAGTTCCTGTGGTAGGATGGAGCCGCCGTGCATTATCTGCGCCAACTCTGCGCCGGTCGGGGGTCGCATCGTAAACGATGGAGCTCAGACCGTCTCAACGACGGGGCCTGGCTGAAAGTTAACATGTAAACAGAAAGCAGTATGCTGTCTGGCATGTGGACTACTTCACCTCTGCAGATACAGAATCTTTGCTCACCAAGTCATATCCTACTTAAACATCAGCGCGTCTGTGGTTAAGATGGTTGACGAGGAGGGTAGCGCTAGCAAAGCTAGCATCTAGGCTTATTGGCTTCCTCCAGCTCTTCAGCTTTCCTGTTGGCGTGCCGCATAGGCAGAACTCCTACAGTCAATGCTTTTGCCTTTTCGACTAAACGGGGTCACAAATGCTCTCCTCGGCACGTGTTTGCCATGTTAGGGGCGTTTTCAATTCTCAGCCGACACGCTTTGTTTTGATTCTCGGCCATAGTCAAGCCATTTTTATTATTATTATTTTAACAACCATTGTAGGTATGCTGTAAACCAGAAACAAAGTTACTAAAGGTTCTAAGAAACATTGATGCGACTAGTCCGAGGGGAAAAGAAACATAATAATTTAGTTTTTCTGACATTTGATCAGGTGTGAAGCTCAGCTTGTCTGCTTGTCAACTTTTACTTTCATAATTATTCTAAAATTATGATTTCCAGTTTATTTATTGAACACAGGTAAAGACAATTAAATCCCATCTGACTCTTTTCCATATATCAGCAGGTTTTTCTCACAGCTTTTTAGATGGTATTGTTTCTTTTCAGATATGCATAACATTTAAAAAGTCTCTAAAATGCATCTTACTGTTACTTGGGATGATTTTTTTTGTCTTTAATCTTGCTTTGAAAATCACCTTCTTTTTTTTTTTTTTTTTTTAAACTGCAACTTCATTGCATAGGAAGTGCATGTTTTTTTTCCCCAGGTGTGTGATAACACTTCTTTAAAGTGCCTGTGCGGAGACTGAAAATGTAACCCACCGAAACTTTGCTCATACGCGCCGCCTGGGCCTTTGAGGTCAAACATCTCTGATGTTCTACTTACAGCATTTTGCTGCTGTTTACTGTAGAAAGAGGTTAGGGGCTTTTGCCCTTATCATCTGTTTCAGTTATGAGTTGATGAAAGGAAATGGTGTGGAAATTCCATTTTCACAGGCTACAGATGAAACTCTGTTGCAGGTACGCTGTTCCTCGAAGTTCTCCTTTCTGCTAAGTCAGGAATAAATAAAAGAGAAAGCTATAGGATGTGGTTCTGGGGTTCAGGTTTCAAATAGTTGGCTGCTATCGGTTTGATTTTCTTTGACTAATGCTTCATTTTCAGAAAGAAATCTTAAAAAAAAAGAAAAAAAAAAAAAAAGAAACAAGTTTATTGATTAACAGTGTTGTGTTTCTGTTATCTCCTATTAGGGTTGGCTGAGTCAGCGGGGTAGAAATGCAGAAGTTGGGGATTTCTGTCGGTGGTTGCTTAGAAAAGGTCAAGTCAGCACCTTTTAAGTTGTTTTGTTGGTGATTTTTAGAGATGCACCAGCCACTCAGCCAGAGATCTGTCACCATGTTTCATCTAGAAATGCATCAACCAGATGGGTTTGAGCAGGTAAAGATTAGTGAATCATCTTTTGACACCCAAATCTGGTAGTTCCTTTTGAATTTGTGAAGTCCATCAAGATAAATGAAAAGTCTATTAAAGAAAAACCTGTTGCATAGATTATCTTCTGCGCGCCCTACGAAATTGGTGTTGTCCAGCAAAACCCTGATTGGTGCCTCTTTTATTAGTACAGTTAAATTAATAATGATTATCTCCTAAGCATTGCTTGCCTAAACCTTTTTAGTTAGTTTTTTGTCTTTTAACATAATAATAATACCAAAAAGGTTGTTAGTTGTTGAAACCCAGACATTGGAGGACCGATGCGTTCCTTTTTACGTTATTAAGAAAGTTCACACTTTGAGCAATTTTAAATGAGTTTAGGCCTTTTAATTTGGCTGAAACAAACTGCGGGCTTGGTGAGTGATGTTGTGAATGTCATAAACAAACTCTTTCTCTAAGCTGGTTTTCTCCAGGGATATAAATGAAACTTGCCGTGTGATTTATTCGTGATATGACGTGTTAAGTCTTGTACAGTGGAGAGACAAAAAAAAAAAAAACAAAGAAATGGATTCAAAAAATGTCTTTTCAGCGCAGCGTTTGGCAGCGCAGCCGGCACCTGATTTGCATATGTATGACCCTGCGGCCTCTCAGGGACTCTGGAAACAGCAGGAACTGAGGGACATGAGTAAACTCTGTGGACAGGCTCTCTTTATTCAGATGCTAAATATCCTTTTTAAATTTTCTGGGCAGGCTCTCTTCAACCCCTCTCTGCAAACAAATGAGGATGAATGGCTCGGCTAGAAAGCTCGCTCAGTCTCATTGATAATTTTTGCTCGGCAGCTCGCTAATCGGTTAGATTTTTGCTGTCAATCTCTCTGTAAATCAATCGTAACATTTTTTTGGGGATCATTATGAGGGCAGTTTGTAGCAGCGTGCCTTACTAGATTTTTCTTTTTCTATTTTTCTAAACATCCGTCACATTACTTTATCACCTAATCATATAAAAAAGAGAGGAAAACTGGCTAAATTAAAAAAATATATATTTCGGATGATGTGTGAAACGCTGCCCCGTTCTCCTTTTTGAATAAAACTTGCACGATCTTATTCGGAACCTCTGATGTGCTTTTGAGAACTGGAGATTTGCATTGGTTCCCCAAAATAGCCATGCAGTTACACCCTTTATCATTTGTTTTTCTCAGGGGAAATTCATTCAAAACTAAAGTTGAAGCACATTTTAGGATCTTCTTGGCTTGATTTTTGTCTTTTTTTTTTTGTCTTTTTTTTTTCTAGGAACATAGAATGTGAGAGGATAGGGTTAGCCAGCACCTTAAAGCATGATGGGATGTTGAAATCATTCCCTGCTGTGAGGGAACATGTTTGTATTTTCCAAAGGCTCTGACCGGGGCTGGGAGATGTGACCTAAAATTAGGGTCATGACACAGTTTGGATTTCTACACACATAGTTCTTTATCACTGTAACAAGGATCAACTCTATTGCTTCGGCAACAGCTCGTCAGACTCTGACCTTTCTGTCAGCAGCAGTACAAAAGCAAACATATTTTGCAGGCATTTTTCCTCATGATGCAACAGCAGATGTTATCTCTAACAAGTTGAATCCCAAAACACAGCTGCATGTTAGTTTTTTTGAGATATCGAATGCTCACCATTATGGGTACAATTCTAACATTTTTGTGTTTAGATAATTTTTTTCCCTATAACTACTGTTATATAAGTAGTCTGTATATAACAGTATATAAATATATATATTTGCTTTCTTTTCAAAATAACACAATGCTATCAGTGTCTAATCCGCTGGCAACAACAGAGTACACCCTTAAATGAAAATATCCAAATTGGGCCCGATTAGCCGTTTTGCCTTCCTGGTGTCATGGGACTTGTTTGTGTTACAAGGCCTCAGGTGTGAATAGTCAGCAGGTAAAGTTGGTGTCATCAGCCACACAGTAGAGATCGGCCGATGCAGGTGTTTTAAGGCCGATACCCACTATTTTGACATCGGTCTAACCCAGGGGTGTCAAACATACGGCCCGCGGGCCGGATTCGGCCCGCCGAACAATTTAGTCCGGCCCTGTGGCTAAATGCATTATCATTATAAATTTTTTTTTTTTTTTTTTTTTTCAGTGTCCTGTCTGGCAATGTGGCAATAAGATGCCACAAAGAGCTCATCAGATTTGACTTTCACAAGTGGACAAGATAAAAGGAAGAGAATGATAAAACAATTATTGAAAAAAAACATGTATTTTGTTTAATTGAAAATATGCAGTTCCTAGCTGTGTTTTAATTAGCAGATTAGGCTTCAGGTGTGGAAAAATTTAAATCATTTCTTAATTTTTATCTGTTTGATGTATTTTGTCATGCAGAACAGTGTTTTTAAGTTCCAAAAAATGTGAATAAATGTTTTTCAACATTGTATAATCACTGTGATCAGTTCTTATGCATAATGCACTTAAGTAAATGTTTAACTGTGTAAAAGTATTGTTGAAATTGCACATACTTTTCTTAAAAACGCTGAGGTTATTCATAATATTTTGTGTAAAAGTGGAATTAATTTAATATAAAAATCAACAAGTTCACATTTATTAGTTATATTTAATATTGCAATGAGTTTACTCGTGTGGCCCTCTTGAGATCAGATTAAGCTGTATGCGGCCCCTAAACCAAAATGAGTTTGACACCCCTGGTCTAACCAATACCCGATATGTGCTGCCGATTTTATTTTTTTCCCCCTTCATTTACATGATTAAAAATGACACAATGATAACAAATGTTACACAAGTCTCAAAACTTGTGTTTAAACCAGCTAATATTGATATAGGAAAAAAAAACATGCGTCACAAATCTTATGGAAGTGCTTTGCTCGCATTTAATGAACGTGTCCCAGCGAGAAAAGAGCTCCTTTAGTTCAGCGGTGAGAATGAGAGGGAAAAAAACACTGACCACTGCTGCAGTGTATGGACGTCATTTTACGTAAAGTTAGACGCTGTACTCGCCAGCCGGAGATCAGACGAGGGTTTTTAGAGACAGAAACAGACACGCACCGCTGTTCCCTCCCGCTCGCAGTGAGACAGAGACAGACTTTCAAAGGCCAGATACAGCTGAAGCAGTTAAAACTACATTGATTTCTAAAAGCTGAAAACGTACCCTGGTTGTTGACACCCAGTCTTACAACATTGCCAGCCGCTCTCTGCCAGGGAGGGAGTGCCAATGTATGCGCTTCAAGGGATCTCAAGGCATGGCTGCTGAATGCGCTAACGGATCGGCGAACGCATCCGCGTATCGGCCGATACTGATACAGAAAAAAAAATAATAAAAATATCGTCCGACTCTACCTCACAGTCTCTCACTCCGATCACTGGAGGTTCAAAACAGCATCTCATGGCAAAGAACTCTGTGAGGATCTGGGGGAAAAAAAAAAAAAGTGAGTAGTTTGTCTACATAAAGATGGCCGAGGCTTTAGGAAGATCGCCAACACCCAGAAACTGAGCTGCGGCACAAAGCAGAAACCATGGGCGGTTTAACAGGTTCCACTCAGAACAGGCCTCAACATGGCCGACCAAAGAAGTTGACTGCAGATTTCGAAGAAGGGTTGGGGTCAGTGCTCAGACAGACCATACGCCCCTACCTGCGTTGCTTGTCGTCCCAGAAGGACGCCTCTTCTTCTTCTAAAGGTGACGCAGGAGGAAGCCCGCCGTCAGTTTTCTGATTGACTTACCTACAGTCAAGTCAATCCCGTGGTGGGAGTGTGATGGTTGCATGGATGCTGCCCCATCAAGGGACCCAGACCTAAGCCCTATTGAGCGTCTTCCAGTCATCCTCAAATGAAAGGTGGAGGAACCCAAGGCCTCTAACGTCCAGCAGCTCCACGATGTGGAAGAGGACTCCAGTGGCAATCTAGGAAACTCTACTGAGAGATGTACTCACTTTTTTCCTGCCAGCAGTTTAGACCCAAGTGTGAAACAGTTACATTGTAAAGTTGTCAGGGTAGAGCTTATATGGCACCTCATCAGCGTTATCCCATGAAAAGAAATCATGAAATGCTTACGAACATGCGAGGGGCGTACTCACACGAGACGTTGTATCTGCAGAACAAGCTGTACCTGATTATCAAAGATAAATTAAAGGCCCTCCGATGACCAGTAACCACGCCAAAAACAGCTGACGCGGTACGATGGCGCATATGAGCCAAGCACCGAAACATCACAAATATTCAGTGACTGGAAGAGCGCTTTTTTTTTTTTTTTTTTTTTTTTAAACGCATGATTGTGCAATCTGACTGGAAAACTTGTTGAAGATCCATATTTGTAGTATGTGTCATGCAGCCGTTCCAAACAAACTCTGACACGGACGAGAAAACGCCAGTGCAAAGATGAGACTAAAAAGCTTAACACTGAATCCCAACCGCTGACACCGTCATTTTTTTGCAGATAGTTGCCGAGCGCCGACCCGTTAAAATGATGTTCAGGCTGTTGACACGCCTGTAACGAATGTTTTGTTACAGAAATGTCAGCACTTTAAAATGAATGTTGCACACCTTTTTGTTAAATAAACAATATTTAAGGCAATACAAGTCATACAAAGAATGTTTATATGCAGGCGGAATAAAATCAGTGCAGACTAGGGAGAGAGACTTTCTGTTTTAGTAAACTCTGTGTAGTTCGTTATTCAGGCTGAAACAAAGAGAAAATAACTTTTAGCCTCAGTCTGTCTTGAAACTTGCTGGATTTGGAAAATGCTCGACATCTCGGGATTAAAGTGCGCAGCTTCATTCTCCAGGCCAGGCTTGTCAAACTCATTTCTGCATTGGGCCACTTTGGCATCATGAAGTCATTGAAAGGACCAGTTGCATGTGGATAGATAATACTTTTGATGTCATAATTTAGTTCACATAGAAGTATTAAAAAAATAAAAAAATGCACAGTAACATAAAAGTAGCACCCTTAGGCCCGGATTATAGTTTATCTGCAAAAAACAGTTGATATTGGCGTGAGTTTCACTTTAAACTCTTATTGTTCTGGATCACTTTTTCCCTTTATGGACATTTCTGAGCTGTTTTTAATGTGTGGTGGGAAAACTGACATCTAGTGGCAGGATGGTGTTACTACACAGTAAAAAAAAAAAAAATCAACATTCGCTACAGGAGGCACAGTTTTAGCCACTTCATACAATTTACAAGGATAAATGCCTCTACTTTATGACATGAAAAGGCTTTTTTTTTTGCCTCTGAGGGTCGGATAAGTTGCCTCGACGTGCTGGAATTTGGCCCGCGGGCCTTGAGTTACTATTTCAGTAATGCTAGCTGCGCTAACTGTCCTAATCTCCACTACAGAATGCTAGTCGCAGTTTCAAACGTGAAGACTGGAATCATTCTGTCTACATTTTTAAGCCACAAAGCACACACACACACACACACACACACACACACACACACACACACACACACACACACACACACACACACACACACACACACACACACACACACACACACACACACAGTGGGATGTTGCGTCTGCTCCTAAATAAAATTAATGATCCACAATTCCCTGCAGGAGGGCTAGAGGAATATGTTTCATTCTGTTTGTGTCTCTTTACTATATTGCAGTTCTCAAAGAAACTTCTATACAAGTAGGGGGGGGGGGGAATTATCAAAAGGCGAAGGTCGAGAATCGGCTGCAAAATGCAGATCGGTTCATTTCTGCAGCGCCGCTGTGTGTTGGGGGTGTGCAGGTCGAGAGCTGAGGAAGGGAGGAACTGATGCTTCTTGGACTTCTGGCCATCGACGCTGTTTTAAAGTGTTAACGTCCATTACATGCTGTTCTGCGGGAAGTTAGGTTGAGCTCTTCTTGAAAATAACTCACAGGAAGTGAGCTCCATCCTTTTTCTAGTGCCCCCCCCCCCCCTTTCCCCCTCCCCTCTGCTGTAGGCGTAAGCCTGTCGGAGCAGAGAGGCACTGTAAAACTGTGGGTGGTCTCTGGCTCTTCATCCGATCAGTGCAGCTTTATTACTCCCACTGCTATCTGTTCGTCGCATCACAAACCTTTTGTTAGAATATATGACAAATTCAAATAAAAAAAATAAATAGTGTGCCACAGCAGATTCATTACGTCAAAGAGGGCTTTTTCTTGGTGAAGCAGATGGCTTATGATTGGCTGAGAAGTCAGGGGGACGCTTGACTCGAGGTCCAACATTGGTTAAAAGCAAGAGTAAGATTTTATTTTTTTTCTTAGAAAATCTGATTTTAAGTTGTAATATTTAGATTTGATAGGCCATATCAAATATTAAATCAAAATTGGCAATTAAAAAAAAGAGTAAATCTAATAGAAAAGGCTAGATTTGGTGATTAATTTATGTTTTTTATGCTACGTCTCCATAGGGTTGACCAACGGAGCAACACAAATGGTACAACTCTTTTTGATTTCCCGCCAAGAAAGGGCAGAAGTAATTACAGTAATAATAAAACATATATTTTTTTATATTTGTGAAGGCCCAAGGGTAAATGCGTTTTGCTGCTCTATGCATTTTAATTTAGTGAAAACGACTGCGAGTTTTAATATCGCTGACCCTTAAGACGTCTAAAGGACCAGATCATTTTTACAGGATTATTTATCTGGAAACTTTCAGATTCGTGGCTTTAATTTCTCAGTGTTTGTCACAACAACATATTTCTTTAACAATCCTTATGTAGTTTTAGTAATTTGTTAGCTTTTGATCATATCGGAGCCATTACTGGTACTAGATTGTCGACCTGACCACAAGCTTGAAGACATTTCCTCCCTTATGTAACCAGGTAGCAGAGCTGCCTCAGCTTACCCCGGCCTTTTCAGATTATTTCATAGACTTTTTCCATACGCTCAAATTGACTTAGCACTTTGAGAACATCTTTATGGATTTTTTTTTTTTTTTAATCGAGCATCCTAGACTGGAACGTTTTGAATTGACTTGTGCTGTTTTGCCACCGGTGTGGTCTGTGATAAAGACCAATTCACGTTTACCAATCATCAAACTTTGCTATTTGAGTGCAAAGTCCCGCCTTTTCTGTGTGTGATATGCCAAAATAAGCATATAACCGATTGTAATCATGAATTTATTATTACCCCAAGAACTCGATTCTGTTCATCAGACTCGCATTGGTGGGTAGCTCTAAACAGATTTGTATTTCTGAAAATAAACACCATTGATTTGCCTGCTTGCTTATGTCAAAGAAACCGTTGCAGCTGCATAATATCTATTTGTAGATAAATCATTTGCTCTCAGTCACAAACTTTACTCCACAGGGAGGTTTGGGGCGCCGAGGCTTGTTTTTTTTTAAAGCGAATCTAAAGATTGCAATCCTTGACCCGCCACGTGTCAGTTTGCTTTGGCATTAAAACAAACCCACGTTGACCTGGAAATGGTCAACAGCGAAACTCTGCTGCGTATTTGTCCTTCTATCACTAAAACAGTTTATTCATGTCTACATATAGAAAATTTAGGTTTTTAATGCTGTAAACAGTGTTTGGATCACTGCAGCCAGATGTTTCCACGTGTTTGTGTGAAGCACTCACAGCTTGTACAATTTCAGTGTTAAATTATTCTCTCTGAATAAATTCAGTTGAGTTTTGTGCCTTTTTTTTTTTTAAACATTGAATATGAACAGAAAATAAATAGCTTTTTTTTTTCTTTCTTGTGTTTTTAGTCGTTGTGATCCAGCTGCCTGTTGGTTGCTGATGTTCCTGTTGTCGTCGGGGTTGTGTGTCTGGCCTAGTTTCGACTGTGTGGGCTGTTTTTGGATGCGAAAGCATCAAACAGATTAAACTAAATCCTTTAGACTTTCAGTCCGTCGTCTGTCTTAAAATGCGCTAAAGAGCCTAATATATAAAAATCAGTTTTCTGCTCATTGACAGCATTTTAATTGGATCGTCCGAAGACGACGGCTGTGCTTCCGAACCTGTTGCAGACCACCCCCTTTTTATCAATTTCCCTATAAAATTCACGTTATTTCTAAAGTTATTTCTGATCAGTGTGCAACAGAAGAGGGTGATATCCCCAGACACGAGGAAATGCATAATTTCTCGGCTTTGTGAAGCCATCATTTTTAATAAATGTCATTAGGAGTGATTTCTTTGCCTTGTAGAAAAGTCGCCGTTCCTCATTGGCAGCGTTGCAGCCGGAGAGCAGCTTTGCTCTCAGCGCTGACGTAGAGGAGCCAGAAACGCCTCGACAGCATGCGTCCCTCGTCTCGCATTTCTGGGCTTTACGTGCCGTATGAAAGCGTTTCTGTGCAGGCAGAGATTTTTCATTATTGTGTGGCAAATGTGCTGCGTGAGGAGGACTGTCACTAGCTTTGCCTGGCCGCTTGCAAAGAGCACAAAGGGTCTTCTTTATGCGAAATGTCAGATAAGCTAACGTAGCCGCAGGGCTGAGGCGTAAGTGCAGTCATACACCAGTATCCAACCCATGACCGCCTGCTGACGAGGAGGAGTTGAAATGTCTGCACAGAATAAACGTAATAAATAATAATACTAGCTGACGCTCTGCAGTATATGTACTCAGTATCAGGTCCTGGCCAGTCGAACACCTTGGTGCCGTGGTCGTTAAACGAACAACTGGCACTTTAGGCGGTGTGGACAGGTGCTAAAATCCTGCCGTCACATCAACTCAGCATCTCCCTCAGGCAGAACGAAGCACAAAGGGTCCTAAAATGTCCCGTTTGATGGCTGCGCCGACTCGATGAGACGGACTGGACCAACACCATGACCTCCCAGTAACTTCACCCTGAACCTCAAGCATCTTCAGTCGTGTGCCTCTCAACTCTTCCTCCAGTTAGAGTGGTTAGAGCATTGCGCTTGTGTCCCGGAGGTTCTGGGTTCAGCTCCCACAGACTGCCACTCTGGGTCCCTGAGCAAGACCCTTAATCCCACATTGCTCCCCGGGCGCCGCACAATGGCAGCCCACTGCTCCCCAAGGGGATGGGTTAACGGCAGAGAACAAATTTCATTGGAATGTACGTTGCAATGACAATAAAGATTATTATTATTATTATTATTATTATTATTATTATTATTATTATTATTATTATTATTATTATCTAAAGAGGGTTTTTAGTCACTGACTAAAAGGAGACACCAGTCAAGGAGCTGATGTCTGACAATCACAGCTTCTGACATTGTTTCTGGGTCACATGTTGCCCGACACAAGGAATGTGCAAAGCAACCAATTCTTGATTGGACTTTGTTTCTCTCTGGGCTGCTACAATCAGGATAACTACAGCCCAGAGATTGCGATTTTTTTTTTTTTCCTTCTCTTCAACCTCCCATCAGGACCTTTTGGAGACGGCGACCTTTGGTGGCGTCCTCATTGTGTGTGCCGATGACTAGTGGACAACTATCTGTCTTTTTTGTTTTTCTCCTTTGTTTTGTCGAGTGTCTCTCATGAAATCATTGTTGGATAAACTAGATTTTGGGTTTTCGTTCGCTGGAACGAAAACCCAAGAAAAAGCCCAGAAATGCGAGACATAATCTTCGCAATGAATAGAAATAGATTAATTTATAGTGATGTTTATCTAAATACCTGATTAGTGAAACAAGCTAACTTTTGGTAATGTCCTTTTTTTTCCCCTAAAATGCTCATCATTTTGTTTTTCATGAACCATTTCAAACACAAAGTAAAAAATCTTTGATTTAAAAAGAAAAAAAAAAGAAATATTTGAATTTTTTTAGGTGGGCGTATTATTTAGTGCTTAGTTGCACGATCTTCTCTAAACAGCTCTTTGTTTAGAGAACCAGTGGGGTAAACGTGAAGCGACACTACCAGCTTGTCAGCAGCAGGTTAGCCGGCACAATTTGCATTTGGCCCTAAAGATATTTCTCTGTAAAATCAGTCTAACAAAGATGCTAGTCCCGCAGGTTTCCTTTCCTTTGTGCTCGAGTTGAGAAGATTTGTCCAGGCGAGAAGCGACCCAGAACGGGTGGGCCAATCACGTTGCAGCGTTACGGTTTAAGGCGGGACGTACGGCTGTGAGGATGGCAAGAGCTGCCGAGCCCACAGCCGGCCCAAAATAAACACGACAGCGCCGGGACTCACGTGCAGCTGCTGCTACCACATCTGTTTTTGTCAGAATCCACGACTTCATCTTTGAAAAAACAGGAAGAAGTGCCCCGATCAGCGTAACTTGTTCTGGTTTCTCATGGCGCCTGCTGCTTACATTTTCATTTGATACTGTGATTGGCTCAAACCAAC
This sequence comes from Fundulus heteroclitus, assembly GCF_011125445.2. Taxonomy (NCBI): domain Eukaryota; kingdom Metazoa; phylum Chordata; class Actinopteri; order Cyprinodontiformes; family Fundulidae; genus Fundulus; species Fundulus heteroclitus. The sequence goes on along the minus strand of NW_023396792.1, from coordinate 2,777,220 downwards.
CTTTTGGTAGGCGGGCACTAGGGGTGTCGCTTCACCCAATCAGCTCGCAGAGTCCTGCTGGATCTGCCTCCTTTTTGCGGATTCGATGGGAGCAGGCCTAGAAACTGCATTTTTTTTTTTTTTTTTTTTTTTTTTTTTCTCAGAGTGAAGCTTTAAGAGTAGCGCTGTGAGGGATGTGTATGCACAAACTGAGAAGTGATGCTCTTCCCAGCAAGAACCAGGTTTTTAATGACCGTATATTTTTTTGTTTTGTTTTGTTTTATTTGTTGTGTAGCTTTATGCCAGTATATAGAGGATACTAAATTCAGAGATGGGGCCAGAGGAAAATTGGCGATGTCAAACGAAGGTAACCGTCCCCACCACACACACCGCTTTTCCCCTCCCTCCCTCCTGCCCTGAGCTTAGCTTTGACCCCCCCCCCCCCCCTGTAACCTTCAACCTGATGCACCTGATCACCCACCCCACTTCTGCATCCCCCTCCTTTTTTTAAAAAACAAAAAAAAGAACAAAAATCCCAAATCTGGGACGACTTTCTACCCTTCCTGTTTAGTGCACCTCTCCTCCTGGTTTCATGTCCCTCCTCTCCTCCAGTAGCAGCTGAACAAGGAGCTGATGTCTGACAATCGCCGCTTCTGTATCTCGCACACTCATCCAGTGTGGCCTGCACTGGCATCGCTTGGTCAATGTTTACACCCCCTCTCCCCCCTCCCCTCCTCCCTCACTCTGAATGACTTCTCAGCGCTGCCTTGGTGTGTGCATCACTTCTGCTTTGACTCTGGGTCTAAATGAACTCAACCTGTGCTTCTCTTGACTGATTCCTCTGCGTATCCCTTGTGTACTGCCATTAAAGCTGTCGTGAAGCATTTGGATCCGCAAAGTTTCACTTTCCACCCCAAGACGCAGCCGTTTGATTTGTTTTTTTTTTTTTTACTTTTTCGGCACGGGATGCAGATGGCAGCTTTACATGATGCAATACAAACTTCCTCTAAAGAGAAACATGCAGATTTTTATTTATTTAGTTTTTGTTTTTGTCTCTTTTTTTTTCCCCCTTGGCGATGCGCCTGGCACTTTAAGCTTGCTTCTGATCAAACTGCAACTGTTCTCCCTCCTTTTTTTCCCCCCAATGTCAGCATGTGATTTAACTAACTAAATGCCCACTTGTCTGTTTTTTTTTCTTTCTTTCTTTTTGCATTTTTCTCTGTTGTTTTGACTTCCAGGTGAGAATTTTGAGCAGAGTCCACTGCGGAGAACTTTTAAATCTAAAGTCCTTGCACATTATCCTGACAATGTCGAGTGGAATCCATTTGACCAGGATGCAGTCGGCATGGTATGCTAATTTGTTTGTTTGACCAAATAAAAACAAAATGTAAAAAGTTCCTGAGGTTTAGTTCTAAAATCTAGTCGTTCTCCCTCGCATCACCTCTGATCGCCTCTCTGTGCCTCCTCCCGCAGCTCTGCATGCCCAAAGGTCTGTCGTTCAGGACGCAGGTGGACTCCAGGGAGCCGCAGTTCCACTCGTTCATCATCACCAGGGAGGACGGCTCCCGCACCTACGGCTTCGCCCTCACCTTCTTCGAGGAGGTGACCAGCAAGCAGATCTGCAGCGCCATGCAGACTCTCTACCACATGCACAACGCCGAGCAGTACGACATCTTGCACACCCCCACGTCCCCGCGGGGACCGGAGGACCCGCGGCTCGCCCCGTGCCGCCCCGTGCTCCACGCGGCGCCGGCCATCTCCCGCCTGCAGCGCTTCAACTCGTACGACATCAGCCGCGACACGCTGTACGTGTCCAAGTGCATCTGCCTGATAACGCCCATGGCCTTCGCCCAGGCCTGCAGGAAGGTGCTGGGGCAGCTCCACCAGGCCGTCACGTCGCCCCAGCCGCCGCCGCTGCCGCTGGAGAGCTACATCTACAACCTACTGTACGAGGTGCCCCTGCCGCCGTCGGGGCGCTCGCTCAAGTTCTCGGGCGTCTACGGCCCCATCGTGTGCCAGAGGCCGAGCACCTCGGAGCTGCCGCTCTTTGACTTCGCCATCAGTGAAATGTTTAACCTGCTCGGGGTGGAGAACGTCCTCCAGCTGTTTACGTGCACCCTGCTGGAGCTGCAGATCCTGCTCTACTCCCAGCGTAAGTCGCACTCTTCTGCTACGGTTGGCAAACGCACACTTTAAACCGCCGTCCGGCTCAGAAATACTTCACCAAAGCTTTACACGCCTCGGTGGTCTCTGAAGCTGGCAGATGGATCTGTGTGTAGACATCGGCCTCTGCAGTGCTTTGTAAAAGTATTCACACTTTTGTAACTTTCTCATATACCACCCCGTAACTTCAGCGTCTTTTTTTTAATTTGGGTTTGTCTACACAATGAGGTTTGGTCTGCATTAGTGTTAACCTGTCTTCACTCTGCCTCTACACTGCAAAAACGGATCTAAAAATAAGTAAAATGTTCTTAAAGTTAGTGTATTTATCCTTGATTTGGGCAGGTAAATAAGATCATCTGCAAATGGAGTGAGTATTTTGACACCTAAAATAAGATAATTAGACATCCTGCACTTGAAATAAGATGACAAAGATCAATTGTTCCTATTTTAGGTGCAAAGATCTTATTCCATTGGCAAATCATCTTATTTACCTGCTCAAATCAAGGACAAATACACTAATTTTAAGAACATTTTACTTATTTCTAGTTCCGTTTTTGCAGTGTAAAATAAAATCCAGCTTAATCAACTGACCTCTGAAGTAACCGAATCAGGCTACGTTCACACTGCAGGTCTTAATGCTCAATTCCAATTATTTTTTGTGAAATCGGATTTTTTTGCGTGGTCGTTCGCATTTCCAAATATATGCGACTTGTATGTGATCTCCTGTGTGAACTGAATGCGTTGAACCTAAGTGTCCCACATGCGCAGTCGAGGACGCGATGACGTCACACGTAGCAAGCGTCCTCAGTGTTTGCAGAAGTAAACATGGATTATAATGCTGGCCGCGTATTTTGCGGTCATTAATTTATTTTCTAACCGGAGCTTTCCCTCCATTGACTGCTCTTCTCATTGTTATCCGCTATGGGTGTCGTTTTTCTGTTTTTCTTCCCGCTTCTGCATAGCAGGACGCAGAATAGCGACGTTTGTTGAGTATCGGTGACGTACAGGTCGGATAAATGCGACCCGGCCGTACAGACACAGGTCGCATTTGAAAAGATCAGATACGTATCAGATTCACGACCACATATCCAAGCGGCCTGGGTCGCATTTGAAAAAAATCCGATCTGTGTTGTTCAGACTGTCATAAAAAGATCAGATACAGGTCGCATATGGGCAAAACAATCCAAATTGGGTCACTTCAGGGTGCAGTGTGAACGTAGCCTTAGACAATTCGGTTACATTGCGGTAATTTGATCTCGGTACAAGTAATAGAGCCGTTCTACGAAGGCTTCGGACGTTCAGTGGAGAACAAAAGTAAACGAGCGGCATCAGCGGACAAGTCAGGGGTGTAATTATACACAACTACGTGCAATTGAGTTTATTTAAAGCAGGGCTAGATTAAAGTATTCTAGTCTTGTCATCTATAAAGGGAAGCGCCAACCAAGACATGATGGTCGATTTGACCTAAACGTACATCCAGATGTTTCAGAAAGGGGTAAAGGTTGGTTTAACAGGCGTCTCTAGATCGTCCTGGGTTACTACTAGGAGATGTTTCTGTAACGACTTCTTGCTTGCGTTCTCTCTCTCTCGTCATAAAGGAAATGAAATTATGCTAAAAGCCTGCGGCAGGCGGGAACGCACAGAGTGCAGGTGGAGGTTTCTACGGCTGACGGCCTGCTTTGCATGCTCTCGTTTCAGGGCATCAACCACTTTAAGCAACGTGGCTCATCTTTGACAAGCTTAGAACATTTGCATCATTAGCGAGGGTTAAACAGTGTTTTTTTTTTTTTTCAAATGTAGCATTAGGATTTTCTGTTTTTGTAGAGGTGCCATGCACCGCTATTTGTCTTTTAGTCTAATTTATATATTTTGCTTTAACATTTGCACAGAACACAGAGTAGGAATCAGAGTTCTACTTTTAGTAATTTGCTTTGAAAAACCGCTCGATTAGTCGTAATGATCACAGAAGGCTCCTCCCTGTCTTCACTAATTTATCAGCAGCTTTACTCTTTGATTGCATGATTAGAAGAGGCTGTATGTTTATTTATTTCTTCTTTTTAAGTGACTTTGGAGAAACGAGCAGCTCGCTAAGCGATGCTGGACGTGGCGCTGCGGCTGGATCCGTTACAATTGCAAGAGAGGAGGCGAATGATTAGCAAAACGGCGGGGGCCGGGAGGGAAAGCCGCTGTGTTGCTAGGCAACCCGGGGACGGGGGAGGATGGCGATGATGCAGGATGATTATTATTGGTCGGGAGTGACATCATGCCTCCTTTCACCCCCGTGAGGCTCATCACTGCAGAGCATGTGAAGGGTGTTGAGCAGAGCCGAGGCCTGGGGATCTTCCGGTGAGACGAAAATTGGCTACGCACTTGAATAAATACTCCGGAGGAGGAGGAGGAGGAGGAGGAGGAGGGGGTGGTGGTCTGCAAATACAGAATCGGAGGCTGTTTCATGTCGGAGATGGATCTGAAAAAAATCAGACGTCTGATTAGGAATTAAAAATAACAGAATGCCTTAGTTGTTTTGCGTTGAAAGAAACTTGGTAACAAGCGACAGTCGGGGCCTCGTTTCGTTTTTATTGCTGCCTCCTACGTGATTCATGCAGCTGAAAGTGACAGGCCAGATTAGAGGAGAGCGGCTTGATGGGGAAGATCCGATCTGACTGGCAGTGTTCAACGTACACATGTCCACTCATTTAAGAATATCCCTGCAGTCCATCTTTTTCCTGAAAACACACAGCCTCTTTTTGTTCTTTTTTTAATCATCTACGCTGGATCGCCACAGAATCGGGTCATCTTATGGCTCTGGTTCACAGAACCAAGCCCTAGGGGTTCTCTTTTTTTTTTATTTTTTTTTATTGTGATTCCTGCAGGGAGAATTTCAAATTATATGGACATTACAATGGGAGAGTAAAGGAAGAACAAGAAGTGAGAGAGAAACAAACAAACAAACAAACAAACAAACAAAAAAAAAGAGTAGAGGTGAATGAAAGAAGAGATAAAAGGGAGAGAATGATAAAACCTTCTCCGTCTGGGGTTTTCCTAAGGGTTTTCTGTTTAACATTTAGCTACATACGTCTGGATCTGTGGTATTTATTTCTCATGATCTGAAGAAAGTGCATTAGTATATCACCGTGGCTTCTTAATTCTCTGTTTGCCCATTTAAGAACATTTATTTTAAAAGTATTACTTCTATGTCCGCTGTAAAGGAAGCTGGGATGCTGAAACTAATCCACTTGGTAGTTTGCAGTACTGACCGGCACATCTGCACCGAAGCAGTAAAGAAGCTCACGTCCAAACTAATATCAGCTCTCATTTAGGTCAGCCGCAAAACATCCGAGCCATGCAGCTTTCTAAGTGGCTTCTTGTTCTGATGGCCTCCTTTTTAAAAAGGGGGGCTGACGTTGGTGTTCTCATCCTGGGAAAGGCGGCGTGCTCGGGAAGGGGGGCGAGTGCTCCCCACTCACGGACCAACACATGGCCAAAAGTAGCAATGGTATTCGTCCTGGCACCATAAGAGGAGAGGCAGGGCCGCTGCTGAATGCACAGTAGGTGTCGGCTGGGATTGAGCAGGAATGCATATGAGGAGGAGCAGCGCACATATTTGCATGTATAGCTGTTGACTGTGGTGTGAAGCCCTGAGCCCGGGAGGAGCGTCGCTGTGAGGAAGTCATGGCGGAGGACTTTAAAGTTAACCAGCAGGTCAGCTGGCTGCAGCTGTGTCACGCTCCGGCGTCTCCGTCCTCCAGGGAGACGAGGCCAGACACGCCCCACAGGAAGAAGTTGTTTAAATCGGTGCCCAGGTCTGCCTAAAAATCTGACAGCTTTGCTTTATTCTAATAGTGAACTCCTTTTTTAAAAGCTTTTGTGTTCCTGGTGGGCGATTTTTTTTAAGAATCTCTCTTTGACTTTCTTTAGTAAAAATTAGCATTTGGTCTAACTCGTGCACACAGTTTCCATATGGCCTTCAGAGCTTTCCTACCTGTATTGCTGATTCAGGGGTCAAGAAGTCACAATTAGTTATAGAGATGCACGGATCTGGCTTTTCCAGACTGATGCCATTTTCTGTTTTTCGGTCGATCTTGTTTATTTTTATTTTTTTTTTAGAGGGAAGAGGGGATCGCTGCAAATTACGTAATAGAAGTATTAGTTATTTGTCCGACAGAACAATTACACTATTCTTTTTTTTCCTAAACTCAGTAGATGCGTGACACAAAGCATGTTGGGATTCGTAGTTTTGATGCATCTGATGGTGCTTTTGACTGGCCTGTCATATGAAAGCTTGACTTCTGACATCTGGCTGATTGACAGGTGCGACTCAACATGTTTTATTATTTGTGACATTAGCACATTGTGCGAAGGAAGGAAAAAAAACAACAGCAATAAAAACAAAAGAGATTCTTGGTTCACATGACCTCATATCTGGCATGGCTTCAGTGTTTAATGGCCCTGTCCTTTATTATCCAGTAGAAAAGGTCAGAAAATGTAAGCTCATTTCGACTGCCATGAGGGCCAATTCCTTTAAGAATGGTCGGCCACATCGTGACCACACTCACTGCGTTCAGCTGCCCGGCAAAGACGACGTGGCTTCCTGTCATGTTGTTAGTTCAATTCATCTCTGCAGGATGAAGTCTCTGTGAACGTCCAAAGCAGGAATGTTCTGGAGCAAAACAGTCATGTTGTTGAAAACAATCTCTTTTTTATCTTTAACCGGAGCTCGTTTCTGTCAGCAGTGTTTCTATGAGGCGAACATCATCATGCTTCTGTTTATAGTGGAGGTTCAGCATTTTTAATTGGTCAGTAAATTAATCCCAAATCATGTCGTTTTGGGGTTAACTCAGAGTAAGGTCATCAGATTCATAGGATTTAGTTTCACTATCGAACCGGACATTAAACCTAGTAATATGAAAGAAAATGGTGCTGGAACATATCCTTAATCAACCTCTACTTTTTATTTTTCCCCCCTTGTGCGCGTGCAACAGATTACCAGAGGCTGATGTCGGTGGCGGAGAGCATCACGGCCTTAATGTTCCCCTTCCAGTGGCAGCACGTGTACGTTCCCATTCTGCCCGCCTCCCTCCTGCACTTCCTGGACGCTCCTGTGCCGTATCTGATGGGCCTCCACTCCAACGGGCAGGATGACCGCACCAAGCTAGACCTGCCGCAGGAGGTAATAAGAGTCTCTCTCTTTTTCTCTCTCTGTCTCTCACACACACTTGCATGTAATAGCACTTTGGTTGAGTAAACGTTAACGTGTTTAGAATGGATGCTGTTCATTGTGTGGATTTAAAAGTATACGTTGTTTTTTTTTTTTTATTATATACTTTTTTTTTTATTGAGCATCAGTGATACATTATATAATTTGAATTACAGGAGACATGATACTCATATTTATATTTTAACCCCCCATCCCAAGAACATTTGACACCAATTCAGCAAGAGTAGATAATTGAAGGTAATACAAAAATAAACAAAAGCTATATATATATATATATATATATATATATATATATATATATATATATATATATATAGATAGATAGATAGATAGATAGATAGATAGATAGATAGATAGAGAGAGAGATATATATATAAATAAAATAAATAAATGTGTTTTTTTTTTTTTTTTTATAAAGGCTGTGCACCTCACAATGGGTTTAATCAAAATCACAGATTCAAACGCAGGATGACTGCCAGAGGATCATTAAGTGGGCACAGTTTTAAGTTTACCTAAATGTGTCAATATCGGACCCCAGACAGTCAAAAATCTGTCCTTGTATCCCCTTAGAGTATATTTTATGTTCTCTAATTGTATAAAGTGTGTCAGGTCACTAAACCACAAAGACACCTTGGGTGGATTTTTTTTACTTTCCATTGCAATAAAATTCTTCTACGTGCGGGCAGCGTTGTAAAAGCAATTATGGTTCTATGGCCTTGTATACGTTGTTTTTAATTGAATAAAACGGACCTCACGTAAAAAGCTGACTCCGAGTGGACTTCTACAAACTATAGAAGAGCATTTCTCCAATTAAATGAATATAAGATGGCATCATTGAAGCTACTATAGAGGTGTCCAATTACTCCAGATAACTGGACCCTGAGCCCATTTATATTTAACTTGCAAAGAGCCTCGAGTGGACCAGGATATTTACTTCCCAGCTTGGTTAGCTGTCAATCGTCTCATTAGCAGGAAATGCTCCTTACTTGTGTGTCGTCGTTTTTTTGTTTTTCGACAGAAGGCTTGAATGCATAATCTGATGTCACAGATGTGGGTTAAATGAAAAGGCTGAACTGTTAACCCCCCTGCTTGTGGTGTTTCAGTTAATATTTGGACTGGTTTAAATATTTATTCTTGCATAAAATCAGTGAGGTATTTCTAATTGAGGTTATTTTGTTTCCCCTCCCCCTCAGGCTAACCTCTGCTTTGTGGACATTGATAACCACTTCATTGAACTGCCGGAGGAGTTGCCGCAGTTTCCCAACAAGCTGGAGTTCATCCAGGAGATCTCCGAGGTGCTCATGTCCTTCGGCGTGTCTCCGGAGGGAAACATCCACTCCAGCGAGAACCAGGCCAGGTACCACTTCCGGTCTGTCGACATGGTCTCCGACAATCGCAACGGCAACCTGAGCTCTCCCCTCACCTCCTACCTGCTGAGGGAGAACGAAACGATCGCCCGGCTGCAGGCCCTGGTCAAGAGGACCGGGGTCAGCCTGGAGAAGGTGAGAGAGTGACGTCATCTCATGAATTAGAAATCACCGGCTCACATGGTCATTTAGCATGTAGCGGTGGTTAATTTTTAACGATCGAGGACTCGTTGATCCAACTAGGAGAAAAGCACGACAATCGAGTGGCTCATCGAGTTACCAAAGTGGAAAATATAAATGAACTATTTCGAACGTTTTAGTAGCAGCGTCTGTGCGTTCCATACGATTACAGGGTGATATCATGGTTTCAGGGCAACGGATCACTGCCAAATAAATAAATAAATAAATGGCTGAGCGTTTGAACTTTACATGCACAATTAGCAACTCTGTTTAAATTCTGGGCCGATTGTTGGGATGTACTGAACGAAATAAAACCGCAATCAGAAGGAATCCAGTAAAAAAAGAATGGAGACACGCACCGAGCCAAATTCTCTACTAGTGTCCACAGATTACAAGAGAGAAGAGATATTTGTGTGGTAGGGCTGGGTATCATCTAGGATGAGCCGATACGATACGATTCTCGATACATAGCTCAGCTTGATTTGATTCCAATATCGATATTTATTACTTTGAATTAATGCTCAGTGATTTAATCACCAAATATTATGTTTATGTTCTATTTATTGATCACAGACATATTAACAGGAAAATAAAGTGCATTTGCTTCAATGCATTTAACGTGTCACAGAAACCAAAAATGTGCCCAAACATCTGATTTTAGGGACAAAGGAGCTTCTAAAATCCTGTCGGCCGTTCCACAAATTCGTCTCACTCGCTCTCCTTCGCTGTGAACTGGAATGGTTGCGCTGTAATAACGCCCCCTAGAGGTTGGGAGGTATATAGATATTGAAAGCCAGAATATCGATATTAAATCGTTTTTAAAAATATCGATATTAATCTTTATATCGATTTTTTATGCACAGCCCTACTGTGTGGTGTTTGCAGATTATTTATCAAACTTTGTGTTTAACAGCACTTGGCACATGCAAATGTCCTTTTTTTAAGGTCTAATATCATGCTTTTTTTTTAAAGCCTGTCAAAGTTAACTGTAGGCATAATACACAATGAAATATTTATTTATGAAGTACTCAGATATGCAAGAATCAAGCAACATGCCTCCTTGGGGGGTGATTTTGATGAAGGAATAGCATCATAACATGGTCAACAGCTCAGAAAAGTTGATTTTGAATGATATAGGCCTTTTAATATTTCACTAAAAAGATGAAAAAGAAAAACCTTAAGCCCTGCAGCTATTTAGCAGTGCCTGTCACCTTCCATTGTTGTGCAAACTTCAGTCAACTTCAGGATGTAAGGCAAATATGACATTGTGATAATTTTCCTTAATATTGTGATAAAACATTGATTGACTCGCATTTAGTTGACTCTTTTTCATCTTGTTGCCCTTATAGTTCAGCTTCAGCATCTCAGCATCTAAGATCTAGGTTAGGTGTGAGAACAAAGCACAGGGAGGGTCCATTAAACTGGCTAATCATATTATTGGCACGCGGCTCACCACTAGCTGCATGTTTTGCGTTGCCAGTATCTCACATTGAGATTCTGACCTCAACTTTATTTCAGCATATTGTGCAGCTCTAAATGTACAAACTATGCAGAATTGACTTGGTTCTCATTATAATGGCGTTGTTGTTTTTCCAACATTCATTCGTGGAAACCAGCTGTTTATCCCGCAATGCAGCTGAAAGATGGTTAGAGCCCATAATAGTCATCTAAAACCAAACGGTAATGAAAATACAGTTAATTAGGGGTGCTTGGGAATAGCCAGATGACAGAATGAACCCCTGATGGTTGTAATTTGCACTTTTTTACATTTTTACTGTTATTTTTTTTTGCCGGTTTGCAAACACAAAATGTCATAAATAAACGGGCTTAATTTGAAGCCTGAATACGCAAACGTCTATATGTGAAGTCTAATCCACTTTTGCACTTGTGTCAGCCATTAGCTCTCCCTGACCAGATTAGCGCATCATCCCTGTATAGTTTGTCAGCTATGAGGTCAATCCTTTCTTATGCGGCTGAACTTGCTGCGTTACTATTTAAGTAACAAGAAGGTAATGAAATAAAGTCCTTTAATTGGCATTAATAAACCTAGTAAAGCATATTTTGTTTTTTTTAAGCATGTTTATGGTGGTACTCCTGGTTATTTTAGCCTCCCAGTTTAGGTGGCTGTGCTGCTGACCCCTTTGTTTCATCAGCAGCCCATAATGTCAGTCAAAGGAAAAATGGGTTACTCTCTGCGTTTTCTTTCCTTTTTTTTTAAATATGTCATCGCTAGGGCTGAACAATTAATCGCATTTTCAATATAATTGCGATTTTAAAAAAAAAACGCAATTTCCAAATCGCAGAGTCTGCAATTTTTGGCTATGTAACAATTAGGGAATTAGACACATCCATTAGGGGTCTGTAAAATGTTTAAAGTGGGTTTGCCTCCACATGGAAGGGAAGACAGTTGCAGCAGTGAGATAATCTAACTTTTTATTACTTGTTTTAGAGTTTATATAATCATACATAGCATTAAGTACAGGTCAATCAGTTTAATACATAGACTTGTTTGTTGGTTGCACTTTATGTTCAACAAGGATCGATGTCCAAATCAACTAAAAGCTGATCTCTTGAATAATATTCTGATTAATAGAAATATTAAAAGTTCTTGTTTTCAAATAGTACTTTTTTACAAACATCTTTATTTAGAGGTCATTTTTGTTGCTTGTGGTTAATGCGGAGAAAAGTCAAAATTGCAATTTTGGTTGAAATATTTCGTAGGCAGAATGAAATCATTTCTGCTCTGAGTTTAGATGCTGTGGGTGTTTTAGCAACTAATCTGCACAGCGAGGAAACAAATTGATTTGTTGTTTGTATATGTTTAAAAAGACATGATAAACTAAACTGGGGGGGGAAAAAATCGCATTAAATCGCAATATTAAGAAAAAAATTGCAATTAGATTATTTTCCAAAATTGTTCAGCCCTATCATCGCTTCCTTTTTGTTTTAGTATCACTGACAACTGCATGTTGCTTTTAATCGATGTTTCCTCAAACCAGCTGGAGGTGAGGGAGGACGCCAGCTGCAACAAAGACCCGCGGGCTCAGTGCGACGAGGAAGAGCTGAAGATGCACCAGCTCAACATCCAGGTGCGCGAGGTCTTCGCCAACCGCTTCACGCAGATGTTCGCCGACTACGAGGTGTTCGTCATCCAGCCGAGCCACGACAAGGAGTCCTGGTTCACCAACCGAGACCAGATGCAGAACTTCGACAAGGTACACCGCTACGCCGTAGTTTTTTTTTTTTTTTAATTTGTCGTGCAAGGAAAAAGAGCAGCGATGTTGAGGTGGGAGGTTTGCACAAGCTCATTACTCGTGTGCGAGAGAAAAAAAAGGATGCAAATCGTGCATTTGTGTAATCTGTAAGGGTGCAAACGATCTGAAAACCATTCTGCTTGATTGCCGCCATTTCTTATCTCGTGTGCAGGCCTCCTTCCTGTCTGATCAACCAGAGCCCTACCTGCCCTTCCTGTCACGTTTCCTGGAGACTCAGATGTTCGCCTCTTTCATCGATAGCAAGATCCTTTGTCATGACGATGAGGAGAAGGAGCACACGCTGAGGGTCTTCGACTCCCGTGTGGACAAGATCCGCATGCTGAACGTCCGCACGCCCACGCTGCGGACCTCCATGTACCAAAAATGCACCAACATCGAAGAAGCGGGTAAAGGCAATCAGTCACTTGGGAGTTTAAAAATGCTTTGAGGTATCCGTGTATTGGGGGTCTTGTTGCAGTGTAAGATTTCACGGATAGAGTCACATAAATTGGCTAAATTGTTCAATTCAATTTTATTTATATAGCGCCAAATCATGAAACATGTCATCTCAAGGCACTTTACAAAGTCAAGTTCAATCATATTATACAGATTGGGTCAGATTATACAGATTGGTCAAAAATGTCCTATATAAGGAAACCAGTTGATTGAATCAAAGTCCCGACAAGCAGCATTCACTCCTGGGGAAGCGCAGAGCCACAGGGAGAGTCGTCTGCATTGTACATGGCTTTGCTGCAATCCCTCATACTGAGCAAGCATGAAGCGACAGTGGGAAGAAAAACTCCCCATTAACGGGAAGGAGAACCTCCAGCAGAACCGGGCTCAGTATGAACGGTCATCTGCCTCGACCGACTGGGGGTTACAGAAGACAGAGAAGAGACACAACAAGAGAAACAAAGAAGCACAGAAGCACACATTGATCTAGTAATCTGTTCTACAAATTGTTAATTTGCCGTTTACTTTTCTGACGAGCACGAACGTTCGCTGTCTTGTTTGCAGACGGGCCCGTTAAAAAGCGCTTTGAGAAGGCCGATTTTGTCGCTGCTGGACCGCGAGCCATTGGGCTGGATAATGGCAAGACCAAGAGTCGTAATATTTGTTGTTGTTGTCTGAAGCATCCGTGGGTGGCAGCTCTAACTGCGTATGCAATGCATTTTGCTCACAAACTCAGAGGGTGGGTCGGGCTCCTCCTTGAAAACGATTAACTTCAATGTTTGTGTTGAAAAAAAGCTGAAAGTTTGCACGTATGTGAACTTATTATTAATAAATATGTGAGAGCCCCCAAGTTGCTCTAAGCATTGCATAGATTTTTGACTAACTTTGGGAAGACAGGCTCCTTTTTTAAGGGTTAACTCCTCAGTCATTCTATTCGGTTTTATCTGATTACTCCTAACTTGTTGGTGAATGAGTGAAACTCCTTTTGTTTTTTTTCCAGGGAAATTAACTCGTCTGCAGCCTCAACCTGTCTATATTTTCCTGGTTTCATGCTGCGTTCCCACGCTTTTTATCTCCTCATATGCGGCTTCAGGTCCTTTTTTACTGACTGTATGAAACGTCCTTGTTGACGTGTGTGTACTCCCCTCATGGTTCCCTTTGTTTATACAGACCTAGTGTGGGTGTGCTGTTGATCAGGCCGTCTAAAGCTGCTTTCATTCTGTCGGATAGTCGAATCTCAGCCTTTGTTTCCGATTTTGTGGGTGTCGGGGAGGGAATTTTGTTTCTTTCTAATAATTATGAGATTTTCTTTGTTCGTGTGCCAACTTGTTCTTTCTTATGCATTTTCAGATTCCTTTTACCGTACATGAATACAACGAAAGTGCAATCAGATTTTGACAGATGAATTGAGAACAGAACAAATGAGAACTTCAGAGTCACGCAGTGGGATATTTAAAGTCAGAACAATCATATTTAAAGTCTTCATTTGAAGCTTTAGTTGAATAAATGCTTCAGATTTCCTTTTGGGTGTAAAATGCATGTAGTAAAACAGATGTAGAAGTTATATATCTGATTAACCTAAATTAAAACTTTCTGCTCAGTAAATGAGCTAATGAAACACCAACATTCAAGATTAGAATATTACGCTTGATTACAGATATACTGTATAGTACTTGGACTTACAGTACTTTTCAGTGAGTCGACATTCCTGTTATAAACATTAATTGATATTGTGTCATATATTCTAACTTTCTGATCAGCTGAATTTTGGTTGTTCATCAGCTTCATGTTATAATCACCGCAAGAAATGAGAATTAAGCCGTTCTTTCTATACAAGTTTCAGTTTTTCAACTGAATTACTGAACTTCTATAAAATGCTTGTTTACTGAGCTCCACCTGCATTGGTAAAGAAACTGAATAACCGAGAGAGAATTAGGGGTTTATTAGAAATGCGCCTCATCTAATGACCGCGGGAGATGTGGCCCCACCCACTACCTGCATGGACACGTGTGTAAAGAAAATCAGTAGACAGATTGATAGTTAGAAATAAGGCTGCACAATTAATCGCATTTTAAATATAATCATGATTTTTTTTAAAAAACGCAATTTCCAAATCACAGAGGTCTGCAATTTTTGGCTATGTAACAATTAGTGAATCAGACGTCCTTTAGGCATCGGTAAAATGTTTAAAGTGGGTTTGCCTCCACATGGAAGGGAAGACGGTGGCAGCAGTGAGATAATCTAACTTTATTACTTGTTTTAGAGTTTATATAATCATACATAGCATTAAGTACTGGTCAATCAGTTTAATACATAGACTTGCTTGTTGGTTGCACTTTGCACTTTTTATGTTCAACAAGGATCGATGTCCAAATCAATTAAGAGCTGTTTTCTTGAATAATATTCTGATTAATAGAAATATTAAAAGTTCTTGTTTTTAAATAGTCCTTGTTTACAAACATTTTTATTGCTGTTTTTGTTGCTTGTGGTTAATGCAGAGAAAAGTCAAAATTGCAATTTTGGTTGAAAAATATTGTAGGCAGAACGCAATCATTTCTGCTCCGAGTTTAGATACTGTGGGTCTTTTAGCAACAAATCCGCACAGCGAGGAAACAAATTGATTTGTTCTTTGTATATGTTTAAAAAGACATGATATATTAAACTGGATAAAAAAAATTCCATTAAATCGCAGTATTAAGATGAAAAATAGCAATTAGAATATTTTCCAAAATCGTTCAGCCCTACATGGAAATGTGCAATGTTAACAAAAATCCTTATTCCTAACTTCCTTTGACTGACGGCTCGTTTAGGGAAATGAGTCCGTCGAAAATAAAAGGCGTGCGTGGTCTTCGTGTCTGCAGAGAAAGCCATTGAGATGCGAGTGGCAAAGATCGACCACACCGCCCTGCATCCCCACCTGCTGGACATGAAGATCGGCCAGGGCCGCTACGAGCAGGGCTTCTTCCCCCGGCTGCAGTCGGACGTGCTCTCCACGGGGCCCACCAGCAACAAGTGAGCTTTCTGCTTCCCTTTTCAAATGACTCTCGCCCGGTGTTCCTTTTTTAAAGCTGATCAAAGGTGTCCCGCTTTGCGCCGCAGATGGGCTAAGAGGAGTGCTCCTGCTCAGTGGAGGAGGAGAGACCGGCAGAAGCAGCACGCCGAGCACCTTTACCTGGACAACGACCAGCGAGAGGTAGGCCGTCCTCCAACCATCTTCATAATCCTTTTCTGCCTGAGCTTCGTTACGCATGACGTCTTAATCCGCTTTAGCTTGACTTCTCATCTTGTCTGCGCTCCCACTTCCTCTCATGTCTGCTCTTTTCTAACTGTTTCTATTTTATTTATGTTGTGTCTCTGTCTCTTTTTGCCTTCCTTACACTCGATCTCAACCCACTCTCAGCATGTAGAGTGTTTGTTTCCGGAGCCGCAGCTCCTGCTGTTTCTTGACTACTACTGGCTCTCGCAGTCCTTCAGGCCCTGTCTGAAGTCGGTGTCTGTGGACTTGGTATGTGATGGTAGACCACGGACCAGACGTGAACGTCAACACGTGATCTTTACCTCCCTCTGCCTCTGTAACTCTCAGCAGCCGAGCTTTATCTGACCTTTAATTTTAGTTCCAATTGATGTTTCCCCCTGTTTTTTTTTTTTTTTTCTATCTGAGCATTTTGCTTTGTAGATTTACAATTCCCTGTGACTTGTTGGCTTCAGGTTTGACAAGCCTAGAGACTGTTAACATCTATATCTGCTCTGCACATTCGATTTAAAACAAACACTAGAACCGTAGCTCTCCTGGTGTTTTTTGGCGGCTCAGTTTTCCAGTTGGAAGAGCTGGATGTGGATTGATCCTGGTAAATGTGGCTGATGTCTTAATCAGAATGCTTCTCATATTCGCTGACCGGGTTGTCTTTTTTTTTTTCATCAGAAATACATCCAGGAAGCCCGAAACTTGGGCACCACCATCAGACAGCCCAAACTGTCCAACCTGTCGCCGTCCGTCATCGCCCAGACGAACTGGAAGTTTGTTGAAGGACTGCTGAAGGAGTGCAGGAACAAGGTTTGCTGCCCATTTCTGCCTCCTACTTAGCAGTCTCTGTTGAACCGCTTCAGTTATCAATTATCAAGACTAAATAATACCCTGAAGAATACATAAAATACTTTACTTTAGTTAGCTCAGTTTGTATCTTTTCTCAGTTCCAGTAAATAAAGATTTGTCCTTTAAGTCTTTAAAATATTGACTGAGCTTTGTTTTTTGTTTGGATCTCTGTTTTGTTTATAATTTTAGTTTTTTTTTTTCTGCTGCTCTTAAATTAATGTTGAGTTTAACAGGAGGAGTAGAAGTTTGAGTTGTCTGTCTCTGTGTTGACACGAGTGTGTTTCTGCTTTGCTTTGTGTGTAGACGAAGCGCATGCTGGTGGAGAAGATGGGTCGGGAGGCCGTGGAGCTGGGTCACGGCGAGGTCAGCATCACGGGCGTGGAGGAGAACACTCTCATTGCTAGCCTCTGCGACCTGCTGGAGAGGATCTGGAGTCACGGGTTGCAGGTTAAACAGGTCTGGAAAGCGACACTATTGTCACGAAGCTTGACTCCCAGGAATTAACCGAACGGGCCCTGGAGCGACTTTAGGCTCAAATGTTTTTTCTTTTTCCAGGGTAAGTCAGCCTTATGGTCCCACCTCCTGCATTACCAGGACAGCAAAGAGAAGAACGCCACTCCAGGCGGGTTGGGACCTCCAGGTAAATGCTCCTTTTTTAAGGAGTTCAACCAGCTTACAGAACGGTGACGTTTTCATAGTCACACTTCCTTTTATGCCAGGGTTCATTCATGACACGGAGCGGAGGAAATCTGATGGCGGTGGATCAGCCATGCCTCCTCTCAGGATCTCCCTGATCCAGGACATGAGGTGAGGAGCATCGTGACGGCACATCAAGGCAATGTTCTGTACAGGCAGTCAGTTTAAATTATGAATCTGCATTTAACAGGGAGAGTTTTGGTAGAGTAATGCTGCCCCCTTGTGGTAGGTGTTCAACTAGAAATTCTATTATGGTAGCTGATATTTCAAACAAGCAAACATAATTAGCTTTTGTCAGAGTATTACATACATTGTAACATATATTCTGACTTAAATGTTTTACAACAAATACTATAAATGTTTGTCTGTGTTTTTTAAAATGCAGATAAATGTTCACCTGCATCTTGACATTTGTCTGCCAAATGTCCACGGGTTGCATTTTCCGTAAATGTTTAAGTCTGTAACTCTAATAATAACTAAAGTGTTGGCTTTAGATTGGCAGCTATTTTTTATTTTTATTTTTACAGTTAAATAAGTGATTTAACTGTAAATATTTGATGCAGTAAATCCCTCCACTAAGTCATTCACAAAGTGTGTGTGTGTATGTATGTATGTATGTATGTATATATATATATATATATATATATATATATATATATATATATATATATATATATATATATATATATATATATATATATATATATATATTTATTATTATTATTATTATTATTATTATTATTTTATTTTTTTAGAAAAAAGGGAATGTCAAAACTGTGAAAGATGTATTTCTTTCATATTCACTCCACCACAGTTAGGAAAATGAAAATAGGATTGACAAGATCTTGTAGTCACACACACAAATCAAACAAGTACTAACTTCTTCAAAAATTATTTGGGAAAATAAACAAGTAGGGCCTGGTAAAATACATTAATAGAGAAAAAGACCATATTTTTTATTGTTAAAAACATCCCAATTAGCTGTCACCAAAAGTGGGATGAGCTAGTCTTCCCGGGGTCCACAAGACAAAACAAAAATTACTTAACAATTAAACATTGTAGACATTATTATAGATGTCATCAGAAATCATTCAGAATAAGTTATTACATTCATATCTATTACATTAATTCTCACTTTCATACAGTAAATATATTAATTCATTACTCACAAATTTAAATATAATAATAATAATGATAATAATAATAATAATATAGCATTACTATTCAAGAGAGCTTTCAAAGGGAGAGCTTGAATGAGAACCATGAGATGAAATGTTCAAGGTAAGGCAAAGATGGAGAGGATGACGCGCGTCTAATCGTCCTGATTTTTCCAGACCAACTACAAATATTCATGAAGAATGTTTCTGATGAACAGACTGGTCACCTTTTTCCGGGGCACTCGCTGTCAGATCATCCACCAAAGGCAGCTAGAGTTAGACGGTCTGGGCTCGCGTGAAGAAGACGCAGAGCGAGTCTGCGTGGAACAGCAAGTTACTTCCAGCCTAATTACCTCAACTCCCACCAGTCTGACTGAGACGAGAAGTAGGGAGGAGGAGGGGAGGGTCATCCCGGGGCACAGCCATGCAGCTCTGCTTTATGCTGTGAACACTTCATATTAGTGTGACTGTCTGACAATAAATGAACTAATTTATAGCACTTATTGTGCTGCTGTTAGCGTTTCCCCCTGTTTTAAAGCTTCCCAGCTATAACTCAATAACTCTCCCACGTTACCACCTCACTAATGTTTTCCTCAGCTGCCATGGAGATGATGAGAAATCTGGGTTACTTGGTGTGAGCGATGGTGTAGACGGTGGGGTGGGTGCGGAGGATGCATAGATGTGGCACGCGTACGGCACAGGTGGAGTGGAAGGGAATCTGTCTGGACATCAGAGACATGATAGTGGCTGGGAGCCATCTCCGAGGACCCACTTTCACATGAAGGGAGTGTGCTGTGCTTGAGATGCCGCTCAGACAAAACCATTTTCCCAGGCTGCCGTAGTGACGGCAAAATGTTGTTGCTCTCAGATTTGCCACGGCTCATACTGATAAAAATCAGTCGTGTCCTTTTATTTAAAATGTATCTAGAACAAAAGCCTTTTGGAACAAAAAACCTTTTAATCAACTAACAGAAATTTGATGGCACATTTGGTACACAAGCATAAAGCAGCTTGTGAATTATTGATGGTTCAATGTGTGTTTCAGTCTGAATTAAAAGCTATTGTATTTCCCTCGTAATGAAACTTCTCCTATTATTCATCAGTTTGTATGCATTTGCGTTTGCCTCCCTTCCCTGACACCCGAACCCG
Source organism: Fundulus heteroclitus (assembly GCF_011125445.2). NCBI lineage: Eukaryota > Metazoa > Chordata > Actinopteri > Cyprinodontiformes > Fundulidae > Fundulus > Fundulus heteroclitus. Next base: position 2,757,511 of record NW_023396792.1, on the reverse strand, counting down.
TTGTTACACCTGCAGACACATCCAGAATATCGGCGAGATCAAGACGGATGTGGGCAAGGCCAGAGCCTGGGTCCGCCTCTCCATGGAGAAGAAGCTGCTGTCCAGACACTTGAAGCAGCTGCTGTCAGACCACGAGCTTACCAAGTGAGCAAAACTACCAGCCTGCATTGGCAACAGTTATTTTATCATATTCAGAGCTGCTGAATATGATAAAGCGGTAACATTTTAATGTTAAAAAGTGAACCTTTCTGCCCTTTTGTGCGTTTTTGTTCTTTCTCTGCATACGCAGGAATGTCTGCTTAATTTGAAAGGCAGACGGTGTGTGTGATCAAGTCATCTATAATGCAGTTCTTCTGGAATTGCAGAGCATCATATTGTAGTCCAGACTGCTTGAATAAATCATAAACTCCTTTTTATAATTGATATCTGAGGAACAAAGTGGGTTATGGGGAATTTCTGTCCACCTTTCAGACTGTGGTGTCACTTTTTTCTACTAAAAGCTGAACGACACGTTACGTTTACCCCTGTTTTATGTCGGCCATTGCACTTTGACAGCTGGCAAATGTTCTGATCTAACAAACGGCAGAAATCCATTTTTATCTTGTCGGTGTCATTTTTTTAATTTTTTTTATTGTTTCTAAACAATGTTTCTCTGCCCTTTTTTAGAAAACTGTACAAACGTTACGCCTTCCTGCGCTGCGACGACGAGAAGGAGCAGTTCCTTTACCACCTGCTGTCCTTCAACGCGGTTGATTACTTTTGTTTCACCAACGTCTTCACAACCATCAGTGAGTGGCGCTTTGAAATTGAGTTTTTATTATATGAACGATTTGAGGCGCTAGAAGAACGTTTCCCTCCTCTCTGGCCCCCAGTGATCCCTTACCACGTGGTGATTGTCTCGAGCAAAAAGCTCAGTGGCTCCATGTTCACAGCCAACCCCTGGGTGTGTGTTTCCGGGGAGCTGTCGGAGACCGGAGTCCTGCAAGTGCCCAGAAACACTTTGGAGATCACGTTTGAGGTTTGTGTGAAATTCTTGGATTAAAAAGAATAAAAACTGTTTAAAAAGGACCCCATGATTTGTAAAATAGGAGGTCATCTCTTTTTACTTAAAGAAATCCTACCGAGCAGTGGGGGGGTTATTAAATTATCTAAAGCTTTTAATGAGCTCCTCCAAACACTCATGGGAGGAAAAACCCTGATCTGTCAGGGTTTAGTGGATTAGCAGGACATTGAGCTTTTTTTTTTCTTCTTCCTTTTTAGTTAGTTTTGTTTAAAGCTGATAGGAGGCTACCCACTGTAACCATGTAGTAAAATGTACTCAGAGCCACCCACCATGTTCCCAATTTAGTTTTGCATTTGACCGCTTATAGACTGCGAGGTGTCGGCATTTTATTGCGCTCTGTAAAGACACCAGGCGTTGTATTGTCCTTTCTCACATCATAGCTGTTAGATTATGTAATCGGGATTTATGCAAATCAGAACTCTGATAACGTTGGAAAAATTAATTGGATTTATTGTAATTTGGGAGTCAGTAGACCCACTGCCTGTGACTATTTGCATGAGAAGCCGGATCAATCGGGCCTCGTGAGAACAGCCATGCTCGCAGCTTCCCATTTGTATCTGAATAAACCAGAAGACCTTTTAATGTCAGGACTCAACAGAGCCGCATTTCAATCTACTCCAAAGACCTGCAGAACAGATCTGCAACGTGGCCGCATAAGGAAGCTCCTCTTTAAACCACTGGTCGTTTACTTCAGACTCTTCTGCAAGGATCTTTGAAATAGTGTGGCAGCGACCCCTCCCCCCACCACCACTTCACACTGCCTTGCCAACTCGACTCTACAAGTACCTCCCATATGGGCGTACTAGCTGCTTATGACCACCGCCCCTGTGCTGTTTTACAAATCTCACTGATGTGGGAAAATGACTTCTAAAGTCTAGTTTGAAAGTGTTTTAATGAAAGCGTCTACAGATCTGATAAGAGCCCAACCTTCCTCCACCCCTGAACAGTCAGTAGAACAGAACATAATTTTAAGACGGAAAATAAACATGTTCTCCAAGGCCGCATCCACACGAAGCCGAACAAAGCTGGATTAAAATGTCCGCACTGAAAAGTTTAAAGTGTAATGATGCGCCTGAAGCCGAACCAACGATAATAGGCGTAATACGTATGCCACGCCAGTAGGTTGCGCTGTAGAGCAGGGAAGTGCTGTTAGGATGAAGAATGGTGACCGCCATCACCGCTTGAGTCAGAAAATAAGCTTTTATTTGGGCCAACGACAAGGTGGAACTTCTCCTCGGAGCTACACTTGACTACAAGACCAGGAAAGTACAAAACTGTTGAGAAACTTGTGCAGCACAACTGCAAATATGAAGATCGTTGTTGTTGTTGTTGGCAAGGTAGAACGGGCCTGTTCAAGGAGGGGCACGGTCTACATATGCAATCGAGCCAGTGTGTAGCCGATTATGTGTATAGGGGTGTCAGGACGGAGGTGGCTTCAAACCTGTCCACTCTGGGAGCTGGTTTCAGACGTAGTTGGTTTTGCGGCCGTGTTGTTGTGACAGGACCCACTAACCGACAAAGAAGCTTGTCGTATACACCCAAACCCAGCTTCGTCTGGACGGGGCCCAAGTCTCGGGGTGGATTCACACCTGCCACGTTTGGTCTGCTATAAACTGACCAGAGTTAATTTCCCACTTGGTCCAGACCTTTTGTGCAGGTCTGACTGCACTCGAGTGAACCCTGGTCTGGACCAAACAACCGGACCAAGACCCACTTTTTGAGTGGGTCTTGGTCCGCTTCCAAACGGATTCTGGTGTAAACCCAAAACGGCCTTGATCCAACCCAACAACAGAAAACATTCATCTATTTGGACTTAACAAGCCACCGTAGCAGTGAATCGAGTACCTGTTGCTTAGCAACTCTGCTACCTGCAGGCTGATGGCTCCCTTTGGCTTGCAGAACGCTTTCTCCGAAATGTTCCAAATTAGAAGTAAAATATCTGAAACCTGTGTTGAATTAGCTTCCTCTGCCTGTGATCTATCAGCTGTAACAACAGCACAAACATGCAAAACAGCGGTGCTGCATGCAGCGTTTCCATGGTAGTTTTCCTCCACTTCCTGGTTTGTTCTACATCCCTACGTTACACGTGTAACCCTGTTACAAATTATAGGTCACTTGCAAAAAGTAGAATGTGGAAGCAAACCTCATCAAATAGAAAAAAATAAAGTCCTCGTTTGGTCTGGACTAAACACGTGGACCAAAGGGCTTTCCTGGTGACTACACCATTAGAAATATATTCATTGTTCTCTGTAAATACAGTGATGCCAAGATAAAAACATAAATACATGGTAAAAAAAAAATAGGGTTTGATAAATCAACAGAAAGTGAGCATATTTCTCAATAAAATGAGCTCTTAAAATTTGTTGAAAGTTGACAACTGTGTTGGAACAGAAAACTTAGATATTTTATTATTCTACTTGTTGCATTTTTGCACTCTTCCAGAAAAACTGGATAAATAAATCTGCTTTTTCATGTGGAAATCGGCCAAGTCTTTTCTCTATTAAACGTGTTTTTAGTTGGTGTTTAACATCATGTGGATCCCTTTCTCTTAGTGCCAGAACCTGGGTAAACTCACAACAGTGCAGATGGGCCACGATAACTCAGGACTGTACGCCAAGTGGCTTGTGGAGTGTGTTGTGGTCCGCAACGAGATCACGGGCCACACCTACAAGTAAGTCGGCCTCAAAAAGCCTAGCGTCGTTTCAAAAAGGAGGATTCTCTTTTTTTAATCAGTTGGCTGTGCTTGGTGTTAGGTTTCCATGTGGCCGCTGGTTGGGGAAAGGAGTGGATGATGGCAGTCTGGAGAGGATCCTGGTGGGAGAGCTGATGACCCCCACCACCGAGAACGATGAGAGGATGTGCCGCACGCCGCCCATGCAGCAGTCTCCAGGGATGATGAGGAGATTTGTCACCATCTCACCTAGCAGCAAACCAAGTGAGCTAATCATCCTCATAACTCATATCTTACTGTTCATTGAAGGGATTTTTATTCTTGTGAATCTGATTTAGCTGCTGCTTTAAGGATTTTTTTGAATCGCAGTGCAGTTTCCAGTCTTAACACCTGCTCTAGTTGGGGGGGAGAAATAAGCAAAAGGATAAAGAGATAAAACCCGGTGGGGGATTTTCCTCCCTGATTGTGTTTTTTTTTTTTTTTGTTTTTTTTTTTGTCAGAGCATTATTGTTTACTTTTTTCATTATTGTCTTTCCACCCGCCTTTAGAGTTGAACACAGGCCAGATCCAGGAGGGGGTTGGAGAGGCCATCAATGGGATTGTGAAGCACTTCCACAAACCGGAGAAGGAGGTGAGAGACGAGCAGTCTAGACGGGCCCGAACACGTACTTCTATTATTCATTACATATGAAGAAAAAACGGCTGTCTGCTCCCGTCCACCCCACAACACCTTCAGTTACTCTCAGGGCTACAGTGGGATGTTCAAACATCATGATGCTAATTTGCTTTTTATTATTTACTCTAAAGAATGTCTGTTCTCTTCTTCTTTTTTTCTTTTTTTTTTTGCAACTTCAGTAAATCAGTGGGGGGGGGATATTAATTACTGTGTAGTGAGTGCAGGTTCAAGTTGATGTCTTCAATTAAAAGGGAAGGCTCGATGTGGATTATTTAAGGGTATTTAAACCTCACTCTTTATTATAGGGTTTATCACTAATTCATATTTATTCAAGAACAAAGGACCTTTACTGGGGAAATCCCCTTTATTCTCTTGGCACCTTTCTTTAACAGACCAACAGAACAGAGGAGCCTGATGAGAACTGAAAATGTGTCTGAAATTAGTCAAATTTGATGAAAAAAAAAAAAATCCCCAGCATAAATTAGAAGGTTTAAATCTTACTTTGAGTTTTAGAGAGGGGTGAAGGAAGCCATTTGTGTAAAGTGAGAAAAAAACAACTTTGAACAGAGGAGGACGACTCAGGTTTCAACTTACAACACAGCAATAGGTTTGTTTCCTGCCAAGTTTCACCCAAATTCACACCTCTGCAGGTGATCAGGCAAATGATGAGCCTCACAACTCTCCATTGAGAAGTGGCGATCAGTTCCAGGTTAATCTACCATACTTTAAGGACTATAAGGCGCACTTGAAATCCTTAAATCTTCACAAAAATTGATGCCCTTATATGTGATTACCGTTGTGCTTACTAACCAATTGTATATGGTACAATGTGCTCATAAATCTGTAAAATGTGTAAGTATGACTTTGGTAAGCAACGAAGCCGCTCCGCTCAATGGATATTCAGAGCATTGCGGTACACTGTGTCACTCACTGAGCTAGATTATACACTGGAGTGCTAATAGCCCACTGTTAGAACGAGTCGCTTTGAAGCCACCAGCCGCCATATTGGTACTCCCTATTTCCCCCAGTAACTAGGGAATATGTGTTCAAGATTGCCTTTTCATTATGATTTTATATCACTTTCCTCTGTGTAATTTGTGTTGTTTCTTTTAATTATGACGACTGCTTTTACCATTTATTGTTTTTACATGTACAGTGACCTTGAGTGTTTTGAAAGGCGCTTGAAATAAAATGTATTATTATTATTATTATGTGCACTACAGCATCGAATAACGAGGATTTTCTCATGTTCAGGTGTTCAGGGGGGGCTTAAAACTTTTAAAATGTCAAATGCCATATACTTTTATGTTATGTTCTAAAACGATGAAGTACTGACAAAGTCATGTGCTGAAATATTTTGCATTTTATTTATTTAAAAAAATATATATATAACATTTATAAATATATAAATAACAATATACAAGAACATATATTTACATATATGTATACGTATATATAAAACATGTAAAATATTTCAGCACATAATTTCCTAGTACTTGATAGTGTTAGTACATCCACTGACTGTAGAATTACCTGTGAAACGTTTTCACACAGCCAGAAAACTGAAAGTAGGGAGTAGCAAGATGGTGGCCAGTGACTTCAGTTTTTCGGCAAAATCAGCACTCCAGTGTATAATATAGCTCAGTGGTGTCACTACCTGATCGAACCCTTGAGCTGTCTACAAGACTGCCTGACTGTAATGTCGAAGCTAGAAGTGCATTCATGTAAAGGCCCCCACATACTGGGGTGTAGTTCACTCCTGCTCAAACAGGTACATGTCACACTATTAACTTCTCGGAGGCAAGAAGTCTTTACACCAAACTGTTTTATATGTGACACAGAGCCTGATACGCTGAGCTGCTCCAGGCAGGGGGTCGCAACACGTGGCATCACAGTCCCTCTCTGTTCTCACTGACAGGGATGCGGTGGGAGCCTGCTGGAAAAGAAACGGCTCTAGGTGCTCAGCTAGCTAATCACACATTTTACCATCCGTTCCACCAATTTGTCCCACTGGCAGAAAATGTGGGAATTGTTGGAATTTGCCACAAGAAACGTAGGCAACAGTACACTCAACTATAGAGGGTAAAACATCCGTGGAGAGTCAGTGCGGAGTCTGCCAAGCTCACAGTATGCACAAGTATGTGGGATCCTTTAGGCAGTCCCCAGCTTAGAGTACAGGCTAGCAACAATAAACCCAGTAAGTTAATTCAATGTAAGAGTTAAGTTTATTTTGGCCTTATGTTAGAAACAGAGCAGTGTAGTCCAACTACTCTGTCCTCCTGACAGAGACGGATAGAAAGCTGTGAACGTTAAGGGGCGGAGTGATATTACACACTAGGGAGGAATATATAGTGCGCTTTATAATCCAATGGGAAGCGAAACGTCTTCAGCTGAAGTCCAGTTGTTTTGTTTTTGTAACCTTTTTTTTTTTGGATTTATCTGGAGAATAGTTTCATATTTTTAGTAGATTGGTGCTGTGTGGCATGAAATCAAAGCCATGTGTTTTTGTCCTCTTAAAACTTCTCCACCGTCTTGCATTTGTTCTCTCCACAGAGAGGCAGTCTGACGCTGCTGCTGTGTGGGGAGTACGGTCTGGTCTGGGCCCTGGAGCAGGTTTTCCAGCACGGTTTTAAATCCCCTCGACTCTTTAAGAACGTCTTCATCTGGGACTTTTTGGGTAAGAACCTCAGTTTCTAAAACTGGTAAACTGCAGACTGGAGATGTGCAAATTTTTTATTTTTTTTTATTTCCTGACGTTAAACAATAAAATTTTATATAATTCAAAATTAACAACATGAAAGAATTCAATGTTGGCAAAAGAAAAACAATAAAGAAAACCACAGAAAAATTTCAACAAAACAGAAAATGGAGTCAATTAATAAGATAAAGATTTGAAATTAACAGGCAAAGCAACGAGATGGATTGTATTTGAATAAAAGGAAACTTTAAGAAACGTCATAATTTGGAACAACGTTCCTTATGGGACACGATGAAACGACTAACACACACAGGAAAAAGTCTTAAACAGCAAAAAGATAAAGGTTTCTAATTTGACTTGTGAATCTGGCTTTATTTATTGTATTACTTAAATTATGTGATTAGGCATTTTTTATTTCATACTTTTCTAGCCTTTTGTTATATTTTCTATTTTGCTCTTTTGTTTTTTTTTTCTTGAATGCTCCAGGTGATGATGTTAAACTTTCTGAGTAATAGCAGCTGAGTTCAGCTTAAACAATATGCTGTTTATAACTGGCTCAAAACATGTTTTTATGGTTTCAGAAAGGAGTATAAAAACCTTCAATGGCTGCGTAGTCTAGTTAAACATAATAAGCTTCCTCTGCATCGTTTGGTGTTTTAAAAGTAGAGGGATGTTTGCCTTGAAATGCTCTATTGGAGGCCATGTAGTTTTGATAGTTCAACCAATCCTGCTGTTGAAAAAGGCTCAGACCGAAAGCCTCGAAGTAACAAATTAGTTGGGAGTTTTGTGTGAAAATGGCACTCTAAAACAATAGAAACATTAAGCAAATCTCCCCTTTTTGACTGGTGGGACTGCTTAAAATGGGTTTGTTGTTCAGTCATATGTTTGAGCAGTGAGTAATGTTTTTTTTTTTTTATCGTTTTTGCCCTTCAACAGAAAAAGCGCAAGTATACTTCGAAAGTGCTGAGCAACGCGAGGCGACTCCAGATGAAAACTGGCAAACCAGAGTGCGCCACTTCTGCCGCTTCATGCGGGCCATCAACAGCACGTCCAGAAACATCGGCAAGGACGGGAAGTTCCAGATGCTCGTCTGTCTGGGAGCAAGGTGGGTAACAGGGCAGCGCACGCATTCACTGTTTACTCATTGGGTTGTAACGCATTTCCCCTTTATCTTTGTGGCAAGACTTTTACCCATTTTGGGGTTTTCTAGCTTCTCCAAAGGCTGTTTTGTTGACTCGGTGTGTTTTGTGCAGGGACCATTTGCTGCATCACTGGATCGCTCTGCTCGCAGATTGTCCGATCACCTCCCAGATGTACGAGGAGTCTGCACTGATTAAGGACCGCTCACTGGTAAACTCGCTGATCCGAGTGCTACAGACTCTGCAGGAGTTCAACATCACCCTGGAGGCTTCGTTAGTCAAAGGCGTTGGCATCTGAAGCCAAACCACGCTCTCCACCAGTCGTACCCAAACGGGAATATCACTGAGGACCACTAAAAAAAAAAAAAGAATAACTAAACCTTTTTTTTATGCAGAAACAGACGTGAACAAAGTACACTTACTGGCTTTACTGAAGCTACTGTCACATTTGCCATATGTTAAGTGCAATGAGCCTTTCAAGATTTGTTATTTTTTATCCTCGACGGTGATGCCATTTAGATGTTGAAGAATTATGTTTTCTATTATGGACCATGGTTTTCACAACACCGAGGACGACCTTGTGCTACGATGTTTTTCCTGAAAGCTCGATATTTTCATTGTCGCAGTGATTCGATGACAGCGGTTATATTTAAGGGAAAGCGAGGATTAAAACTGTTAATATATTTTCAGATAAAAACAGTATTATTTTGTTAACTCGGTGAAGTTGCTTGCTCTGTTGTCAAATCTGATTTTTAAATGTCATAACGCAGAGTTTAAAGCAAATGATGTAGAAGTATGCTTTATAAGTATGCGTATGGCAGGGTGGCTCATAGAGTGGTAGGCGTTTTTAGGTTTTGAGTCCTTCCCTGGCAAACGTACATGTCTGTATGCAAAACTTTTACATGGAATACCTTCGGCTGACGGAAAGGTCCCCCCTAGCATGACGAGACTGTGTGGCTCCAGCCTGCACCCGGTGACAAATGGTATGTTCAGCTGGATTCAGGAAAATAAAACCCAAGTCTTGTTCCAGAGCGCTCCAAGAGATGCTTGACCTTGTTATTTTTGCAAAGTGGTTCACGACTTCAGCCTTCAGTGTAAATATCTCCCAGCAGCCCTTTCCTTTTACCATCATTGCAGCCCTTACACTACATGTACTCTGTTCTTTGAAATACAATGTGATGACCTGAGTAGTTCCTGTGCTGACTTCTGACCTCCTGATTACTGTGTGAGCAGCTCAAAGGACCGTTGTATCTCCCCGCCCTCGATCCGTATTTTTTTTTTCTCATCATGGTTTCTGGCTATGCAATATCCACAAGAAAAAAAACTGAGATATTACTGGGGTCTCCCCATTTACATAGGATTGAACTTTATCTTGCAGAATAAGAGATTTGAAATGTGACAGACTTCTTTTTGTGTGCCAATGGCGTCTGGAATGACTGTTGTACTCATCCTGTGTACGACCCATTTGAGCATCTTGGGAGATATATATTTTTTTTTTCTTTTCCAGTACAGTTGTACATTTATCAACATACTTGTGTAATGTAGTGTTTACTAAGTGAGCAACCATGTACAGTGTAAAAAAAATAAAATTAAAGCATCTGTAAAGCATTACTCTGGACTTGATTGCTTTTAGAAAGTATGTTTCTCCATAGTTCTCCAATCACTTAATTGGTAACTTCACTACTGGCTGCACTGTCGCTTAAACAAACAGGGTTTATTTGCAACTGCAGATTGGGTGTACTAAAATTACTAATGATATAAACTTACCTGCAATATGATTTTTCCTCTTTTTTCCTGTCTACACCATAGCATAGCTGGTCCTTACTCCTAATGTTTTGGTTTGAGAAAACTACCTGAAGATGAGAATATTTTTTACCCATGATTTAAACAACTTTGTTTTTAATAGTTATATACTGGAAATTAGATGAGCACAGGCCATCAGAAAAGAGAAATGAACAATGTTTCTTGTGAAAATTAAGCATGGATGTCTTTTTGTTTCAAAGCAGAATATTCTCTGAAGCTGTAATTTGTGAATATATGTATATTGAGAACAAATTATGTGTTTTAAATTATAATTTAACTGATGAAAATGCAGACATTATTCAGGGATTGTTTGATCCTTGTTTTTATGGCCATAACTATGTGCAAATTCAGGGAACCTAGATCTCAGATAACCTACAGTACATGCATGATCTTGGTATGTCTTTTAAAGGTGATTGTTTTTCACATAGGCCTACAGCCCTTATACAAAATTTACCAGCATACCCACTGTTGGTTTATTTGTTTCTCATTGTCCTCTAAAGGAGCACATTTAATTTTAAAGTATTCACTTGTTTAAGGTCCCCAAACAATATTGCTTATGGTGTTGTTGGTCTTAATTAATGAACCTATAAGATTATTTATTTGGCTACTTGGTCTGTTTAAAGTTGTTCTTTTGCCCAAGTGTTGGCAGTTTTGAATTCACTAATTTGTATGAAAGGGCTCACACGTGGCCAAAATACTACTAAATAGATGTTTAACAATAGCTAACTAGAAGTTATATCTTTAAAAAGTGTAATAATATGGTTTTAAATTCAACACTGAGGCGATAATGAACAGTTCTTTTCTCCGTTGACTGCGCTTTCTCAGCTGTGAAAACGTAAACAAAGTCGTTCGCGCCATGTCGGGGAGCTGTTTTTCTTTGAAGCCTCTAGCCAGGTGGCTTATGGGATTTTGAGTTCAAAGAGAAGGCCTTTCACCGCTGACTTGCGCGCGTTTTCCCGCTCATTCACTACGCCTCCCATCATTCACGTTATCTGAGGAGTACGGGAGAACGGCGGCGATTGGTCGAGCCCAGGTTCAAACCCAACGGCTACACTCCTTATTTGGACATTGTCCGCTCGCCCTTTCATTCCAGCTTTTCATGCAAAACACATTCTAATGACCAGCTGTATGCGGGAGTAGTAAGGAGCATGCGCAGTGTGTGAACAGAGGACGGCGAAGATTCAAAGTTTTTGTTCAGTAAGTACACTGTTATTTTCTTTGTTACACGGTTTACAATAATTATACTTTTGCGGATTTGTTGTTTGCGAAGCGTGTGGTCATATTGCAAGGTTGCAGTAACCTGACGTGTGCGTTGTACGCGGCTGTGTTTAAATGTGTAAAAACTCGCCATGTCGACAATGGGATAACGTGGAAGTGAACGAGAGCGTGGCCTCGACGGCTAGCATTCATGCTAACGGCTAACAACAATGAGCCATATTTGGCGCACTCGCATGGGAAAAGTTTTAATTCAAAGGGGAAGAATGTGGCCGCATTACCTTCATGGGTTTTATCGAAAGAGTTGCGCCTTTGCGTTAAGCGTGTCCAAACCGTAGGAAGTTGTTGTTTTAAGTTATTTAAATATCGTGGTAGCTTTTTGTCTTTGGTTTCAGAAAGTGCAGCTGCCCGCTTTTTGTTTTTAGGGCATTCGCTTCAGACAGATCCGCCGCTTAACAGCGTCGGGCAGCAGATGCATTAGCTGTGGTTATATGTAAAGATCAGATCGTTTTCTTTTGTCGTGCGAATTTGTGTCCAAGTTTAGCGCTCATTTTTGAGAGTAAAACGGCACTCGTGGTATTTGTGGGTGTAACGTCCCGGCGGCGACCACTGCTTTAAGTTTAGGTTCCCATATTCAGACACATCGGTTCGCCAAACTCGGCCTAAAGTTTGTCTTTTACGTAGTGAAATTATTTTATAACGTCAGATTAGTGCCATTGTTGTCTGACTGGGGCTTTTTTGTTGTGCGGTTTGGCTTTAAATACTATAAGATGATAAAATAAAGTGGGGGTTTTTTCCCCACACATTATTTACTACTTTGCGTATTTTTTTAAAGATACAGTCTGACGATTAAGATGATTGTGATCGCTCGCAGGATTTGTTATTTAAAGGTTTAAATGATTTTTTTTTTTCATATTTCTGTGTATGTGTGCTCGCCTGTACGGACCGCCCCCTTCCAGTAGCGGAAAGCACAACTGTCTGCACACATCGATGATTTTTAAACCAGCAAGCACCGGGACGATCACGGATGTTGTTGTTTTTTTCTCTCTTACGTTTCCAGGGATTTTTTTTGCTTTTCTTGGCTTGCACCGACGAACCGATTCAAGATGTTTGGCTTTCACAAGTCAAAGATCTACCGGAGTAATGACGGCTGTTGCATCTGTAAGACCAAGTCTTCCAGTTCACGCTTCACGGACAGCAGCAGATACGAGGAGACCTTCAGGATGTGCTTTGGGTAAAAAACCTCTTGTTCCTTCACGTCACACACGCTTACATTTATGCCTCTGTAGTAGTTGCTTTTAAACGTTACATGGTTGGTGTTGCATTGATTTAAGGCTCTCTGAAGATCGCGTTGGAGACATTTGCAACGCGTGTGTGCTGCTGGTGAAGAGATGGAAGAAGCTTCCCCACGGCTCCAAGAAGAACTGGAATCATGTAAGCTACGTCTCCTGCTTAGCGCGCAGAGGTATACAGGCTCCATGTTTTAAACTATAAGTTTTAATGATTTTTATCTGCTTTTCCTCAGGTGGTGGATGCCAGAGCTGGTCCTGGTTTTAAGGTGACAAAGCCCAAGAAGATCAAGAACAGCGATGGGAAGAAGAAGAGCAAACTAAAGCGGCTTCATAAATTTAAGAGACAAAGTAAGTGGTTAAAATGCATAAATACTGTGTTTACTTGGGGTTTATTCGGGTTTTGTATATACAATCTTAGTGAAATTTTTTTTTTTTTGAAGTTCCTGTATTTTCTTTTTTTTTTTTGCGCTTGGATCTGGATTAATCTTTATTTTGTGCGATAGGAGATCTTCTCCTATTTTTTATGCCTTGTAAAATAATTGGAAGTGGTAATTTTAGTAAGTCTAAGGTACAAAGTACGTTTCCTAAAAATCCTAATTTCCCAGATCAGTGCGTTTTGTTCAGTTCATCTCTATAAAACTGACGGCCTTCGTTCAATAATCTCTAGCGCCATCTAGTGGTTAATATAGAAAGAGCATGCACCTAATCCCTAGTTTTTCATTTTTCCAGTTTACATTGTATAAACAAATGGCCACGGTGTTGTGTGGGAACTTACTTTTTATAAATGACTTAGAACAATGTAGAAACTCCGGCGCTTGGTCATAAACACCGCCGGTATTTGTACCGTTTCAGGAATAATCTGCTGGCCTATAATCATGCTTCTCATATAATGAATAATATATATATATATATATATATATATATATATATATATATATATATATATATATATATATATATATATATATGGCTAGTAAATTCTTTCTAAGTCTCAATTTCCTCATGTTTGGTTGTTTATTATGTTTTTATTGAATTTTTTTAAGCAGACTCGGATGCTCACAGCACCACTTCCAGCATGTCTCCAGCCCAATCTCCCAGTTACAGCAACCATTCGGATGATGGTTCTGACATCGAGTCCAAACAAAGGCGCTCGTCTCCTTCAATCTTCTCCTTCTTGGATCGTTCCTACTGGAAGAGGTAAGATATCTTCAGGGCTGTGCCACAGAACCGAACCATTTGCTTTTTATTTGCCTTTTTTATTCTATTCAGATTAGTCTCTCAGCATTATATTCATTTTACTTTCAGGCAAAAGGTGTGCTGTGGAATTATCTACAAAGGTCGGTTTGGGGAAGTGATTATCGACCCCCGACTTTTCAAGCCTTGCTGCAGCTCAAAAAAGCAGAAGACACTGACGCCCACGCAGGTGCCCACACTTCAACCACAGCACCCAGAAGATTTGAAAGAAACCTGGTGAATGGTTTAGTCAATTCTCCCCTTCCTTTATGGGGCTATCCATGGCATCCCACCTGGATTTGTCTCCAGTGGCAGACCTCAGTTTCATTTCCCGTTAGACCAGTTCATGTTCATCCTTGTAATGTTAATTTTTATATTGGGTATTTTTTATCTTTTGTATAGAGTTGAGCTCTTTGTTTCACAGAAGGGCAAGGGGGGGGGGGGACTTTTGGGCATTAGTGTTATTTATAGGATAAGGATAACATTTTGTTGAGTTAAATCTCTGGTTCCAAATTGTTTTTGGTTATTTTTGTATTGAATCATCAGTTTTTTTTGTAAATAACGGCTGTTTTTTATTTTTGTTATTTCATATCAGGACTGCTTTATTTTTTATGACTTGTAATACTGTAATTGTGTGTATGAAAGACACCAGCTATTTACAATACCAGCTTCATGTGTGTTGAAGGGATACTTCAACTTTTGCTGCATTATTTTGTCATCCATTAGCTCTGTATGTTTAATGTTTTTTGTTTTTTTTTTAGTGCACAAATTGCTTTTGATAAAACACATGGATCATTAGCAAATCTTTTCAGTGTAAATGTGATGAAATGTGTACAGATTAGACACCTTGGACATAAACAGCTTTAGCCACCCATTTGAAACACTCAGTTTTAATTTGTTCCGCTGTTTGTGCACAGAGACCATGCATGCAGTATGTCCCACTGCTTGTTGGATTAATGGTTTTATTTATTTCTTTTGTACAGCCTCCAATGAAATTACATTGCATGTTGTAAAGCAAATCGTTTTTAAAGATGGATTTCTGTAAATACAGCGTTTTTTTTTGGCTCGTGGGTTTTCCAAAAATAAGAATTAACACGAAACGGCGAACCACTACATCTGAAAGGTGCGGAAGGCATGTGTTTTCACGCTAAAAGCCGGTTTGGGCACTCATTATTTTCTCAGGTGTGTTTCTCAAAAGGCCTGCGCTGATTTAGCTCGTGCTCCAGTGCAGTCGTAGGTGGAAACTGCAGAGACACGGAAAGCCTACCTGCAGAATCAGTGAGCTGTGAACTTGCGCTTTGTGCTGTCAAACTGAACATGCTGGAGACCCGTGGTTGCTCTGCATCTTTAACGCTCTTTAAGGAACGTGTTCAAAAAAAAAAAAAAAAAAAGTTCCAAGCTATGCAGACATTTTGAATGTGAGAATTGCTCTGGGGCTTTCTGTCACTTGTATTGTTGAGTGATGGATTCTTTATTTTTTTTATTTTATTTTTTACCGAATTGGCTCTATTATTTTAGCAATAATGTTACATCATCATCATCACCAGTCAATGTCTCAAAATGTCTGTATGCCATGTTAGAAAATATGGCTTATATTGCACAGTTGTTGCCATGGTGTATACGGTTTGAGTACTACAGTGACAACGGTTGCTTTTGTTTTTTGTTATTTTTTTACATTTTTCTAACCAAACTCGAATTAAAGTGATTGACAGGCACTGCTCTGTAAAGTTGCTTAATATATATAAAACTGTATTCTGCGGCAGGGTAGTGAAATGCTGAAATTTTTTTTTTTTTGATTCTTATTGAAAATAGGTAAACTGCTTCCATTGTAAGCTGGATAATAAGCTCGGGTTTCTTTTTTATCTTTAGGAAGTTGCCATGTTTTTTTGCGAGGTACATTTTGGGATGTAAGATGTGCCTTAATGAATGAGCTGACCTTTTTCACTATGATTCGTATGTAATTTATATTTATTTATTACGCAACCTTTTTGAAAACTGAAATTTTGAGCTAACTGGTGTTGAGCCTTTCAGAGAAAAGTCTGTTTCTGATTTTGTGCACTTCCTTTGAACATGCAATGTATGTTTTTATAATGCTTTTTGTATACTGTACCACAAAGTAGATCTGTATAATAAATAAACACAAAAAAAAACTTCCTGTGGTATTTTCTTGTATCTACAGGTGGTGGGAAGGATGCACATAAGCCAGACGTGCTGTAACCAGCAAACATTGATAACACTGGACTTTTATTTCAGTGCAGTTTAATCCAAGCTGTTCAAACAGCACCAATCCACAGCTAAACCTGCTGAAAAAACTTTGAGACAATCAGAAAGAAAAACACTGGTATTTAAGCCAACTTTGTAAGGCTCTTTGGAAGTAGAATGCACACAAATTATTAGAAAGTTTAAAACTTCTCCAAAATCCTATATGTCGTGTGGTTTGTTAATTTAAATAGAAAAAACAAATCCTGCTCAATACAGACAGGGGGCGCACTTTGTTTACTGATGGTTGGCCTCATTAAGAACAGAGTTGAGAAGTGAGTGTTCCCATGCAACCACGTTCATTCAGGCAATTTGTAATCTCTAGCACTACAAGATATTTGGCTAAAAGTCTTAAATGCATCCTTTCAGGGATTTAACACACATATATATTTAACATGTAATGCAGATCTGTAAATATCAGAATAAAAACATTTATATGGATACATTCTTTTCCTTTTGTCATGCATTTAAGTGTCTATGAAACAGATTACCTGTGTTGGCATTCCCTACTAGACGTGGTTATGTCTTTCACAAATGGTATATTTTACAATTTGTCAAAGGGAAAATAAATCAGGGATTGAGATTTGAGGGTTTTCGACCACATAAATGCAATTATAATAAAAGGCTCATGAGTACCTTATTAAACAGAAATCTCACTGACGTCACTTTTTTTGGTCACTTAATCAAAAAAAGTTAACATACAGATTTACATTAGAAGCATTTAATTGTGCTATTGATGATACTTCATAGCTAGATTAAATTACTACATCAGCTAAAAGGATTTTAATACACAAAAGCCAGCCTGTACTGAGAAGAAGTGTACAGAGTTTACTTGCTTGGGACTCCTTTTCCCTATTGTTGCATCATTGCACCGTGACATGGAGACGACTAGCAGGAGGGTCTGCTGAGATGATGAGGAAGTCCAGCTCGCTTTAATGCTGGCTAAGGTGCATTGTTGGGCCTGCTGTTCCTCAGCTTCCAGATAGACAGTAGGTCAGGCCAGGTAGTTGGCCCAATTAAGCAGTGATACACCTGATCAATAAAGCAGGTATTGGTGTTTTTGTCAATGTGGGCGGGTTTTAAAGCAGCATCGTGATCTCCATCAACAAAACCTGACTGCACTGACTTACGACTTTATAGAAACAGTCGACCACTACCAGCAAATGACACGGCTCTCCAAATCATCACTGACTGTGGAAACTTCACCCTGGACCTCACAGAACGTGGATTCTGTGCCTCTCCGATCTTCCTCCAGACTCCTTCACCGTGATTTTTAAATGGCACGTAAATTTTGCTTTCATCTAAAAACAGGAGTTTGTACCAAATGAGCAACCATCCAGTCGATTTTCTCCATGCAGCAGGTAAGATGGTTCTGGCATTCTCTGTGCCGTAGAGGTGGCTTCACACAAGGAATGAAGCAGCTGCAGCCTGTGTCGTTGATACCTTCATGGATACATATGTGTGGCGGCTCTTGGAGCACTGAAGCGCTCCAGCCGTAGTTAATGTCTCACTCTCTAGAAAACAAAGTGATTGGATTGTGGATAAACATCAAAAACTTTCCCTTTTTTAACCAAAAGATAACAAAAATATATTTCCTTGATAGGAAAAATGGTAGGTAGGTCTTATTTACTCATAGCCAACTGTGTCCTCTGTTTAGGTGTCCAAATAATTAAATATGTAACAACATTATTCTAGAAGTCCTGGTCTTTTACGTCCCTTCTGGCAATATTGCCCTCATGTTTTGTTTACAGAGTCAAAGTTTCTCTCCCTTTACGCCTCAAAAGAGAGCTAAAGTCGAGCAGTCTGTTTCTGATTGCAGAGGCACGCACTTACATGTCAACAGTAGCAAGAGCCTGCTGTAGGTCCGGCGATGTTATTTTAGGGTTTTTGAAGGCTTCTTTTAATATCTAGTGGTCTGCTTTCAGGAAAAAAAGCAGTTGTTTCCAATGTCCTCCACTTGTAGACTATTTCCCCCGTGCAGTGAAGCGACTGAGCTCAAATTCCAGACTCAAAACCTGCTGCAGTCTTCTTTTTGGAGGCCTGAGACAGCCTTTTTCTTCCTCACCACCTCGGTTTTCCCTTTCACTGCAGCAACCATTTTTTAAATATATATATATATATATATATATATATATATATATATATATATATATATATATATATATATATATATATATATATATATATATTCCCCACCATAATTTGAATTTTTATATTCCATCCAACCATACAATTGTCTATATCAGTTTTTTCATGCGAGGGTCACGGTTTGTGCTGGTGGCAAGACAGGTCACCAGTCCATCACAGACTTTTGTTACATTTTGGAAAAAAAGTTTAAAAAAGCATTTTTTTTTGTTTTGATTGGTTGATCATATTTAGGCTGTGCCCCCCCCCCCCCCCCCCAAAAAAAAAAATAAAAAAAATAAAATGAAAATGTAAGCTATTATTATGTAATTTGTTAGGAAAACACACAGGACCTCATTTTAACACGGCTGCATGTATGTGTTGTCACAATATTAGTTACAGCTTGGGTTTTACACACATCTACAATTAGTGTGACTCACTTCTTGATTTTTAACCGATTTTCTATTAATAAAAGCAAAATAAATAAATAAATAAAAATAAAAACCCCGATAGCACAAGATGATGCGAAAAATACAAATATTCATCAACCTCTTGAGACCTGAGAATTGTGGTCCAAACATATGCTTTCAGGCGCCCAACAAAAAGGCTTAATAGTTGCTCGTCAAACACATATGTTTGATTATTTATTTCTGATTGAAGTGACTTTTTTGATTGACTAATAAAAAGAAAAAAAATCCCCCCATGTTTGATAAACTGTAAACTCCACTTACAGATCTGTCAGGAGAAAAAAACCCTCTATGTTCATACATTTTAGATATCACAAAGCCAATCTTTAACACTGAAATTCTCGGGTCTTAAGAGGTTAAAGGTCGACTTGATCGCTGACCCAGGAGCGGTCAAAACCATAGCCATCATATACGTATATAAGGTCTATGGGTCAAAACCACTGAGCTATATAATACACTGGAGTGCTAATCGCCCACTTTTAGAACGAGTCGCTTTGAAGCCACCGACCGCCATATTGGTACTCCCTATTTTCCCCCAGTAACTAGGGAATATGTGCGCTACAGCATCGAATAACGAGGATTTTCTCATGTTCATGGGGAGCTTAAAACTTTTAAAATGTCAAATGCCATATACTATTATGTTATGTTCTAAAACTATCAAGTACTGAGAAAGTCATGTGCTGAAATACTTTGCATTTTATATATATATGTGTGTGTGTGTGTGTGTGTGTATTTAATATGAATATCATGTAAAATATTTCAGCACCTAATTTCCTAGTAGTTGATAGTGTTAGTACATCCACTGACTGTAGAATTACCTGTGAAACGTTTTCACACAGCCAGAAAACTGCTTGTTGTTGCAGGCAAATCCTATGGGATTCTGTTACAGTAGGGAGTAGCAAGATGGCGGCCAGTGACTTCAGTTTTTCGGCAAAATCAGCACTCCAGTGTATTATATAGCTCAGTGGTCAAAACGCCTCAGCGGCATCAGATATAGACATATATTATGTCTATGGCATCAGAGGTCAGGTTCGCACTCAGCTGCAGCCGCAGAGCTTCCGGTCGACTGATAACGCTTCCGGTCGGAGTTTGAGAAATAAAAGTCGCGAGCGCTTGTGAGTGCGTGTGCGTTCACGCGCACGCACACGCACGCCCCCATTCTCTCTCTCTCTCTCTCTCTCTCTCTCTCTCTCTCTCTCTCTCTTGCTCTCTCTCTCTCTCTCTTTTCTAAAGCCCGCTTGTGAAGCGGACTGACAGGCGAGAGTGAAAATGAGGCGGACGCTCCGTCACGGCTTCAGTGCGCCCGCGTCCCTTTGAGAGGATCTCCAAAAACTTGGACCATATCACCATGGGAGCCATTTGGGCTGCGAGGGACCTCTGTTTGTTTTTGCTCCTGTTAAATAGTCGCCAGAGCATAGCGCTTCCAGAGACTCGAGGTGGGACTGTGTGAAGTGTTTGCGTGTTATGGGGTTTTTGTTTTTACCAGGCGCGGGTTGTGTGCTGCTGCTGTTTTGCTTTTTGTTGTTGTTTTACGCACGTCTCGGAACCCCGCTGTTATAAGAGAAAACAAAAGAAAAAGAAAAAAAAGCAAATATGTGTAGTTGTTGTATAGTTTGTCAGATCAGTACAGGTATATTTCTGTAAAACGAGCTAGGTTTCTAGATTTTTTCCCCCCTCCTCCTTTCATTCCTGCTATTAATGTAAACATTAAGGGGCCCGTGGGGCTGCGTGCTGAGGACACGACTGACTTTATTTCCACGTGTTTTGCTCCAACCTGAACAGATCCCTGCGCAGAAGGAAGTGATGGCTGTCACATCGATGCTATTTGTCAGACTACTCAGGGCTCGTACAAGTGTACATGCAAGGGGGGCTTTAAAGGAGACGGAAAACAGTGCGAAGGTAAGTCTGAGAGAACTGAGCCCATGTGTGTGTTTTTTTTATTATTATTTTATTTTTTATGTGTGTTGCATTGTACGGATGCTCCATTAACTGCTGACCCGCTTATCCAAACCTGCTGCATCTTTGAACCACAGTAGGCAAACATATGCATTCATGTGGTGTTTGCTCCTCAGATATTGATGAATGTGACCCGGAGTACAATGGCGGTTGTGTGCACGAGTGCAACAACATACCGGGCAACTATCGCTGCACTTGCTACGATGGATTCAACCTGGACAACGATGGACACAACTGTCTGGGTAAGGTCCTCTCCGGAGCTTCTGTCAACAGGGAGCCCTCAGTCATCTAATCTGATCTTCGAGGAATGCGTGTTTCGTGTGGGTCAAGTTCCTCGCAGTCATTTAAAAAGCATTATAGCCTCATCATCGGGGGTGTTTATGGCACCAAAGATGATTTATATAAAGGGAGGGAAGGGGGGGGGGGGGATGTGTGTTTGGGGGCGGAAACAAATCCTCTCATGCACTGCAAAAAGAGAACTAAAAATAAGAAAAATCTTCTTGAAATGAGAGTATTTTTCCTTGATATGAGCAGGTAAATAAGATTATCTGCCAATGGAATGAGTATTTTTACCCCTAAAATAAGATAATTAGATATACAGCACTTGAAATAAGACGATGGAGATGAATTGTCCCTATTTTAAGTGCAAAAAATCTTATTCCATTGGCAAATAATCTTATTCACATGCTCAAATCAAGGAGAAATACTCTCATTTCAAGGCGATTTTTCTTATTTTTAGTTCTATTTTTGCAGTGTGGGGAAAACTGCGAACGATTCTGTTGAATGCAGCCTTGCCCCTCTCTTTCCGCAGATGTGGATGAATGCATGTTCAACAATGGTGGGTGCCAGCACACTTGTGTCAACACGGTGGGCAGCTACGAGTGCCGCTGCAGAGAGGGCTTCTTCCTCAGCGACAACCAGCACACGTGCATCCACCGCTCCGTTGGTGAGTTGATCCCTTGGACGACGTGTTTCGTCCGTCCAGCTGAGGTTTCGGAGTTGAAGGTGGGGTATTTACCAAAAAAAAAAGAAAAAAAAGAAGAAGCTTAAACCAGCTTCTCTTATAGATGGATGGCGTGAGGAAGTGTGACATTTGAGCTGCCCCTTTCACAGCTTTGCTTTTTATGTATAGGCAGCCAGACGCTGTGGGAAAAGATCCTCCGCGTCCCGGAGGACAACATAAGTTAATAACTGCAGCACTCTGGCCTATGTGGTCTGTGTCACAGATTAGTCTGAAGTGCCTTTGTTTTGTCATCTTGACTGGAGTCAACTTAAATGCAAGTGCTTTCCACTCCATTGGGTCTTGACAGGCTTTGTAAATCCCGCAGACCTGCCCACTCAGCTGTGACCCGATATAAATGGAGCGGCACCTCCTCTCAGCTTCAGGCCTGAAAGCAGCATCAAGTGGGCTGTGTTGCAGAGGAACAGCTTGCTCTGTTTTCTTTTCATTCAAAAAAAAAGAAAAAAAAGAAAAGACAAATAAATTTGCAGCATATTTCCATTTCCTCCCTAAAGGTGATGAAACGATCCCAGTGCTGGAAGCTTTTTTGGGTGTTGCGCAAGGCCCGAGAACAATCAGTGTCTTTGAGGATGCTGGACTAATCTCCCAGTGTGTGTGCCTTTGTGTTTTAGCTGGTCGGTCACTGCAGGAGAGTTTCATTGTGCGCCTCTCTTCTTCCCTCCCTCTGTCCCAGAGGGCCTCAGCTGTATGAACAAGGAGCACGGCTGCGCCCACATCTGCAGGGAGAGCCACCGGGGGGGCGTGGCCTGCGAGTGCCGTCCCGGCTTCGAGCTGGCCAGGGACCAGAGGGGCTGCCTTTGTGAGTGACGCCACGGCGACGCCGCCCGCAGAGGTAGTGCGTTCGCGCGCGCGCTGACGATGTGCTTTTGCGCCGCAGTGACGTGTAACCACGGCAACGGAGGCTGCCAGCACACCTGCGAGGACGCAGAGGATGGCCCCGTGTGCAGGTGCCACGTCAGGTACACCTTACAGCCTGACAAGAAGACGTGTGTGGGTAAGCAGCCCTTTGAAACAGGAAATGTTAACATATGTTAAAAGAACTACAAAGTGGGCATTCACCCACATTTGGGTCACTTTCCTTTCTGAAACATGCACACTTTAAAAGTAAAGAACTGAGACTTAGACAAACTTTATTGTCATTTTGTATGCACATAGTGCGTGCAGAACGAAATTTCGTTTGCATACAGCTTGAGAATTTCAGTGAATTGCAGTGGTTTTCAGAATAAAGTAACTTTGCAGGATAATAAAGTAACTTTGCAGGATAATAAAGTAACTTTGCTGAATAAATAAAGTAACTTTGCAGGATAAATAAAGTAACTTTGCAGGATAATAAAGTAACTTTGCTGGATAAATAAAGTAACTTTGCTGGATAAATAAAGTAACTTTGCAGGATAAATAAAGTAACTTTGCTGGATAAATAAAGTAACTTTGCAGGATAAATAAAGTAACTGTACAGGATAATAAAGTAATTTTGCAGGATAAATAAAGTAACTTTGCAGGATAATAAAGTAACTTTGCAGGATAAATAAAGCACTGTAACAGATAATACAGGAATTGGTCAGGATAAATCAAGTACTTCGCAGGATAATAAAGTAACTTTGCAGGATAATAAAAGTAACTTTGGCAGGATAATCAAAGTAAATTTGCAGGATAAATAAAAGTAACGTGGCAGGATAATAAAGTAAATTTGGCATGGATAAATAAAGTAAATTTGGCAGGAATAAATAAAGTAACTTCGGCAGGATAATAAAGTAACTTTGCATGGAGAAATAAAGTAACTTTGGCAGGATAAATAAAAGTTAAATTTGCAGGATAAATAAAGTAAAGAACTTTGGGCAGGATAATAAAGTAACTTTCGCAGGATAATGAAAGTGAACTTGCATGGATAATAAAGTAACTTTGCAGATAAATAAAGTAACTTTGCAGGATAAATAAAGTAAATTTGCAGGATAATAAAGTAACTTCGCAGGATAATAAAGTAACTTTGCTGGATAAATAAAGTAACTTTGCAGGATAATAAAGTAACTTTGCAGGATAATAAAGTAACTTTGCAGGATAATAAAGTAACTTTGCAGGATAAATAAAGTAACTTTGCAGGATAAATAAAGTAACTTTGCAGGATAATAAAGTAACTTTGCAGGATAATAAGACAGAAGAAGACAGAATATTTTCAACCAATACGGTTTAAGTAATGTTTGATGTTTTTTTTTTTTTTGATTTACAGCACAACACCCACCGCACAGCAATTAGGGCTGCAAAATACGTTGCTAATATATTATCACAATATCATCATGTGCAGTTACTATTGTTGTAAGAGGGCTAGTTTGGGAAATTTACCGTTTCAGTGCCAGTAGTAGGTATCTCGAGCCTGTTGGTTGGAGCATCGCTGTAGTAGATGCACACACCTGACACACGGATCTAAGGGCCCCAGTGAGAGAGAGAGAGATAAGGAGGAAACGAGTAAGACAAAAAAAATGTGGATTTATCAGAGCTTCTTCCTTCTCACAATATTTCACAATACTCAAGAGAAAGCCCCAGAATGAGACAAAAATAGTGAAATCAGACTAGCAGGATCAATCTTAAAGTGTAACTCAACCCATAATCATTGTGGCAGATAAACTGTATAAACTGGGCCTAAGGGGGCAAATTTTAAAATTTTCATGCAAACTTGTTTAGTTCTGCAACATTTGTCTTAAAACTGTCTTAGTGTTGCCCTTTTTGGGTTGAATGATGGCAATTGTAGTCGAATTTTGTTATTGGTTTAAACTGAATATGCTTTTCATCTCCAAAGCCCCTCCTTCTGGGATTAAAGCATTTGTGACTGTGTAACAAGCAGATGTTAAATGAATTGGCCATTTATTAGAAGCTGTGCTCTAAAACACAAGTAAAGTCACTCCAAATTAGGTGGAAATCAGTTACTAACGTGTTAAATTAGTTGAAATGCCAACTTCCACATTCAGTCACATCTCTGATCATGGGGAGAGAGAACGTGGAGGATACAACTTGTGATTCTTTCACAGCGCGTACACTATAAAACATCAGTAAAATCGCTCCAAGCTTTGTGAAAATGTGTAACTAATGGATGTTAAATCAACTGAAGCTCCTTCTTTTGTGTGTTTGGCCATGGAGAAAGACAGGAAAACGTCTCACTTCTGATTCCTTCTCACATGTGCTCTAAAATTGCTCTAAATATGCTCTAAAATGTGTAAATTTGTTCTAAACCTTGTGGAAATGTATAACAAACTGGTTTTAAATGAGTGGAAACACCTTTTTCCACATTTATCTGCATCTATGGCTCTGTAGAGAGGAATGGGAACATCTTACTTCTGGTTATTTTTCAGAGATTACACTCTTCTATAAACATAAGTAAAATCACTCCAAGCTCAGAGGGAACATGCAACATATTTTTTAGCTAAACAAACTAACTTATCAAGTAAGCTTAAAGGACAAGATGGGGTTTTCACTAATAAAGTGAATAAAGAAATGCAAAAACACTGAAAAACTCAATATCCAAACAGTTTTTTTCACCAGTAGCGTTCCAGGGAAGTTTCACAATCAGAACAATCTTCTGTGTTATGAGTTTACCAAAATTAGGTGTTCTTGTTTCTTCTCATGCACCGGAGTCGATCCTGATGAATGTTTTGAAAACATTGCGAATTTTTCACCAACTCATTCTTCCACACAAGGGGGTTCGGATGGATAAGAATCATCTGTGAGATGGCGGGTTATCTCTTGACTGCGAGCGGCAGCGTGTGTGAGGTCCAGGCGTGCAAATGCCATCTTTTTCTGCAGATCCTAATCTGCCGTAATACTCAACACACCCCGAGCCACTACAAGCCGAGTATGTCAAAACGCTCCTGGTCTCTCAGAGGCAACACAAAGTGACTGGTCAGGTTGCAGGGCTGTGTGAAAATCTAAATCTCAGGGAGGTTTTTTTTTTTTTTTTTTTTTCCCCCCAGCCACACCTGCTCTATTAATCATGGGTTTTGTGTGTGTCATAGAGCGAGACGAAGCCACCACTGAGTCCTCGGACCACAACGCCACGTCCTCTACCGAGGCGGACAAACGCGTCAAGAGAAGACTGTCAATGGGTAAAGTTACACCCCCTCACCAAGCCTGACAGCTCCAACAGGCGTGGGGCGGCAAGACGAGTGATAATGTCTCGTACGCCGTTACATTCCTCAGTCTTTTTGAGCAAACTGTGAAATGACTGCGTGCTGGTTTTCGTCCCGCCTCAGACCTCCCCTCCTGTAATATATGCGCTTGTGACAGTGTGTTAGATTTCTCATTTTCCTTCCATTTGAGGAAGGGCGGCGTTTTGAATAGTTTCTTAGCTGAGATTACGTTTATCGGGCTGGTACAATGCAGATAAATGGCATCTTTTTGGCCCTTCAGGGAGCTGTGCTCTATGTTGCAACCCATGTTATCAGCTAAATAGGTAACGCAGCCTGGTAGTTGCGTGTGTTTTTAAGGTCACACTAGTCCGAAAGCCACGCTCCTGTGCCGGTTGTCGCCGGGATTATCTGTCGACGAGGAACAAGGCGGCGCCTTCTGACACAGCTGACGGTCACACGTTTGGGTTGTAATTTATAGAAACCTGCGCGCTGAACAACGGGGGCTGCGACTCCACCTGTAAGGACACATCGACGGGGGTGCGCTGCAGCTGTCCCGACGGCTTCACACTCCAGCCAGATGGAAAATCGTGCAAAGGTCAGACCGAGGCGGCGCCTCTCACAAAGTGTAGCAGCACACTGATTCGGTGTGAAAGATGTATTTTTTTTTTTTTGGCTGAAATTTGATCAGAAACTCGTTCCTCGCAGATATCGATGAGTGCGAGATTCACAACGGAAGCTGCGAGCACTTCTGCAAGAACACCGTCGGCAGCTTCGAATGCAACTGCAGGAAAGGGTTTAAGTTGCTGTCCGATGAGCGCTCTTGCCAGGGTAAAGACGATTTTAAGCATCGGTAAAAAAAAAAAAGTGATGCTGACGTGTATTCCTGAAATCCATCATTTCCCCTTGATCCTGCGCTTGTATACCACCGCAGCGGATAATGAGGAAAATCTTTGTAGGGAAGGTTATGACTGACGCCCCCTCTATTATATCATCTGTGTGATTTTGATTACAGACATAGACGAGTGTTACTTTGAGCGCACTTGCGATCACACGTGCGTCAACTCCCCCGGGGGCTTTCAGTGCCTGTGCAACAAAGGCTACACCTCGTATGGGCTGGCCCACTGTGGAGGTGAGACGAAGCTGTCCGGAGACGCAGTGACACACCGCCGGACAGAGTGATTGTTAAGAACACGTGTGCCTTTTCATCCCAGACGTAAACGAATGCAGCGTCAACAACGGTGGCTGCGAGCATGGATGTGAGAACACTGTGGGTGGATTTGAGTGTCTTTGCCGTCCCGGCTATAAGCTGCACTGGAACAAAAAGGACTGCATCAGTAAGTTAGCACCACTTCCATGTTTTTCTTTTCTTTTCTTTTTTTTTTTTGTTTTTTTGTTTTTTTGCTTCTTTGCTGTATTGACGGTTCGGAAAGGAAATGTGGGGACAAAAAACAGGAGATACTTTGAAATGTTTCTCTATTTTTTTTTCTCTTTGGTTTTCTGTCACTTGTTTTTTTTTTTTCCTCGTGCTTAAGGGGGAAAAAAACAGCAGAATTGTATTGTTTTTGTGTGTTTTTTTCTCCCTGTTTCTCATCTCATGTGCTGCAGTCAAACACTTTCTTTATTACCTTTGAGTTTTGTTGTGGTCTTTATCCAGAGGCCGAGGGTTTAACGCCTGCAAACCTCCCCTCTAAGCCTACCTTGAACTGTAGCAAGCAGCATGGAGGCGATCGCTGCTTTCTGAACTGCCAGTCTCAAGTTCATATCAGCAGTGGTGAGTCGAGCCTGAACTCTTTTTATTTTATTAACATCAGATTCATCTCGCCGACCCATAATCGTCTCTGTTCTCGTCTGGTTGAATACAGACGAGATTTAAAAATGACATTCATTCAAACCTGAACCTGTTTAGTTATTTTGGACTGAATTCCTGTTATTAGCTGAAAGGTTTCAAGTTCATACTTTCATAGAAAGCAAGAAAGCATTGGCCGTGTTATGTTTTCTGCAAAACAACCACGTTTAGATCAAAAGATTTAGCTGGGGTTAATATGTTGGATTTGTAGATCCTGAAATGTCATTAAGTTCATTAAGTCACTAAGCAAAACAGAAAGTAGAAAAACTGGTGACTTCTGACTCCCCAGTAAACAAGCTTCCTCCTGAGATTCTGGAAGGCGTTCTGGTGGGGAACGTTACGCTGCGGGTTGGCCCTCTCCCATTTGGGTCTGAGAGCGAGAAATAACACCAAGTCATGCGATCCTGATGAATTAGAAATTGGACACATTTACTCACCAGGCGCAACATTTTAGCACGTTATTATTTCTATTATCATAATTATTATTATTATTATGTTTTCAATAAATTAGACGCTGACGTCCTTATTACATTTAATTGCCGTTCATTATTTTGTCCTATATTACATGTATGGCTTCAGTTTCAGTGGCATGGTATTTGTACATTCTGGGAATGCTGTCCTTTTCCTCCTGACCATGTAACGACCAGGAACCCTTTTTTGCGCTGATTATTGTTCACTGTATTTGTTAAAAGAAATAAAGCCTTAATTTTAACATCCGAAAAAGGTGCAAGAAACGGTTTTCAAATGAGGATAGGAAAACTATCCCAACTAACATGACTCTATGTAAAATAGTAAGTGCCCCCCGACAGCCCTTGTTAAATCCTGAATAAAGTCATAGTGTTGTTAGTTTAATTTCTCAGGCTATACCCAGGTTTGATATGCTGCTAGAATGAAAAAATCCAGTTAATAGTACCTGTCTAACAACATGAAGTAGGCTAAAGGATCTCCAAAGGCAACAAGGCATGGACTGATCTAAAGACATTGAGAAACATGTGAGTAATAAGAAATAAGTCACTGAGGGTTACAAAATAGTTTCTGCACTGAACTACAGTGAGAGCCATTATCCACACATTCAGAAAACACAGAGCAACGGAGAAACTTCCCTGGAGTGGCCCGCCTACCAAAATCAAGAGTGCACTGACATCCAGTAGATCACAAAAGAACCCACAACAAGAGCTGAAGCCCCGATGGCCTCACTTGCTTCAGTTTAGGTCAGTGTTCAAGACTTAACAAAAACTGGCATCCACAGCATGGGAGAGTAGCAGGAGGAAAACCACTGCAGACCCAAAAAAACATATAGACCTTAAAAGATCTTGATGATCCTCAAGAAACTATCGGGGAACTGTTTGATGGTGCGCGTCTCGCGACATCTCTGTAAAACACGTCATTTTAGAAAAGAACAACTGCAGTCAAATATGGTGGTGTGATGGTCTGGGGCCAATTTGACTGAGAGTTCTGTTATTTAATGAAACTGCATTTTGTCATTTCTTAGGCTATATTTGCCTGATAACTTTGATGATTTGAAATATTTCTGCTTGAATAAAAAAAGAGCAAAAATAGAGGAATTTTGTAATAAATATACACTGTTTCACTGCACTGTGTAGGACGTATCGTTGTGGAATAGTCTATTATACATAATTTACATACTGTTATTTAAAGAAACTCTGAATTTGAGTAATAAACAGTATTTACAGATATTAATTGGATTTTCGCGTAATCAGATTCTCCACCAACAAGAAATCCCGTTCAATCCTTTATTGTAACCAGGTGTGTCAATATGTGGAAAACCTAATATTTTTATCCGCTGCCATCCACCATCACGGTGTTTGACAAGCCTACAGCGTTTTTGGGAGGATAACATGAAGTTATGGCAACATAAAACGCTGTTGTATGTAAACGCCGTCTTTGTTTCGGACTCTCGGGGGGGGGGAAACGCAGAATCCCCGTGCGCGCCGCCGCTCCCTCCATCACTGTCGCAGGTAAGCTCGAATGAAGCAACAGGAAACTTTCACATGAGAGGGATTCAATGGCGTGGCTTTAACTGATTGATGGAGCCATCAGGGCTGGGAATCTCGTGTCTGAAAAGGGGCTTAAGCCGAGCTGTTTTAGATCTCGCTGTGTGAACAGTTGTCCGCTTTAGTCCACGGAGCCGACTCGTCGTGTCCCTACACGCTTCCTCTTGTTGCTCCCCCGGCTCGGCTTTTGTGGCCCTGACTTTTGTCAGCGCCGGCCTGCGTGTCATGCTCTCTTGTGTGTTTTCAGGGATGGAGGATTCCTACACGGTGACCTGTGGAATGCCTCTGCCCTGCTTGGCTGGCGTACAAAAGAGCAACGGCGGCTCCCATTGCTCGGGCAAGTACAAAAAAAAACCTCACAGAGCTCTCTGAAAACATTAACCGTGCACATCGCCGCGGCTTGTGTCTGTTGTTGTTGTACAAATACATCAAGAGTGACGCGGTTTCCTGTCGCTCTGACCTTCAGGTCCAGAGAAGGCCGGCGTGCAGCGGATTAAAACCACAGCTACTTTCAAGTCTGGCACCGCCAAATGCAACCTCAAACGGAGTCCGGAGAAACTCTGGGAGAGCTTCAACTCGGCTCACTCAGGTACAGCAGCCAGGAATTACAGCTCCTTCATGTGCCGCTGTTAAAAAAAAAAAAAAAAAAAACGTTTAGGGTTTACAGAGAGCTGCCAGCATCTAAAGGAGATAAAGCAGACCTGAAAAGCTGCTTCAAAGGAACCAGGAACCGAGGGCAAACGTGAGAGACGTTTGTGGCGACAGTGATGTGGTTTGGGGTGTTTTTTGAACGGCGCGGAGCAGCGCTTTGTCTGCCAGCGACAGGGGAGGATGTAATTAGCCAGTGCGCGCCTTTTGGCTGCTCGTCAATCAAATACCTCGATTGTAGGATAATTTAGCCTCTGCGACGGGGAGTCAGTGTTTTGCGTCCTTACCAAAAGGAAGTTCGGTCGGACTTCTCAGTTTCTCCTCGAGGTTATTGTAAAAGTTTTTTTTTTTTTTTTTTCCGCCTGTTCACAGATTGCAGCTTTCTCTTCACCGAAAACGTCCAGCTCAGCTACGTGAGCCTTCGCTGCACGCCGCTGGGCCAGCGGACGCACAGCCGCCACAGCAGGAAGGCCGGCGAGGACGACGGCTTCGCCATCACAGCTGAGTTTGAGCAGGATGTTAACCTTGAGGAGGTAACAGGTTGGTCTCTCTGTGCTTCCTGCCTGTCTGCCCGCCTGTCTGTCTGCCTGCAGCCTCGGCTTCGTTTTCTGTGTCTGACTCCCTTTTCACTGCTGTCTGTCACCAAACAGACCCAAAAGCTCTTAAAGTATCTCCTGTTTTGGCTCGGTTCTGGGTGCAAGGGCTGTAAGTTGGGGGCTTTCTGTTGGGCTTTCTTCCTTACTTTTTTTTTGGTTGGCTGGTTTTTTATGTTTGTTTGTTTGTTTTGAGGGAAGCATGATATAAAAAGTCAGGAAACGTAGTTCTCCGGGAGTTTTTTTCTCTTCCTGCAAACAGTTGTGGTACCGAGTGCTTCTCTCAGCAGAGAGCTGTGACCTGAACTGCGTGCGTCGGCGCTCCGAGAAGAGACTCAGGAAGACCATCCGGACCCTGAGGAAGTCCATCAACAGGGAGCAGTTCCACCTTCACTTCGCCGGGGCCGACTATGACCTGTCCAGGAGTCTGGGCCAGCTGGCAGGACTGCCCGGACCCTGTCCGGCGGGTCAAGCGTCGGTGGGCAGAAAATGTGGTGAGTCGGACTCTTTATTTATAACGGCGAGGATTTCAAACGTCTGATCGGCTCCACTGTGCGTGCACACAGTGGAGCCCGCGGGAACAGAAGCGGCACATGCTGGGGGAGGTATATTTAGAAAGTTGGTTTAATGATTGGATGTAGTGCAGGTGTTTGCCAGATGAGTGCCATATTTGGGTTTTGCAGACGTGTTGTAATGGGCGAGCTGGAGCGCCGTGGGGCGAGCGGGTTTGTGTGGAAGAACAGAGGAGCTGTTGTTGGGGCTCCAAACCCTGTGAGATCTTCCAGCATCCCGCCCCGGGATAAAAAAAAAAAAAAAAAAGTGCAACCTGACGGCTCTGCTGCCGCGCCTCTCGGTCGGGTTTTTATATACAACCTGCGACGGAGAGAAAGTCGGTGACGCTGTCGGGAGGAGAGCCGGGAGCTGGATTGTGTTTTCCCTGGCCGGCATCGCTGCACGCCCCTGTTTCCAGGCCTCACGGGGAGCCAGTCAGCTGCTGAAACATCCTCTGGGGAAACCAGAGCCTATCTTCTAAATATTTATTCAGACAGATCTGGCTTTGTGGTAGATGTGGACCATGAGCACCTTGGTCTATCTGAACCTTTAAAAGAAGCGTCTGAAGGCGCTTGCCTTGCTACGACCTTCTTGTAGTTTTAGATATTGGCACTTAACTTGAGTCTAAACTGTTCGATGTACATTAAACGCGCCGACACTTAAAGGTCGACATTAAGCCGTCTATTGGCCAGCGCAGGGGTGCAGACATGTAATTTGGAAGAGGGGGAAAAGGAGGGGTTCAGCGAGGCATTCTTCTTAACCTCCAGCTCTTTAAATTTTCCCCCACCTCCCACGCTGGCTCGGCGCAGAGTGCAGTTTCACTCCTTTTCAGTTTGGTTGCCCCATTGAGGAAAAAAAAAAAAAAACATTTAGGGCTCACTCCTTTAAAGAAAAAAAAAACACAGGCTTCTGTGACTTTGAAAGTTATGTTGATCCCTCTGGTTTCACCTCGGCTTGTACGCCAGAAGACTGCGCCTCTTTAGAGACACGATCAGAATCATGTGAAGGCATTGGTCATTTTTTTCAGTAGGGCTGAACAATTAATCGCGTTTTCAATATAATCGTGATTTAAAATAACGCAATTTCCAAATCGCAGAGGTCTGCAATTTTTGGCTATGTAACAATTAGGGAATTAGACACGTCCATTAGGTGTCAGTAAAATGTTTAAAGTGGGTTTGCCTCCACATGGAAGGGAAAACAGTTGCAACAGTGAGATAATCTAATTTTATTACTTGTTTTAGAGTTTATATAATCATACAAAGCATTAAGTACTGGTCAATCAGTTTAATACATAGACTTGTTTGTTGGTTGGACTTTGCACTTTATCTTCAACAAGGATTGATGTCTAATTAAATTAAAAGCTGTTCTTTTGAATAATATTCTGATCAATAGAAACATTAAAAGTTCATATTTAAAACAGTCCTTGTTTACAAACATCTTTATTTAGAAGCCATTTTTGTTGCTTGTGGTTAATGCGGAGAAAAGTCAAAATTGCAATCTTGATTGGAGTATATCGTAGGCAGAACGCAATCATTTCTGCTCCGAGTTTAGATGCTGTGGATGTTTTAGCAACTAATCCATATGGCAAGGAAACAAATTGATTTGTTGTTTGTATATATTTTGAAACACATGATAAATTAAACCGGAAAAAAAAATTGCATTAAATCCCAATATTAAGAAAAAAAATCGCAACTAGATTATTTTACGAAATCGTTCAGCCCTATTTTTCAGTAAATTGTGACACATCCTTATCTGTGATCTGAAAGACGCGACAGGATAATTAGACGAGACGACTATTTGAGATGTTCAGGAAGTTCTGGGGATCCGAGCTTGGCAGCTTGGAGTGTCGGGCAGCCCCTCACCAACAACCACCACCTCCCTCCATCCCTCCCTCCCAGCTGGGGCCACTTTGCATGACCCCCAGTCACTAAACTGCTAAAAAAGATCTGACTTCAGCCGCACCATGGGAATCAATTAGCATCAGCTGTTTGGGCCTCCGCTCGATGGGCGCGAGCAGCGATTGGGCCGAGTCGAATGCAGGGGGGGGGATTCAGAAAACCTGACCCCTTTTATTGGGTTCAGCTCCTCACCGCTGTGATACCGCGGTGTTTTCCTATGTCATCAAGTGGGCAAGAAGCGGGGCGTTGAATAGAGGTGAAAGGTCTTTTAAACCTCTTTGAGGGCCATCAATTCGAGGACTCTATAGAGCTGTTCTTTGCATTTGAAAGGCTTCAAGGTTTTTTTTTTTTCTTCTCTCTCTTTCCCTTCTTTCACCCCGACTCTCTCCTCTTCCCTCACTGTTTCCCTCTGTCAAATAAAAGCTGTTAGAGGACAATGCGGTGATGGGCTCCTCATGGTCTTTCAGAGTAAACAATGGCCCTCAGAAATGAACTGCTCTTGATAGAATTACATTTTCCCCCTTTTTAGAGGAAAATCTAACACTTTGTTGAGTACAATGGAGCTCCGCTCAAGCTGCTGTGTGCTGAGCTCTCCTGCGGCCCCAAAGGCTGCGTCTTTAGGACAGGTTTATCACCGCAGGCCCAGGGATTTGGTTGATTTATTCTGGCTTGAGATCAGCTTCTGCTTTTCTTTTTTTGTCTTTTTTTTAAGTCAGGTTCTTTAAACTATCAGACAGACACAGTAATTCCCAAAATTAATTAAAGGCATTGCTAAGAGTGGGAGGAACTGCAAAAAAAAAAAAAAAAAAAAGGTGTTTTTGGTCCCTGTAATCAAGCCTTTGCACTTTTGTGAAGCAAGAGGGAAACCCCCACTTTGATTTTCCGCTGGGTCGGCTTTTAAAAGAGGCGAGGGTGCTTATGCTGGCATTAAAAGTTTCTCCTTAATGCAGGGCAAAACCTTCGTCGTGTCAAGCATCAGGACGGTGGTTCCAAACAGACTGGTGCTCTTCCTTTCATGGCTGCTTTAAACTGGTCTTATTAAAAGCATCTGAGCATATAAATTTGGCCACTTTATACACAATCTGTGCTCACTTACAATGCCTATATTGAATTGCATATAAAGCTCTGTTAAAGGCAGCAAGCAGACCCTCTGTTTTTGACAAACCTTTTTGTTTGAATAGCAGGAAACACCACAATGTGTTTTTCTACTTGCACAAATCAGAAAGCTTTATTTATGAGCTTAATCAGCTCTCGCAAAAATGGTCAGTAAATAAACATAAAAATCTTTAGACTTAGACTTAGACTTAGACAGACTTAGACAACTTTATTTGTCATTCGGTATGCACAAAGTGCGTACAGAACGAAATTTCGTTTCGTACAGCTTTTGTAAATCGCAGTAGAAGTTAAATTACAGTTTTAGGTGCGGCAGAGATTTAGAAGTAAACAGTAGATTTTAAATATACAGTATACAAACAGTTGAAATGTAACAAAAAGGAGACATTATTTATGTACAGATTGGATTGTGCAAGGGCATTTTTGCATGAATGCATTTGTTTGTGCAATTTTAAGACTAGGAGTCCAGCATTTTTAATGCTATATGAGCTGCAATGATGCAAAAATGTGCAACAAATGCAAATGTGTGAATATATGAGCTACAATGTGCTAAAATGTGCAAAAAATGCAAATGTTGTGCAGAGTTTGTGGGTTGTAGTTTGGCAGTTCAACAGCAGTTTAACAGTTTAGGTAGAATATATTTAGGCAAAACATTATCGAGATGGAGGCTTGGTGTATATAACCTTATTTCTTTCATGATCAAATGGTTTTTGGTTTTTTAATAAGCATATTATGTGGCTATATACCTTTAATCAGCTCTCACCAAGCAGAAATTGTCAGTGAATAAACATAAAAATATTTACATAGTATAAATCTAAGCAAAAATGATTTTAATGTTTATGAATATGTATTATTTTTTATAATATAAATATTTTTTTCTTTCAATGTAATAGCTACATTTTAATTTCATTAGGAGGCTAAAATATGGGTTTGTGTTTCATTTTGTTGTATAGATTATTAAGTAATGTATGTTATCAGTATACAGAGTAAATGTTTTATCCCTTTTTCCAAACTTTCACAACTTTAAGTAATTTTTCACTCAGTTTTCTAGTTTCAGAGAGGAGAGCTTGATTCTGTCCTGACTAAAACAAAAGGCAAACTGATCTAATACAAAAAAAATGATGGTATAAAGCATCAAATCAAAACAGAATGATGCAGTAATAAGTATTAATGCATGTTTCAATGATTCAAATGAGCAAACCGACAGTGTTGAGAGTGTAATGTTCAAAGTTTTTAACATAATTGTTGCTCAGTATCTTATTCAATATTTGGAGTTGTAGTCGTTGTGTCACTATCTGTATTTGCAGTAATAAGAATCTGAAAAGACAGCTTGGATGGCAAAATTTGATTAGCTTTCATATTTCAAACGGCATGCATCCAAATTCTGCATGACAATAATAGTGTTGCTCGTTGCATGGACTTTTATTGTCCTTGATACCCACATTAGTGGTTCAGATGGAAATCCTCGCAAATTGGGGATATTGTGAGGACACTAGAGCTGGGAAAATGAAGGCTAATCATTATTGTCATTGCAGTATACAGCAATAGTATCTGAATTACCCATAGTACTAATCTGTTTTTTGTCAGTATGAAGGATTTCATTATCTGTTCATCATCTATTATACTTAGGTTTGGCCTGGAAAAAGATCATAGATTCACTAAATGCTCCTCTAAATAGAACAAATAAAGCTTGAGCAATACCTTTGATGTGTTAATATTTAAACATTACACTTGAAGCTCTTCACTGTGTTTATCTGTTTCAAGTACACACCTGGTCCTCATTGCTTTAACCTCAGAGATGGTTGAGGTCTGGGATATTTTATTGGCCTTGTCATTCAGCTTTACAGTTGCATTTGTTGTCTTAGTGTTATGTCAAGAACCCGTTGACAGTGTTTAGCCAGGGGGAAAAGCGCAATATTTGTTGATTCATGCCCGCACATCACATTTTCTTTCCCCTTTTTTTTTTCTTGTGCTGTTTTGCGAATGTTTTTGATCTCTTTATTTATTGAGATATGTTTCAGCTTTGCTTCCTTTGTGTACAGAAAACCAAGCTGTTAAAGAACGAATGTCTTTCTGATGTGATCTGTCAGTGAGCTGCAGTGTTGGGACGTACTACGACAGTGATCAGGGACACTGCGTGACCTGCCCTGCCGGAACGTATCAGGACGAGGAGGGACAGATGTCCTGTGAGGCCTGTCCCACGCCTGAAGAGAGAGAGGTGCCCAAGGCGGTCGGAGCTCGAAACCTGTCGGAGTGCGGAGGTGAGATGCGATTCTCTGCCAGCAACAGCATTAAGAACATTAAGAGAAACACTACTGTCATTGTTTTTCATCTATATCTTTTGTATTACAGTTTATTTGGCTTCACTATTTCTATGCAAACTCTTTTAAACGTGTTGATTTTTAGGTGAAAATAGGTTAAAAGTATTTCTGCAATGCGTGCACATTGAAAATATTCCTTAAATCACAAAACATTGTCCCTTTTTAGTGATTTATTTCATTAAGTAAATATGAAGTAATGGAAAAAAGGTATTGAGTCAGTCGGTGGGAAAACGTTTTCCTACAAGAGGCCAGACCTCTTCACATAAACTTTCAAAGTGGCTTTCATCATAGTTCTTAAGTCTTTCTGAAGTTCTCTCCCAATTGTCGTTTGGTTGTTTTCACTAGAATCTTTGGTTGGTTAAACCACTAATTGCATCCTATGAACCAATGAGTCATGAAAAGAGTCATAAGCAAAAGAAATTAGCCAGTGTTGGGCCTACACATATCAGGTACCTTAGCAAGAAACAAGAGCGGTAGCTAGATGAATGGGCCAGTAACTCCTTTCAAGGTAAAGAAAGGTTTTAAAAAGTTACGCTTTAAAAATTATAAAAATGTTTTAACTATGGCTGAAGATGCTTTTAATAACATAAAAAGATTTGCAGGGTGGAAGAAAAGAAATCCTGGGCCTCCGGTGGAGCAATGAAGCAGGAAATTTAATTGGATTGCTTGATGCGGCTTCATGCTGCACTATGCAGATGCTGTCTGCGCTAGGGTTGCTAGTTGTGCTGTATTAGCCAGGATGTCCTGTATTTTGAGCCAAATGGAAGTGTCCTGTATGCAACACTCTTTTCCTTGTATTTTGACCCCCGAATCCTCCATCCCTCCGCTGAAGTTATCCCATGTTTTGGAGGTACCAAGTTGCCACCCTAGAAAACTAGTTAGCTTAGCTTAGCTACCTAGCTAGTTCTAAACAGGCTAGTTCCTGTCCCAGGCCAGGGTTTGCAGCTGTCCCGTATTAGCTGGGAAAGTCCTATATTTGAGCCAAATTGAGTCCCGTGTGAGACACCCTTTTTACTGTATTTTGAATGCAGGCTGAAATTTATATTATTTATATGTGTGTGTGTGTGTGTGTGTGTGGGTATACATACATATATATATATATATATATATATATATATATATATATATATATATATATATATATATATATATATATATATATATAGTCCAAAAAAGTTTTTAGTTATTAGATCAAGCTATGCACTTTAGTTTTAACATGTTTTCATACTGTGAGAGTCTGATCTTTGCCTAATTGAGTCTATCAAAAATACATTGAAAAAAAAAATGTTTGTGTTACATTCTAGACCTTGCAGTTTATGGTTATCTAATTTATACAGCAGGGAATCATGTTCAGGTAAATGAACTGGAGATTTGTAAAAAAGCACCCAAGAAAGTCCAAAGAAAACCTTTACAAAGCCTGGAGAATTACTTAGATTCATTTAAAGAATTGCCAGAAGATCTAGCTCCTTGAAAGCAAAACATAAGAAAACTGGAAGTTTACACTGCACTAGATGTTCATGGGTTATTTTTGTTTAATGATTATGTTTTGTATTATAGATCAAGAGATTTAAATAGTAATAAAGCCTTTTTGGGTTATACGTTATGTGCTCAATTCTTTTGTGTGAAAATACAAACATTTTCGTCAGATTTGTAAATGCAAATCCATCAACTTCAATTAATCGCTAACTTACAAAGTTTTCATTTATTCATGCCAAACTAATGTCTTTATATTTAGATTTACTGATCAATGGTGGCCCTTTTTGCAGATCTAATCTGTTGTAGCAAACAGTGCTTAGGGTAAATAGGGTGAACTATTTACCCGCTGTGTTGGATTCTACATGCATGACAAGTGTCATTTATTACCTTGACTTTAAACAAATAAACAAATTGCAGAAAAGGCTGATAACGACCCAGACAGTCACAAAGGGAGCAAAGTAAGTTGTTTTGTGAATCGGAGGCACTCAGAGGAAGCATTGGTGCCATGATAAAGATCTGTGTCCTCTGCAGATGCTCTTCTTTGTGTAAACCCAAAGAAGCTTGAACTCGGTGATGAAGATGTGTTTGAATTTCCACATCTTTGAGTTCAGGATAAAAGCCGAAGGAGCCACTATGATCGCTCTTATCAACAGTGACTCTGTGGCTGAATCGCAGATCCCATCTCCACGGACAGACTAAACAAGAGGAGCAATCAGGGGATTCCCGCTGACGCCCACTTCGTATTAGTCACTTAGGCTTCACAGCGAGGGAGAGGTGCAGATGAGACATGTCATTCTCCTAAACTGCACTTTTCTAAAAGATAATATCTCGCACTAAAAAAAAAATCACTTACCGTGTTGCACCCTCCGCAAAAGATTTGTTGTTGTTTTAGCAGCCTGAGGTCTGATTTAACCAGATATTTCTTTGTGTGCGTCTGCAGGCCAGTGTCCCCCTGGTCAGTACTCTCATGACGGCTTTGTCCCCTGCCTCCCCTGTCCGCTGGGAACCTACCAGCCAGAAGTGGGACGGACCACCTGCTTCCTGTGCGGAGGGAACCTGGTGACCAAACACACCAGCGCTGTCTCCTTTCAGGAGTGCGAAACCAAAGGTGCAAGAGTTATCGGTGCCATTCTCTCCTATTAACTCGCGTTTGGGTTTGGTTCAGTTGTAGCATAAATTCGTGGCTTAGAGGGATGACTTTGAGCAGAGAACGTTTATGAAAACCTGTCAAACATATTAAATAAACGGAAACATCTGTGGTTATTGGGATTTGAAACTTTTTTTCATCCTCAACTCTTTGATCTTGGAGATACTCAGTCTACAGAGCTCCGTTTGTGTTGATAGGAGCTCTGCTGCCCTCTACAGCTGCTGGTTGGGAATCGCTACCTAAAAGTCATTTCTTGTTGTTGGATTTGCTTTTTATTCCTTATGGAAATAGATTAATTTACTGAGGTAACTGTGCTTCATTTGACTTAAATAGTTACTCACATAAAGATCCCTGGTAAACATTTGTATGAACTAACAAGCTTGCGGTTGTTTTTCCTCGGCTCCTGCAGTCCAGTGCTCCCCGGGTCATTACTACAACACCAGCACACACCGCTGCATCCGCTGTCCCACCGGCACTTACCAGGGCGAGTTCGGCCAGAACTTCTGCGTCGCCTGTCCCGGAAACACCTCCACCGACTTTGATGGCTCCACCAACATCATGCAATGCAAAAGTAGGTTTGTTTATGCATAGCTGCACACAGAGAGAGACACCGGTCGGAGCGGACCCAAGGCTTTGTGATCATCGATCATTTTTGCCCTCTGCTTTTCAGACGACTTGTTTTATAGTTAACCAGTGACCCTACTGTAGGACAGAACGTGCTTCGCTTCAGAGTCTATGTCCCTCCCTTAACAATATTCACCTCCTGGGATATTAATGTTTATATTCTGCATTAATTTCCGTATTAACTCTGTTACGCTGTTCAGAGTAAATATACTTCTTCCATCCCGACTTGATCCTTAAATAAATAGTTAGTTCAAGGAATTCTGGGATTTGGCAAGATTTGTTTATTAGCTGCTGATGCAGTTTTGAATTGTTTATCCCTGTTCAATGGTTCAGTTAAGGAGAAAACTGCATAGAAGTTAAAAGCAGCCACATTTCATACTTAAAACTATTCCCAAAATGTGAAGCTCAGTCAACAACACAATATTAACCTAATTAGGAAATGCACTGCAGGTGTAAAAATATTACTAATATTAAAATATTTTTTAAAACACATAAATATGTGATAACTACATGCATTTAGTGTGTTAACCAGGAGTTAACATGGGATTATTTTACATGGGAGGAATCACAGAGTCAAGAGTAGGAGTGGATGGATAATTTTTCTTCACACAGACAACAAAAACCTAGCATTACAGAAATTAGGTTATTTTCTGTGGATCAAATTATTAAATTGACATGTTTTCCCAGCTCAACACTGTTTGATTTAATTCAATGATCCACATCATTTTCTAGAGAAAGGTTGCATAAAATCTTCCCTGAAATCTCCCTTGTGGGGTCAATATTTCTTAGCTGAAGATGCTTTAAGCCATAGTTTAGTTTTTCGTGCCAAAGTTCAAAAATACTGGACTGACATCTTTAATTTGACCTCTCTAATTATTCATGTACAGTTGAATCCTGATCCCTTAAAAAATATTCTTGTCACTTCTGGCACTGCTGTGGCATTGAACAGTGCAAATCAATATTTCATATCTTATTGTATTGTAATTGCAAAGAAACCTCTTCTTACTCATGGGGGGAAAAAAAGAAATGCTCCTCCCTTAAAGCTCTGGCTTAATGAACTTGTGAATACATTACACCTTGAAAAGTTAAGACATACTCTTTCTGACAAACTCTCCTATTTTAGTAAAAGTTTGGGCTCCTTTTGCTCGATTATTTCAGTCATGTGGTTCTTGGCTCCTCACTGTTGTATATTGTGACCTTGGCAGCCTGGACTGGGATTCTGTGTGTGGAAAGGAGTTTTTTTTTTCTTATATTATGCTGTATTGTGTTCAGTTATGCTGTGTGATGTTTGTTTACGTTGTTGGTAAATATATAAATGGAGCAATGATTTGAGATTACAAATCTCATTGCGATGTAAGTATGTGAACTGCTCAGTAAATATATATTGGTGACATGTTTTCCCAGCTCAGAGATGAGCAGCAGAAATGATTGATTTAACTTAAAAATAACATCATGTCTGTTAACATAAATGTTAAACTTTATTGGTTGTCCCCTGGTTCTGCATTAGTAAAATCTGTCCTGCGGGAATCTTAAATTCTTGAGTCCCAGGTCCGCTGGGGTCCGTAAGCAGCTTCAAAAACCACTTAGAACAAGGACCGGCTTTTACATCACTCAACCCTGCTGAAATATGAAAGGAAAATTAACATTTAACGTGTGTGTGTTTGTGTGCGTCACTTAACAGACCGGCAGTGTGGTGGAGAGCTGGGCGAGTTTTCCGGCTACATCGAGTCTCCAAACTACCCGGGGAACTACCCCGCCAACATCGAGTGCACTTGGACCATCAACCCGCCGCCTAAACGGCGGGTCCTCATCGTTGTGCCCGAGATCTACCTGCCCATCGAGGACGAATGCGGAGACTACTTGGTGATGAGGAAAAGCTGTTAGTATCCCCCGGTTTGTGTGTAACTGCAAGAGAAAAGCCGTGATTGTAGATCTGTTATAGTCACAGGGATTTTTAGGACTAAGCAAAGCCAAGGATGTGTTGTCAGTTTGTATAAAATCTATTAGTTTAACACCAAAGTGGCCAGAGCTGTATACAAATATTTTGCTGGTTGAGAAGCGAAACGGATATTTTTGATTCTAGTAGATTTTCTAGCATTAATGTTGTGCGTTAGTTGAAGAGGTTCTCCTGTGTGTGTGTGTGTGTGTCCCGCCTTTATCTCACAGCTCTGCCCAATTCTGTGACGACTTATGAGACGTGTCAAACGTACGAGCGGCCCATTGCGTTCACGTCCCGCTCCAAAAGACTGTGGATACAGTTCAGGTCTAACGAGGGAAACAGCGCCAAGGGCTTCCAGGTGTTATATGTCACGTACGACGGTAAGATCAAACTGTTCTACTTTGTCCTTTTGAAGTGATCAGTTATGGAAAAGTTACTTCTAATCAAGGGTGTCTACAGAATTAATCACATCACTGATTTTATTTGAATTTCATAAGAAAACTCACAAACAGCCAATAACTTTGACTCAATGGCCTCTTTTATTAAACTATTTACATTTTTATCTGAATAGAAAACAGAACAGAAAATACATTTTTGGGGGTAATTGTACCGCTTTCTTTTAATAAGGCCAACCTTTTTATGTTGCTTTATCCCATTCAAGCATAAATCTGACTGCTTTGATAAAATATTCTGTGCTCAATTTATAACTGAGTAGGGCAAAATACAAAAAAAAATCACATCTGAATTTGTTCTTTTTTTTAAGTTATACATTTCGTTCAATTAAAAGGACAGTAAATTACAACATTCTGGAAAATTGTCTCCAGATTTTTTTGAAAAGAATAGAGATAAATAAAATAAATAATAATTAGCAACAACTATACTTTCTAATTCTGTTTGCTTTTTGTACATGCATCGCTTGTTTTCAGAGGATTACCAGGAGCTGATTGAAGACATAGTGAGAGATGGAAGATTATATGCATCAGTGAATCACCAGGAAATTCTCAAGGTATCTGTGGTTTCCAATTGTCCTCTTTTATATACCTATACAAGTTAGCAGGGTATTGATATAAAATGCACATTAAGTTAATCTATATTATTTCCAACTGCCCAGACAAACATAGCATTGTTGGATTAATTGAATTTTGTCTGAATGGTGTCCAGTAAGGACACGGTGCTGTCCACTGGACGCACAGGTCATTATGTTCTCTTTGTATTCTCCCGCCAGGACAAGAAGCTCATGAAAGCGTTGTTTGACGTGCTGGCTCATCCACAGAACTACTTCAACTACACGACACAAGAATCAAAAGAAATGTTTCCCAAATCCTTCATCCGCTTTGTGAGGTCCAAAGTCATGAGATTCTTTCGCCCCTAGAGGGTCCGTTCAAACAGGATCGGGATTTTTTTCCCGCAACAAACTCAAGTCAGACACTGGCGGCAGTATCGGGGGCCCCTTCGAAAGCATTTTCCCGTTTCTTTTTATTCAAAGTAGAGCGGATCTCTGACTGATGGGAATGCGAACAACTGAAGCAGCTGGACTTTAGACGCGAGTTTCAAGACTGAGTTTGTGAGGATGTACGGGTTACTGATCTGCTACGGCATCCCTGAAAACAATCCGGATATCTCCCATCGTTTTTGGAAACGTCTTTGTAAGGACTTCCTAGAGACTTTAAAACCAGGACAGATCTCCAAAGTGCATTAAAGCGGCACGCTGATTTTATTGGGCTTCTCCTGATCGGGTCAGGACTGGTATCTGAACAGACGAATACTGAATGTCAGTGAGACTGTATATAAAGTGTGTAACTAGTTTTAACGTAGGCTACTTTCACAGGCAAAGAGTACAAATAATATCCAGAGCAAACAGAGCACAGATACCTTTCCGGGACCACTAGCACTACTAAACAGGTAGTCCCACCGCAAAAAGCAATTATTCTGATTGATATTTTGTATATGATGTAAAAAGTTTTTTTGGATAAATGCTGACATATAACAGTGTAGCTGCAAAGGCCGGTGGTGTTTGTTTTCTTTTTCCAGGGTGTCTGAATAACTACTGCGTTTTTATGTATAAATAAGGACCTGAACACATAACACCCAAACATGATGCATCGTGAGCTAACAGCTGAACGGACACCAAGAAAAAATGAAAAAAATAAAATAAAATTAAACAAAAAATGTGACGTTGATAGAAGCAACAAAATGAAACATCCTGTAATGTACAGCTGAGCAGTTCACCTGTCCCGGATGATACATGTATGTATATTCTTGTGGTTTTGTACATCTATCTTGCTGTAAATAAATACTGGAAATTTCATTGGTCGTTGTTTAGACCTACTATTTTTTTAGTTATCTACTTACTTTACTTTACTTTATTAACAAACATTAAAAACACTTATTGTGTCATTAGTGGAGACCACTTACCATAAATACAGTTATTGATTCTCCTACAAAATGAGTAGTAAATAGAGGTTTTCTCTTGATATGATGTGGCATAAAATAAGTTTCTCATTCCTTCTCACAAACTTAATTTAAAC
The DNA here is from genome assembly GCF_011125445.2 of Fundulus heteroclitus. Taxonomy (NCBI): domain Eukaryota; kingdom Metazoa; phylum Chordata; class Actinopteri; order Cyprinodontiformes; family Fundulidae; genus Fundulus; species Fundulus heteroclitus. Next base: position 2,713,079 of record NW_023396792.1, on the reverse strand, counting down.
AGGCTGGTTTAGTTAATATAAAGTTGTTGCACAGGTGTTTCCCTTAACGTCTTATATTGACATTTAAAAAAAAAATCTTTTAAATGATGTTGATCAATAGCTCTCCAGACCTTCCAATTGTCTCTTACTTTTTTCATGTGGTTTTTGCTTTGAACTTGAGCTGTTTTTTTTTTAACTAATTAATGCAGTTTTTGTATTTCTCAGGATTATATTTTGCACATTTGGGTGGGATATTCACACTTCCTAACAAGAGCAGCTAAGCTGTTTTTCATTGTGTAAAATTACAACAATTTCTATTCTATTCTAAAATATTACAAGACAATCTACCTCAAAAACTTTGCACAGTGCTGTAGATATTTTTTAAAGAATACTACACATATAACCGACAGCTCCATAGTTAGAAACATGGTATTACAGACTGTGCAACTATTGTAAGGTGCATTTCAAAGTTAGAGCAGGATACATCAAATCTCACGTATGACTACTAAGATTAATCTTTAATGCAGCAAATTTGTCATCAGACTGGCAGTGACAAAAAAGGTGATTAAAATGAATGTTGCTTCAATGTGTAAGGTTGTCAAATTAATGTTGGATTTTTGCAATTTTATACTCGTCCAGTCTGTGATTTGACCAGAAGGAGCGTGTGCTATACAAACGTTTTCAGAACCAGCTTTATTTGCCTTGTTTGTGCACACACACAATAAATTGGACTTTGGTTCCACTTTGCTCTGAATGTACACACATTAAAGATATGAATTTGGTGGGAAACAATAATTATTCTCCAATGAGAGATATCCATATAGGCAGTGTTATAGGAAGACACGGTCGAATTAGAGCAGATCTTGGAGAAAGCCTGCACTGATTATGAGATACAGACCATCCCACTTTTAATGGAGCAGTCCTTATTTTTCAACATGACAAAATTAATTTGTCCTTAAAAATAGTGATTATCAAGAATTTTATAAAGAAGCAGAGTTGTCAATTGGCATACCTCTGCATCTCTGTTACCAACCTTCATCTCATCGTGGCCGCTTGGCCAACTACCTAAATAAAATATATATTAAAACATATTTTTTCAAAAGGATTAATTCATGTAAGTGTAATTCAAAAAATACTTTAAATGAAACTTTTTGTATATTTATTTAAATATCTTCAATGAGAGTAAAGTGGAATCAAAATCAAATTCCTTGTTTGCGTACGCAAACTTTGCGATAAAAACCGATTCTAAAAAAAGAACCTTCAACTGCATTGAACAGATGTAATTTACCTTTGCAGCTTTTTGTTCGTAGACATTTGTTTAAAAAAATGAACTTTTCAATCGACATATCTCTTGTCCTCGCGCCGCCTCCTTCCAGGTTGCGCGCATCACGTGACAGAGTGCGGAAGTGGAGTCAGCTGACTGGAAGCTGTTTATCCTCGGGTTAGCTCGATGGCTAACGGCGTCAATTTATAGGTTGTATTCCTCGTTGCTGGACGGGCTCTGGAAACAGTTTACAGTCTGATATTTTCAAAAGACCGAAAAGATGAAGTCCCTGTTCGGCGTCGAGGCTCTCTGTTTGGCGTGTTTTGTGCTGCTCAGCCTGGTTTCAGCGAAGGTAGGGCTATACAGTTAGCCTGGTTGGCTAACTTTAGACAGAAAATGGTGATGGTGGCTCACTGAAGCAGAACATTTTTTTCTTCCTGAAACATTCCTTATCTCTGTTTTTAAAAGAGTTATTCGAATAGTTTGATTGTGGTTTCCATCTGTAGTTAGGTTAGGATTTCATGCTTTTCCATGCAGGCTTGTGTGGAAATAAGGACAGACTGAGTGGAATCACATTAAAATGCAAACTATAGTAATAATGGAAAAGGGTACATAAAAACTGTCTGTACTATAATACAACAAAACAAAGTTTTAAAAAGTGTTAAAAAGGCAAATTTCATTAAATAAACTTTAAACATGTTATTCGTGGAATACAACAGCAACCCAAGTGTAGAGTTTCTATTTTAAGTTTTGAATTTCCCCTTTTCTCTATATTTTATATGTTTATATTCCTATTTACTCTTTTTGGCTACTGTAAATCTAACTTCACTGCATGTGTCGTTGTCCTTATTTAATTAGATTGTCTGGTTTGTACGGTAAAGTTGAATTAGATTCTTATATTGACTAAATAAATGGTCAAGATTGGTGTGATTTCCTGTTACTCAAAATAAAATATGAGTTTTATGAAGAGTCATAATGATGCTCCTAATGTGAACCAAACTGCTTTTGATTTTGAACTCGAGAAAACAGGCAAGACAAACAGGTAGCAAGGTAAAAAGACATGAGGTGAAAACAATAAAATGATCCCCAGGCGTAAACCGAACCTTTTCCTGTGTTGCAGAACTCAGAAGACATCCGCTGTAAATGCATCTGTCCGCCTTACAGAGACGTGGAGGGACAGATCTACAAACAAAACGTCTCGCTCAAAGACTGGTGTGTTTAGAAACCTCACTACCTCTTTCTGATGCAACGCAGCTAGTTTAATGTTGATAAAATGACGGCGTTGTTTTCCCATCAGTAACTGTCTCCATGTGGTGGAGCCGATGCCGGTGGACGGCAAAGATGTTGAGGCCTACTGTTTGCGCTGTGAGTGTAAATATGAAGAAAGAAGCTCGGGGACTATTAAGGTAAGTTTGTGTTCAAAAAGGTTAGTTTTGAGTACATGATTTTTATCCCTCGTGTGTTTTTTGTTGCCCCTGTGACGGAGAATCTCTCTCCAATTCACCCCTGGAGCTAGACACCAGCTCCCTCTTGACCCTGCAAGTACCAAACATATGTAAAAATTGCCTTTATGAATAAAAAAAACTGCCTAATTACACTATAGACTGCCAAAAACAAAGTTCAGAGTTGCTCTTTGACAAAAATGTTCAGTTCATTACCAAGGTCAGAGTTTCCCCTAGAAATTTTGTCTTTTTGGGGGGCTAAAAACTTAACTTTCCATTAATATCACAGAATACAGCTTTATACGACCAGCCATCTTCTGTCTCTCTTAACCTTTCTCTTATTTATCTATCTTTCTGTCTCTATCATATATATATGTATTCATGGTTATATTTTGAAGGCTACCTGCCTTATTTCCTTCCTACTTAATTTAATGAAAATCTTTTTAAATTTTAGATCTGTCAAGAGTTTTTATATTTTTTTCAGCGTAACTTTATTGAATTTTAATTGTATTACATTTGGGATCTGCATCTCATCCATTCATGGGGTCTATCTAGCAACAGATAAGTGTTTTCTAAGTCTAAATCTGCCATCTGTTTTCAGGGATGGACTCAGGAAGGTGAATTTTTATTTCCAACAGAAAGACTTTTGGTGATGTGCGACTATCCAAGCAAACGGCATTTTTGTAGGACATCTGAAAATGACCACAGAGCCGTGTACTTGTTGAGAACGTGCTGCATTGAGCGTTTTTGCTTATAATAGAGTTTAAACAGACGTGACCATCCTCATATTTGTATCAGGCGAACGTTCTCAGTATATTGAAGTAATCAGGCACCGCGTAAAATAAACAAATGTGTCCTTTTTCAGTTGTAACAGAGAAAAAGGATTTATACTGTTGGATCCCGCGCTCCCAACACAAGCGATACTAATTCTGTCGGGGATAATTCTTGGTCATCTATAAGCATTTCTCTTTAATGACCGCCAAATGTTCCCCCATCAGAACAGACTCCACCGACATCTTCACGGCCAGGAGGCGCTCAGCGCTCCCAACTCTGTGGGAGTTTTTAGTGCAGCCATCCTCTAAAACAGGGTCTGTTTACAAAACGCAGAAACTAATCCAAACTTTTCCTGGCGGTAGTGAGTTTACCTGCGTGTGAACCCAGGTTACTCAGCTTAGGAGAAACATTAAAGGCGGCTGCACTCTTGGTTGTACTGGGCAGCGCTGTGACTCTCCGCGCACATTTTAAACTTCATAGCTGGGCGCACTTATTGACTCCTACATTTCCCACAGCAGATACCCACCGCACACCTGCCAGTCCGTGGTGTAGAGACGCTGCAGGAGCTTGCGAGTCGCAGCTGCCTTGGAGACTTTTTTCGCCGAGAAGTTTATAGTGACGTGACGTATGCGCTCATAAAGTTGAGCTCTGCACGTACCTGTCCACGGACTCATGTCCGCCTTGTTATGTGGAAAGCTAGAGTCAGAAATAGCTCAGGATGTGATCTGCCGCTATTTAGAAAGGCTAATGATTTTAATGAAATTAACCATGAACACGCACAGACGTATAATAATTTACTACATGCCCACACCTTCTTAGGGGGAGCGGGCAATTTTGTTGGCGGAGTGCCCTTTTTGTTGCATGGTAGGGAAACGCAGGAGGTGGTTATGGCCTTTTATCACAGTTTCGGGGGCTTATGGTGTTGATCCTGAGGTTTGTGTTGAAAGTAATTTTCTGGCTTAGATTCTCTCTTAAAATGGCTTTAACAAACTGTAATATTTTAGCGTTCATTTATTAATCTAGTTTCACTTTGTCGCGTAAGCAGACAGACGTTTATGTCGTACTTCTTTAACTCCATCAGTTTTCATCGTCATATAACCCTTCTTCACGTTTTATCTATTTTTCTGCTCTCTCAATGGTTACACAGCATTCATGAACTATTTACCTTCCAGTGATAATTGCTGTGTATTTTACATTTTCACACTGACACCCTGATTGCTCTCCATCCTTAGGTTACCATCATAATTTACCTTTCCATTCTGGGCCTGCTGCTGCTCTACATGGTCTACCTCACCATGGTGGAGCCCATGTTGAAGAGGCGGCTGTTTGGACACTCGCAGCTTATCCAAAGTGATGACGATGTTGTCGGGGTATGTTTTGTTCTCAAGGTTTACTGCTTTTTAAGGGAGACCAACCATTCCCTGTGTTATATTGCTCCGACTCTGGACTCTGTCAGTGTCATCAGACTCGTTATGTGGTAGTGAAGAGCCGCTCGTTGCACAAAACATCACGCGGTAACGCTCCATTCTGGGTAAAAATTAACAACTTGATTAGTCTGCTGTAGTTGTTCCAGTGCAATCCTCCTTCACGCTACTGCCGACTCCTTCAGTGTAACATCCTTTTGTCGGGGAAAATAAAACCTCCCTGAAATATGACACTGGGTACTTACTGAATCCAAAGCCATCTCAACAGATGCTTCAAGGAGCATCTTTACAATACATTAGCAACCACAATCACAAGCAACACAACAGTGAAGCCAAGAAGCTTTCAAGCAGGCGTTAACAATGTCGTGCACATAAACACACCACCGGTATTTGGCCTTAATATTCTAAAGTAAACCACATTGAACAGAACGCTGCCTAAACTTGCAAACTCTTTCTGTGATGCTGAAAATCTGGATAAATATGGTCGTAGCAGTATGGCTAAAGGTTAAAAAATTCAATTAAGTTAGAAAACATATCTATATAGACCCCTGTGTCAGCCTGAGAACTATTGAGTTGTCTCCGGTGGGTTTTTCTTTTTTGTTCAAGTTTTTCTTATCTGGTACAACAAATTTTCTGTTAATTTTACGCAATTGTTTTTTACATAATTCAACTCCATTGTCAAATTATCAATCTTTGATTTCTTTATATAGTATTTTGCTTTAAAGACATCCTTTTTTGTGTTGTCTTTCTAATTTGTTTTCAATCAACAGCTTTCCTGAAGGTCTAAAAGTGTTTCTTCGGGCTTTTGCATCCATTTTCTCTATGGCATACCTACTCGTTTTAGGAGGAATCCGTTTTCTGCTCTTGAAGCCATTTAACTCTGTTCCAGTTTTGCTTCTTGAATCTATGAAAATAACTGAAAACAACAGAGTTACTGACAGAACAATGTATTTTAGGACCATCCTTACTTAGCATAACTCTATATAGCTTATAGTTCTGAAACTTGTCACTTGTCCACTGATGGTTAAGTAGAAGGGACGGACTGAGAGCTACAGGATCTCCTTAATATAGACACCGAAGGTTTTAGCTGCAAAGATCGCAAAGGCACTCCTCCAAATGAATCAAATGAACCTCCAAAGAGAGTAAGCCAAGCTGGCAGTGTGTCCTGACGCAGCATGACTAATGCTTCAAGGGAGTGAAATTAAGTTAAAATTGATTGTTTTATATTGTGGCATTCTAACATACTTTTGTGTAACTGGATCGTGAATACGAAAGAAAAAGCACATGGTTTGATCAGCCTGAAGGAAAGTTGGCTTTTACAACATCTAACAATTAGAGCGATGGCAAACGTAAAACAAACAGTAATCTTGCTGCCGACGTTCCTATTACTTCATGTGGAAAAAGCCCAATTTAGGTGCCCAGCAGAGGATAAACGTAATCAGCGTGGGATCCTCTGGTGTGGCTGAGTGTTTAGATATTAACAGAGGAAAGAGGTTGCTGCCTTCCCCTGAGGGTGGAAGTCGAGCTACAGCTGCCTTTTGATCACGCTGCGATTTGACAGAGCTCATACAGCGAGGGATTAATATGTCCCAGGGCTTTTGACAAAGTGTTAGTTTTTACTTGAGACGTGATTTTTGGAAACCAATCTTTGTCGGTTCAAGTGTTGCAGAGCAACTAAAGTCTTCCTAATCTGTTTATCTAAATGCAAGTTAATTGTTTTTTTTTTTTCGATTTTTGTTTTCTCCTGTGAACCAACGTTTGTTGCACAGCAAGCTTTTCCTTCAATGCAACAAGCAGGAGGCAAAAGAAATGGCAGAATAACAGTAGTAAACAGGACTACAGTAGGACTGCAGAGACGTTCACTATACAGGAAAGCAGCAGACTTTTGATGTTCACTAAAGCTTTGGTACGAAGACGCTGCCAGGCTCCTAGCCAGTCTCCCTGACAGTAATCTTCTTGAGCTTTTCTTCGTCTTTAATTGTACTTTTGGCAGTTCAGCAGCTTATTCTGAGTCACTTTCAGTCTATGCAAACCCAAAGACATAAAGCTTGACGAATGTGTGTCTGCCACACCTCTGCAGTTCATGTCCTCTCTGTGGCTGAAAGCAGCATGTACTGTACTCCCATCACATCACATCACAGCTCTGTGAAACATGTTTTGAAGAACAATAGAGTTTGAGGGTGTAGACCTAGATAAGAGGAGGACAACGGCTAGACGGATGTAAACCTTTGCCTTATTAACTTGGATATGAACAAACAGAATAGGGGAAGCACCGTCCAAGCTCCTATTACTTGGCAATCTAAGTAGCTGTGAGTATTCTGGTCTGCAGTCACTGCTAATAGGTGCATCTATAGATAATAAAACCAGTCAAATAAACCTTTCTACAACAAACCAGGTAGCCGTCGTACCGGAGCTCATTTTGGGTTGGCGTGCATTTTTCCTTCCTTGCCTTGTAAGAAGCTTTTCCAAACAACAGTGCTGTGTTCTCTCCTTATCTGACGCCCAGCTGACCTTTTCTTGTGATCTTTTTCAGGACCAGCAGCCCTTTGCCAACGCTCACAACGTCCTGTCCCGTTCACACTCCCGACCCAACATGCTAAACAAAGTGGAGCACGCCCAGCAGCGCTGGAGGAGGCAGGTCCAGGAACAGAGGAAGTCTGTGTTCGACCGCCATGTTGTGCTTAGTTAAGCATCTGTCTGAGCTGTTGGTTGAGGTGAAATATATATATATATAAAAAAAAAAAAAAGAAACACTGTGAAAGAGACCCCATTTTAATTTGGTTGTAGTCTTATTTATGGTTATGGGTTTGAGGTGAACATGGTACAGGAAGCAGAGGTTACTGGAAACATTGTAGTCTACAGGACTTGAATTTTTGCACATACTCCAAATGAACAAGACTAAATAAATTACTCTGCGACTTTCAAAATGTACAAGTTGGAGTGTCGTCTGTGTAAAACACTCGTCATTCTGGTTTACAAGCTTAATGTCAACAACTGGATCAATCTGGTCAGTATTTAGCACCGTAGAACATGACGTCATCTCAATGCCGGGGGAAGCAACCCGGTGTGAAATATTTGAGTTTTCAGCCTTCTTTGGAAAAGCATGTTTTGTAATGACAGCTCTTTTATATAACCGTTTGTCTATCCATGTGTCCTACCACTCGTTTAACGTCTTATAAACGGTGAAATGTTTCTTACATACATAGACTTTGACTTTTGAACCTAGTTTAATTGAACTCTGCAGAACTGGATAGTGATCGTTAACATAGCTGTGTTACTGATTCTGATCCTCATGAAGTCATCGCCCTCTCTGACTGTGTAACCTATTAACTGTATAATCTTTGATAGATTTTTGTGATCAGTTTGCCGTCGGTTCCTTTTGATCAAGTGCTTGTTGTCTGATGGGCGGCGTGTGGATGTGGCAGAGTGAACTTGAAGTTTATTTTCTATAAAGTTTGGGTGGCGTGTACATTCCTACGGGTGGATAACCGACCACTAGAGGGAGACCCATGAAAGTGTTCTTAACTATTCTTTGTGTAACCTTTTGACTTTAAAATAAATTGATGTCAAATATCTGACTCGCTTTTTTTCTTCCATCTACCGTGGACTTGAGCTGAAGGAGCATTTGACACATAGTCCTATAGTGTTTTATTAATATTGTTGCTGCTAAACACAGTTTAATGTGGCTGCCATGAATACAGAGCTGGGAGGACTTGGAAAGTTATCCCAGTGATTTCTGATGCCTTCAAGCTGATTATGTTTAGGCATCAGGTTACTGTAGGCTTTGTTTAATCACATTTTAATTACTGTTTGGTTATGCTAAGTAAAAACTGGATTATTTAGGAGAAATATCCTTAAAGTTTGGTAACAGCCTGTCTTCGGGGATTCAATGAGTCTATTGACTTTTGAATATTTGTTCTCTCTGAATATGGATAATATGTAACGTTCCAAATAAGATTAGGTATTTAAGGGCGCGCTGGTGGCGCAGCGGGTAGCGCGACCCATGTACAGAGGCCTTACCACTGATCTCTATTTATTCACTGGATTGCTGGTTGGCCCGAAAAACTGAAGTCACTGGCCTCCATCTCTTGCTACTCCCTACTCTCAGAATCACATAGGATTTTGGCTGCAACAACAAAGCAGTTTTCTGGCAGTGGGAAAACGTTTCACAGGTAATTTTACAGTCAGTGAACGTACTAACACTATCAAGTACTAAGAAAGTCATGTGCTGAAATATTTTGCATGTTTATATATATATATATATATATATATATATATATAATGTTTGCCTATAAATACCGTGCAATATATTTCAGCACATGACTTTCTCAATATTTGATAGTATTAGTACATAAGCTGAAGATTCTCAGTCATCCAGGGCATGGTCATTCCAAAAAAACAAAAAACAAAGTAACTGGACTTGTTTTCCATAGTTTTAAGACGTTTCGCTTCTTATTCAGGAAGCTTTCTCAATTTAAAAAGTCTGGAGTAATGTGGAGTATCAAAACTTACTGATTACTCCAGACTTTTTAAATTGAGAAAGCTTCCTGGATAAGAAGTGAAACGTCTTCAAACTACGGAAAACAAGTCCAGTTTCTTTGGGTTTTTTTTTTATTTTTTACTTTTTTTTGGAATAGTAGGCTACATAACATATAAGTATATGGCATTTGACATTTCAGAAGTCTTAAGCCCCCCCTGAACATGAGAAAATCATTGTTGTTCGATGCTGTAGCGCACGTATTCCATGGTTACTGGAGGAAAATAGGGAGTACCAATATGGCAGCTGGTGGCTTCACAGCGACGTGTACTACCGACGGCGAATCAGCAAACCAGCGAATCAATAGAGATCAGTGGGCCTTACGCGGTCGACCCGGGTTCGACTCCAACCCGTGGTCCTTTGCCACATGTCTCTTCCTCTCTTCATCCCCCTTCCTGTCAGCCTACTGTGTTAAGAAGCGAGCCATTAGAGCCGTGAAAAATCTTATTAAAAAAATAGGCATTTAAAGAAAATTATCTAATGAACTCAAACACTTATGTAATCGGCAAGCTCAGATAAATTACTACTGATATACTTGTTTTTCTATATATTTCACTTGACCGCAGTTACATTTCAGACACTTTGAAAACTAGAAATGCAAAATATCTTGGTAAAATCATATAAATTACTGGAAACAAATGTAAATAAAAGTAAAATTGACTTGGTCTGACTGCTGATTCAAAGAGAACCTGAAATGATAAACTCTGGATCATGGCATTTTAGGCAAGAACTACCCATCAGATCCTGACTGACGGCGGTACATTCTTGTCTCGGTACTCACAGCGGATCACAGCTGCTTCGCTTTTGCATATCCTCCCACTTTTAGAGAAACAAGGTCAGGTGAAGTATTTCAGATCTGGGAATTTAGGTTTCTGATAAAAACATTATTTTTTACCAATTTTGTCATCATTTGTGTTTCACGACGCTGCGCTCCACCATGCTGGAAAGTACACAGATAATCAAACTGTACCTGGATTATTGCTCTTCAAGGACAGTTTGATCCCATTTTTATTATTTATTAACAGCAGTGTTCTTGGACAGAATGTCATTCATAGATCTTATCTTGAAGTTTCACAATTGGTACCACAAAGCTCTCTCTTTTCCCCCCCAGACAAGTAATCTTTCCCGCGAACCTTGAAACGAGGACTCGTCAGACGCATCTGCGTCTGACGTGATCCGTCCTTGTACTTCATGCGGTATTTTGGTCTCCTCCCGAGTCATTTTTGAACAAAATCACCTTCTTAGCTGCCCTTCTTACCTAAAGGCTGTTGTCTGAAAGTTTGTGTGCGGCACCAGACGCCCTCACAGCCTGCTGCCATGTGTTGACCATGCTCTGCACTGGTGGCAACGTTGTTCTCCATTGCACTTCTCAGCAGGGGATGATTGTGATCCCCGCTGGACATTCTTTGATGTCCTGAACGCTTTCAGGTGTAATCTTTTTGGTGTGATTGTTTTTATTGTTATTTTTTTTTTTTTTACAAGAGAATCTATCAAGATGCAAAGCAATGATGGCTGCACCGTTTTGACAGAAGTAACAAAACATTAGAAACATCTTCTCTAGCATTTATTTATTCATCTAAAGATAAAAAAAAAAGATTTCTAAAAGTCAGTAGCGCCAGATGGTTATGACCATGTGGCACATCTAAACCAAAATCGTTTTGTGGACTCAAACTTTCCCAGGAACGTCATCCAAAAGTCCACGATTGCGGTATGGAGAATCTAGATCTCTGAGAAAACGGCAAACATCTTCTTTTCATTTAAAAAAAGGGGTTTCCATCCAGCTGCGTCATCGTTTCCTGTGCAGTCCGCTGCTTCTCCCTTTTTCTTCCTCCCCTCACTCAGTGGATGCACTTCTACACGGAGAAGGTCGCTTTGCCCACAGAAAAAAAAAGCCAGAAGGAAAAAAAAAAAGCGCAAATCAGTTTTCAGGCTGCACGCAGACAGAAAGCCACGCATCTCTGCAGAGGAATGGATTATTAGGCAAACACCGCAACAACACAGAAAACAAAAACGGGTAGGTGCCTTGTTTCTGCTCCATTAAGGCTGTTTAGGGAGAAATCTATCGGACTCGTCTGTTTTTAAGAAAGTTTGAAAAAAAAGTTAGTGCTTATGTTTTGTTGTGTGTACAAAAGACAAAAAAAAAAAAAAAAAGAAGCAAACTGCCCATGTATTTGTTGACAGGCGTCATTATTGTTAACACAAGGGATTTTAAAGTCGCCCACAGTTTCTGGCTTTGGTCGATGTTGGCTGTCTTCTCGTCTGTTGATGGTTTTTCTTGGAAAATTGTTCTTTTTGGGGAGATGTTTTGGTGCTGCATTTGCAATGTTACGCCTACAGGGGGCGCCCGAGGACCTTGAACGCGAACCAATCAATGGCCCCTGCTCTCTCGTTTGTGTTTAGTTTGACTTCATGCCACAACAAACCTCAGGTCGATGTTTTCCTCCCCTTTCTGAGTCAGTTGGGAAATTGTAACTTATACAGCCCCACAGACACAAACACACGCAGATGTTTACCCCCCCCCCCCCCCCCCCAGTCCATTGTCCTCACAGTAAGTTCAAACCATGTGTTCGCCTCAAGATGCAATTAAATGTAGATAGAAACACTCGGATATTTCATAACTCAAAGCAGGGCAAGCCTGGAAAAAAACTGATTTCTACACAATCTGCATTCATCTTTAATTTTTCTTTGATCATTTTTTTGGAACTGGTGCTGTGGCTCCTCATCTTTAATGAGACTGAAGATGTCCTTGTGCTAAATTCAGCTCCCTGTGTGTCGCAAGATTGGAACTCCAGCTATTCAGAGCATGTGTTCTGAAGCAGTAACACATTATTATTTGTTGCTCATGCCTCATTAATCAAAGCCTGACCGAGTAGTTAATATTCTATTACCAAGATCTAATCACATTGTTTACTTTAACGTGTTTGTTTCACCTTTGATTTAATACGTGGTACTGAAGTCGAACATTTTGTAAAAAAATATATATATATAAATAAGTACAAATCCAGCATCTAAAGCAGACATTTATCCCTGTCTGTGCTTGCACACCAGAATATGTGTGGCTTTTATTTCAAATTAGTCCCTGTGCCAAGTGGTGACAGATGAATAGATGGATGCCCTGATAACTGTTTCTGTTGTGGGCTATTGAGAGCCAAATGGGTTCGGGTAGAAATGTAAAACACCCTATGTTTGTGTCTCTGAGCAAACACACAGCAGCTCTGGCATCACTTTTCCTCCGCTGCATTCAGTCGGAATGTAAAAAGAAAAACAGGTGGCGGTCCTCTCGTTGACCCAGTTGCTCTGCACACGCCACTTCCAGCTGATTTCTGTACTTTTAAAGAGGAGGAGATGTCTTCACTCCGCAAGTTGTGTCTTCTCCCTCTCGGCGTTGACAAAACATGTCAGCTTTATCCTGAAGCCAAAGAGCTGCCTCAAGCCTGCTCCTGAAATGTGATATTGAGTTTATGATGGAAAAAAACAATTCTGTGATGTGTGGATGAGACGATTAGGCAATAAAACTGACTTTGGCATCTTTGAACCTGTCCATAAGCTAAAAGATTAGAAATGAATTTTATTGCGTAGGTGGGAATAGACGTGCTGCACAGTTGCACTGTCAGTAGCGCCGTTGCCTTGCATGTTTTCAAACCCGGGCCTGGGGTCTTTTGCATAGTTTACAAGTTCTCCTTGTTCACACGTGGGTTCTCTCCAGGTACTCCGACATGACTTTTGGTCTCTCCAAATTGCTCTTAGGTGTGTGTGTGTGCATGTTTTTGTCCTGTGTGTCTTTCTGTTAACCTGTGATGGACTGGCAATCTGTCCAGGGTGTACCCTGCCTCTTGTCCAATGACGGCTGGAGATAGGCACCCGCCCTTTCGTAATGAATAAGCGGGTATAGACAATGGATGGATGGAAGGTGACAAAAGACTCTTGGATTTATGGAAGAAGTTCTGACGTTTTCAATTACCCTTAATTTAAGATTTAATGCATCGAATGCGTATCATCGTCATAGATAAAAACAGATTAAAAGTAATTCTAAAAGCTTAAATATAATCACAAAACATGACAGAGTTCTGGAGCGTCTGGGCTACGCCTTTAGTTTTTCTGTTTTATTCGGGGATAGATACCCTGAACAGATGATCTCAGGATCCCGGTGGTTACTTACAACAGCAGAAGGTTAGAAATGCAACAAGCTGTGCTATAGAAGTTCAAACCCGCATGTCAAACTGTAATCTGCTTTAAACCGGGAAGCCAATGCAGAGCGATCAGTAAAGGTGTGACATGGGAGTTCTTAGAGGATCCAGGCAAAAACCTACCGACTACATATAGGAAGTAAAAAATATAAGTGACAGAAAATCTCCTCATCGGGAAGAACAGAAACCTGTGGAACTTCATTTCAAAGTGTGCCCATAGATGATTTAATGTTTGATTTTGAAACAAAAATACTTAATTAAGAACCAAAACAATCCAGAGGGTGTACTAAATGTGCCTGGCAACAAACAATGACTACCGTAAGAACTTTAAAAGCTCATTGGTTAATCCATTAAGGTAAAAATATCCGCGTGACGTATTTGGATGCTGGGCGAAAGAATTTCACTTATGAGTGTAAAGTCAGTCTTTGATGCGCCAATATAATGGAAGCTGTGGATGTGGTTTTTTTAATGAGAAGACCAGATGACTCAGAGATCAATGTAACAATGAAGCCGAGGTCCTGGTAAAACAAACCCACAAATACAAGCCAGTTGCTCAGCCTTTTGTGCTCAGATGGTGAGATGTGCCGTGTTTTCAGGAAAGAAGGTCTTTACGAGACCTTGAACGGTTTTGATGGGGTCTCTGAGAAAAGCTTCCTGCTGACTCAATGTTAAAAACCGCCATCACGGATGTCTGTGTTTTTTTGTGACTTCCTTCATCATTGCAGGCCTGTGGGACGCTAAGACCACTCCTGCTTTTCACCCAGGAGACTGAATGAAGCTGGGTTTATGGGCGGCTTATGCTTTCAATTTGCTTTAAAAAGCTTAACGTGACTACTACTGCTTCGCTTCTTGATTACTTAAAGCAGAGATGCTCCATCTGCATTTTTTGCCGTGGTGGAAAACAAAAGGGAAAAGGGCCCCAGCAAAATGATCTTATTATCTAATTATGTAATCTCGTTTAAAACGAGAACAGAATACCGCCAATTAAAATGATCTGAGTCCATGTTTGTGCTCTGGAGACACGTCTTGTTTCTGTGTAAACGCCTTAAAAGATTCTGACCATTTAATTACCGAGTAGCATGCTAAGGATGTTTGACATACATGCGGCTCCCTGATGATGTCGCCCCCCGTATGATTTGATTTAAAGATTTGAGGAAGTATATAAGCATTTTATTTAGCTTTACGCATTTAGATTTAAAGGCGTAGAATGACGAGAGAGAGAGACAGAGACAGAGACAGAGAGTGAGAGTTTAGTGGATGCATTCCTTGTAAAATATGTATCATTCAAGTTTACACTATATAAGACTTGTATCTCAACTCAAAGTCAGTGGAAATTTACAGCAACTAACAGTCCAAACATCAGGTGACTGCAGTGATTTAAGTCAGCTTTCACTTTAAAAAGAAATGTTTCGCTGCCGCCTCTGACTAGAAGTATTAAAACTCAATTTGCCTCCCTGCAGGATGACCGGTAGGTTTGTGCACACACTCTGAAGGGCCCTGATGGGTCCCACAGCGCAGCTGCACGTCCCTGCAGCAGCGGATGTGAACCGCAGGTGCTCAGTCACACCTGTTTCCATCATCGCCCGTCGCCGTAGGATAGAGAGGAAAGTCCTCCTTCTGTGGACGGCATTAAATCTTTGAAACGGGAAAACCTGTACTTCTGATTGTTTTGTTTTTGCATTTGACTTTTTTTTTATACAATTATTCCTATTAATATGTTTGCCTTTATTTAAGGTTTAAAACAGACCTACGCTTTACTCAATCTCAAATAGGGATGAAGAAAATTTAAGGAGTAGAAATGATTTATTATCATGTGGAATTTTGCAAGTGTGTGACACATTTTGTGAGATAATAATAGGAATTGTGCTTTATCTGAAAACATTATTTAGATTGGTATCGTTTCTTGGTATAAATCTGTCGGACTGAAAATATATTATTGTCAAAACAAAATCTAAGATTTATTATTTAGGATATCGAGTCAATATCAAGGCAATTGTCACATGTCAATCAATAGATGCAACGATAAAATGCCAAATTAAATAATAAGACTAAACCAGGCCAGTGAATCAGACTAAAAACTTTGCTAAGTATCTCTTAAGGGCTCAAACTACTTACTTCAAAAGCCAACAAACAAAAGTCGTTTACACAGGCTGGATTAAACCCATATTCATATTCAAACTATTCCAATAATCTAAAAGGCACCTATCAAAAAAAAAAGCTTGATCATTTGATGTTTTCAGCCTGGATCATGGACCATTGGCTGACCGTGTAGGACACAACCTCTGTGAATAGACTTTAAGAGACAGCAGTACAAAGTTTTATGTGAACCTTTTGAATGTACAGAAGAAGGTGATGAGAAGTCTAGACTGTGACTTTTGTTTCGTTCCATTTAAAAGACAAGACATTTTGTAAATGATGCTGACAGGGCTGTTCTGGAGCAACGTACCAAGTGTGACAGACACAATGCGATAAAAGAATGAATAAGAGATAACTTTATCCTGTGAGGCAAACATTAACATCATGGTTAAACCTAAAATGTTCTTTATTTCATGCAGCAGTAATAATTCTAATTTTTTATTTTATGTCTGTGAGCTCAGTCTGATTAATTGTGTTTGGCCATTTGCGCAGAAAGCAAGAATGGTCTATGATGATCAGTGAGAATACTGGAGTTTTGTCTGTTTCTTTGGTTGGATCGACCCGTAAACAGAATCGTATTGTTGTTGTGGATTAGGTGGATAGTTCAGCAGTTTTGTTGTAAACCAATCACATGTTCTGTTCCTAAAACATTTTGGCACCCTTGCCTTACCAGCCATTCAAAGTAAAAAATAAGTATCGCAAGACTTTTAGAAAAAATGAAAGAAACAAAATACTGATGTAGTTTTTTTGACATAAAGTCTATGTAGTTGTTTTCATTTATATGCTCTTTGATAGGCGTGTTTCTCATCTCCATTCATGGCCAACTAGGTTTATGTCAGTCGCACTATGAGGTAAGTAGTGATGTGATCTGACCCCATATCTCTGTAACCTAACGACAAAAAGGGAAAGTAGGAACACTTTATATGACACTGTTTCCAGCTCAGACATCTTCTTGGTGCTGTTGTGAATAAATGTATTCTCAATCCTACAAATGCATCTGTTTAATTTCAGGGCTGCACATCTATTGCGGATCTATTTCCGTCGCAACATTGACACGTGTAACATTCACATCATAAAGGACAGTTTGGAGTGCAATAATTGTTTGCTAATATATTCAGTGTTATGAACATGCATTCTAACTGCCAATGGAATATTTAGCCAAACTGGACACAAACGATATAGCCTAAAGTGCTAAGGGTCAAAGACGGATCAAAGCACAGATGACAAGAGGAGGAAAGAAGAAAATAGGCATTTTTTGGAACTAAAATTGTTGCAATAGTTACCAATATTATGTCATTATTTTAGCGTAGGCTTGTTTGGACATTTGGGGAGAGCCAGAGAATATCTAGAACCACTTCCCTCCTCAGATGGTCATGTAAACATCCTCATATATGTGACGAAGACGAACAAATCTCAGTGAATATAACTTACTCTACGCAGAAGCAGATCGTGCATTTTCACATCATAAGCGACACCAGTGGCGGTTCTTGCATGAATGCTGCCCTGGGGAAAAGATCTGAGACTCTGGCACAAAGATGAATGCAGAGCAGTTTCTCACAGGCCACTTAAACTAGGCCCCATCCAGACGAAGCCGGGTTTGATTGTATCCAACTAACTTCTTGGTTGCGTAGGGGGTCCCATCCAGACGAAGCGGCTACATTTGAAACCTGCTCCCAGAGTGGATAAGTCTGAAGCCGCCCCCCCATGGCGGCTCTGTCTAGACACCCCTATCCGCATAACTGGCTACAAACACCTGTGTTTGAACTTACAAGCCAATGTAGACCTCACTGCTCCCCCAACACGCATGCAAAAACACAGAGAGCAGCAATGTCGGATTTTTGTTTGACTTTGGTGTTGCGGTGGTGTTTCCGACACTATTAGACTTATAGTAGATTTTTTACACTTTTACACTGACGCGTTTTGCTCCTCTACAGCGTTTGTGACGACCGCCTTGTTGTCGGTCTGCACACAAATGCCTCTTTTCCCGTTTCTGCGTTCAACTGCCCCGTTTACACTACCCTTTTTTAACCGTGCCGAGAACGGTCCGAGCTTGGTAACTGAGTTAACTATCGAGTGTAAATGGATCGCAAACTGAACTGGACTGTGCCAGACACAACCGACCCACGCTAAATCTAGACCAGTTCGATAGGTGGGCTCGGCACGGTTTTTCAGTGGCTCGGTTCTCTGTTAACAAAGAGCGCATGAGCAGACCGTATCATCTTCTTATAGTCAGCTGACTAATTTTGCGGTTTCAGTCATTCATAAAAATACTAGCTACCTTACCGTGCCACACGGTTTCCAGTGATGATTCTGCTTAGCAGTGTGATGAACCTTAACGTCTGTCATTGTTTCCTCCGCCTGACTCTCCGCAAACAACGAAATATCACAATTATAACCAAACATAACTTCCTGAATGTTACGGGCGCCGCCATTTTTATTTGCTTGATTCCCTCCTTCAATCCTAGAGAACAGTAGTACCGTAGATCGTCACTAGGAGGCGAGGAACCATGCTAGCGTGTTGTGTAAATGGTCGTAAGAAACAAGTTTGGCTTGGTTAACTGATCCAAGCTCGGTCTAAAGTCGGCATGGATTGGTTAAAAAAGGGTGTAAATGGGGCTACTGTTTTCTCCCTGCTCTTCTTCCTTCTTTACTTCTGCAGCAGCGTTACCATGCCACTTGCTGCCGTGGCATGGTTACTACAACGCCTATTAAGGCTCCTCCGGCTTCATGCGGTTCCACATTTATGCTCAAACCTTTCTGTGCGGACACTGCATTCGACCCTGCGTGGATGTAATCCTTGTCATCCCTATTGCCAGCGGCAAGCAGGGGGTACCCACTCAACACACAAGAAAAAAAAGGTTGTTCTGGGTTACGGCAATAGATAAATTATACTTTTTTACTCTGGAGCTTGTTCTCTCTCCCTTTCTTATGCCGCCCTGAGCAAGTGCCATATGACTTTCCTCCACTGAACAAAGCAGTTAGTAGATGTGACTAACTGGATATGGTGTTTTTATTTTGTTTTTTGGGGGGGGGGAGGGGGGTAGTCTTTTTTTAGTTTGGCTGGTCACTAAGCAAAACATTAACTAAATTCATATTTTCAGACTTCTAACTGGAACACAGCAGCCCATCTCTTTCCATAGACTGGAAAAGCAGCTCCAGGCTTATTCTTTTATCTGAATTTTGCATTTACATGCAGGTTCCTTGTTTTTGCCTAACTGCCATTTCTCAACAAATGTCATAGCGCAAAATTCAATCTCCCGCTGCGGTCTCCCATCCCGACCATGCGCAGGGTGTTGGTTGAACATTCACCTCCGTTTATCTGAAAGACATCTTTGTGCGCTGGTGACTGCGGAATGTCCCCCTGGTTTCATCCCATCGTCTGCCTTCAACTCCTGAATATTCATCCGCACCCTTCAGGCCAGCAGGACAATAAACAAGGAGCAGAGGAGCTGAATGCCTGTCTGAGGGAGGAGGGCAGTGGGGAGGGGGGGTAAATCCCAGGAAAACTGGGGGCAAACAGCCCGTCACCACAGCAACAAGTCCTGCCTCCGCTTTCTACAACAGGCTGTAGGAAAGGGGGGGATTTTTTTTCTCCTCTTTTTTTTTTTTTTTTCTGTGTGTGTGCGCTTATCGGTTTGTGTTGGAAAGACATGAGACGGAGTTTACTGAAGAGGGCAGGTATCCGGAGCAGCCAGCCAAAAGTTTTTCCAGTGGACGAACGGGATTTACGCGTCGCAACGGGATTATAATCTGAAAACGTCCCCAGCAGTCATGGATGTAAGAAGAAACACGGAGGTAAAACAAAAAAAAAAGAAAAGAAAAGAAAGATGCTTTTTTTTTTTTTTTTTTTTTTTTAAGCGTTACGGACGAGCTGCTGCAGGAAGTTTAACACAGCGGACAAGACCGTAAAGCAGAAATGTTTGACTCGTTTTAAGAGTTGCAGGAGAAGTGGTTTTTCAGGAGCTTTGTCCGGCTCGTTAAAGTTGTTCCCATGTGACCATATTTGGTCATCGGCGTGTTGAAGTAAAGACTATCTTGAGCAGAAAGCTTTTCTTCTTTCAGCTGACCCTTTTGAATGGGGAGAGAAAAAAAAATGTCCCAGCGGATACAAGCTGCTACTTTGTGGGCTGTAATTAGACCGAGCTATTATCGCATAAACACCCCCAAACGTCAAAGCAGCAGATAAAGAAGAGAAAAAAAGGAAGAGCAGGACTTTTCTGCAGGGGTTCAAAACTTTTTGGGGCGCATGTGCAGAAAGTTGACCACAGATTCAGATCCCGGTCCCCGCATGTTGCTTTGTTTGATAAGATGTAAGTGTCGATACACAGTAATAATATTATTTTCTGTCAGATTTCATGCAGGCATTTTTAGAGCTGCTGTGAGATTCCCACGGGTTTTCGGTATCGCGGTATTTCACACACACAAAAAAAGTAAGAAAAATGTCGAACACGATCTTTATTTATTAATTAAATAAAGATCGCGTTATTTTAAAGAGAATATAAGCGATTATTATTTTATACCGCAAACAATAACATGTTTAGTGTCACAGGTATAATGTTACGAACATGTGAATTAAACACATGTTGAGTTTTGTTGTGTTTTTTTTTTTCCTTTTTTTAACAGCAGTTTCAAAGTAGCATTCAAGTAATGGGGGCCCTCCTTTAGTTTCCACAACAAAAAACGAAATATTTCTAAACAACCGATTTAGTCATTCTTGTAATAGTAAAAGAAGAAAGATTCTTTAGGTCAGCTGATCAGCAGTGTGCAGCAACACTTGGGGGAGAGGCGTTGCTGTGTTGGGACAGTATTGCTGGGATTTTTTTTTTTTTAGATTTGAAACCCATACTGATTCAAACGCTGGTATACTTGGATGCCAGTAAGTGGCCCATGCCTTGTTTAACGCAGTAGGTTCAGCTTGTTTGTATAGCACTGACTACACTGGCAACTAATGTCATCTTAAACCAAGACAATCAGATCCGATTAATTTCCAGTCTGGGTAAAATAGACTAAATGTGAACGCTGTGCCAATACACCGCATGTATGTTGCTGTCTATTAGTCTAGAATATATTTGTGTAATTTTTGTTAATTATGAAGATCTAGAAAATGGATGGATGGATGTTTGTGTATTTTCAACATTCGTTAGAAACTCAGTTGGTTACTTCTGTGACTGTAAGCTAAGTTAGCATTGTGTTAGATTAGAAGAGATGTGTACTATTTATGGTTTCTTAAAAATCAAAGGAAGTGGCGACTATGACTCAGAAGGAAGACTGGTGGTCTTGCAATTGGAAAGTTGTGGGTTTTTATTGCATCTTTCTTCCCATGCCGATGTGCCCCTTGGCAAAGCTTTGATGCAATCAACTGGGTTCCCTTAGACAGCACATTTTTTTGACCAATCTGTATAACCTGACCCAATCTGAATAATCTGATTGAATTTGACTTTGGAAAGTGCCTTGAGATGACATGTTTCATGAATTGATGCTATATAAATAACATTGAATTGAATTGAAATCTCTTAATCTGATTTGCCTACCGATCTTTACATCAGTGTATGAATATGTGCGTGTTAGTGAGTGCACATGTTTTGTTACATTCATAAATTGCACTTTCAGTGATTCTCTGTCAGGTTTAAGTCAGGAATTTGTCTAGGCCGCTCCAAAACCTTAAATGTTTTTTTTTTTTCAATCAAAAAAACATGTTGGTAAAGAAATTAATATTTTAAGCGCCAACTCCCTGGTTGTATGAATACTTTTAAGAATACCCGTGTTTGTATATCACAATATATTAATATTTGTAGAATCAAACTAGATGAGTTGTTCTGAAATCTTTGGGTCTGTCCTGAATAGTCACGGGCTGGTTATTGGTATCAAGGTATGCCGAGGTTTTAACAATTTACTATTTCAGAACCACTGAAACTTTCCACCATGCCGCTCCTGTGGTGTAGGATCCATTTAGTGGGAGGCCAGAGAAAGTCCTGGAGTGTTTTCTCTCATTATATGGCACATCATGTGACGCGGCACACTTCCTTCCCCCCATATGGCTGCACACTGCCAGTCAGCTGATTGCAAGAAGGCCCCTTCACGTCTCCCTTGTTTATACAGAAGACAAATTTGCTCTTTTGGGAGAAATATGCAAAAAAAAATAGAGACAGTGATGATGTGGGAACTAATGGAACGGCACACAACACGCTTTTTCAGGTACGCTGTTTTAAAACCACAGATGGCCAGCTAGAAGCATGTCTGCTAAGCAGTCGACTGCATGCTTCAGCTTGCAGTCGACTGCTTAGCAGACACGTTCTATTTTGGTGAATATGTAAAGTGCTGAAGGGCAAAGCATTATATTGCTCAGCGCGATAAGCACAATAAGATTATTACTACATTTAGGGAGTGTTTATCCTATTGTTTAATTGATCAAAATCCAAAGGCTCAGACATAAATGTGACCGACAAGATCTTTATCAACTTGTTATATTATTTTAGCAGCAGCTGGAATAAATAGCGCTTAACTGTTTTAATCAAAATCAATGACATCACGTTAAACCGTTTCGTTTAAACTTTTCTCTCAATGTCTGCCATACCATAGTAGTTTTACTTGGAGTTATCATATCGGCCCATGTCCGCGAGACATTTTTTTCGTCAACATTCCCGAGATCTGATTTTATTTATTCGTTCATTTCCCCAACATGTCATCGTGCATTAAAAGGAGAGCAGTGTTTTCTTTTTTTTCGTCTGAGATCCTTGTTTCTGTCTGAGCATCCTGTCTCTGGAGCTCGAGTTTTCCTAGCAGATAACAACCTTAACCCTTTGCGATCTTATCTTCTAACACAAACCGTATGGCACAGACTGCTTTTCCTCCTCCTGAAAACCCCCCTCGCCATTGTGCAGGTCAAACAATGACCTTTCCCTGTCGCGGGACTGTCAACACAAAACTATTGAGGAACTTCCTTTCCATTCCCTCAATCGGTGTGGGAGGAGTGAGTCCCGCACCGTCTGCAGATATTTTACCGTCAAAGCTTTCGCCACCGCCGCCAGGTAGTGTTGATATCATTCGCTGAGCTGCTAGAGACGTCACAAGAAAAAACCCGGGTTACTTGCAGGACGCTCACACCGCCGTTTAACAGGCGCTTCTATTACAAGAGGGCCTGGCAGATTTTGCTACGCCTTTGTGCAAATCACAAGACTTTCTCTTTAACCTTTACCCTTGGGTTCAGCTGATTTTATCAACCACAGAGAGAAAGCTCCCTTTCAAAGTATGATAAAAAAAAAGTATTTCCACATTAGATAAGTGCTCATGGAGGCACTTGAGCCGCTCGCTCACATGGCTTTAAAGTAGCGCTGAACAATTAATCGCATTTTCAATATAATGGTGATTTAAAAGAAACGCAATTTCCAAATCGCAGAGGTCTGCAATTTTTGGCTATGTCACAATTAGAGAATTAGACACGTCCATTAGGTGTCGGTAAAATGTTTAAAGTGGGTTTGCCTCCACATGGAAGGTAAGACAGTTGCAGCAGTGAGATAATCTAATTTTATTACTTGTTTTAGAGTTTGTATAATCATACATAGCATTAAGTACTGGTCAATCAGTTTAATACATAAACTTGTTTGTTGGTTGGACTTTGCACTTTATGTTCAACAAGGATTGATGTCCAATTAAATTAAAAGCTGTTCCCTTGAATAATATTCTGATCAATAGAAACATTAAAAGTTCATATTTAAAATAGTACTTTTTTACAAACATCTTTATTTAGAGGCCATTTTTGTTGCTTGTGGTTAATGCGGAGAAAAGTCAAAATTGCAATTTTGGTTTAAATATATCGTAGGCAGAACGCAATCATTTCTGCTCTGAGTTTAGATGCTGTGGGTCTTTTAGCAACTAATCCACACGACGAGGAAACAAATTGATTTGTTGTTTGTATATATTTTAAAACACATGATAAATTAAACTGGAAAAAAATCGCATTAAATCACAATATTAAGAAAAAAAAATCGCAATGAGATTATTTTCCAAAATCGTTCAGCCCTATTTTAAAGTCCCACAGCCAGCTTCACGTCAGCGATTCTGTCTCACTGCATGTCAGACGTAAATGAGAGAACAGTGCAGCCTGATGATGTGGGTCCGACTCGGACCAACGGGTCAGAGTACTGCTGTAGGTCAGCTTTAAGTCCCGACTTGGACGTGGAGTGAAGCATGTCAACAAGTGTTGGTTGGTGTGCAACTCTGATATGACAGGAGACTTACCAATGTCAGCTCCCTCTGTCCTCAGCCGTGATGTCTTTCACGCCGTTTTGTTGCTGAAGTCAAGATTCAAGAAACTTTATTGTCATTGCGTCACACGATAGGAACATGAGGTGAACCAGATGCATGTATGTCAGCAGCTCCTGCACAATGCAATGAAAGCAATGTCACTGTTGCAATCTCAGTGGACAGCATCATTAGTGAATTATCATTATAACATTACGGCAGCAATAGTAGCGTTGCTTTTGAAAGGGTTTCTCTCCTAATTCTTTGAGGAGATACATCGATCGTGCTGTTGGTTTTCTGTCTCTTGTCAGAACCCCGTTGACGCTGAGAATAAATGGTGCAGACCCCTGCATTTACAAAAGCTTCTTTAGGGAGTCCTCGACCACTCACCTATGATGAATGGTTGGTGGCTTTGTTTTGGAGCACCGTTTAATCAGAGTACCTGACCTCTACAGGCAAAGTTTGAACATAAACGGCACGCAGTGACTTATGTATAAGTCGTAAAAATCAAACCCATCATCTTATCAGCTCCCTTCTGCAATATTACTATCCAGGGTGGGAACAGAGAAAAAAATTAGATTACAGCTCTCACATAGTTGTTTTATATCGCATAATGCATGTATACGAAATAGTTAAACGCTCTTATTTAACAAACCACGCTGCTGTTTTTCTTTTTCTTTTTCGGCTGCTTCTCTTTTTCTCCAAACAGCTGGGAGACTTGCGAAGACACTAAGACTCGTAGGAAAGAAGCCAGCTGAGACTGAAATTGCTCAGCTGAACAGATAGCTTGAATAGCAAAACTATCTCGACCATGCTGTCAGATTGCGGGGTTGTCATTTTCACTGTAAATCACAATTCTTATCACAATCGTGTCTGAGAAATGCTGCGGTAATTTCCCACGCCTTGATGGAAACAAACTGTTCGTTAACACCACTGATAATAGTCCCCCACTTCTGTTTGTTCATTTGCACGTTCTTCTGAATATTTCCCTAATGCCGATGTCTCCCAGGTTAATGTATCTGCTTCTTAGTGCCATCTCAAACATTAAATGTGACTGCGTCAGTCGGCTGCTTTTACGAAGCTTTTAATTATTTTCTCTTACAAAAGACTTTCTCAATCACACATCATATAGTGTTAGCTTGCTGTTCAACTCCAGTAGTTGTCCTGCTGAAAAAACACACACCGTCACGTGGATAAAAGTTGCTTGAGTCAATTAGTGAATATTTTCAGCCCTGCTGTTCCAGGCAGGGTTGGATCTGGGATTTTAATAATTCAGGGCCTATATTTAAACATTAGGAAGTCTTCAAAGAAACTTTGAGCAAGCTGGTTGATGGATGCTTACTCCATCTTTGCTCTGCCCGACATTTCAAGTGGATTTGTTGATACTCAGTCTTCGGTTATGAATTCCCTCTAATAGGCACGATGGCAAAACATTTTAGCTCATCGCTGATATATCAGTTTATTAAAGCATTCTTTCAGAGGACCAGCGCTTGTAAGGTTAATCATCCATAAAGAGTCAAGCCATGAGTGACCAAGGGGACGTGAAAGGGAGGCTGCTCTGGTTTCAGCAGGGGCACGTGCTTTTTGGCCCCACGTATGTACGTATGTATTGGCTCGTGGGCGCTGGAGAAGAGAAAACCTCTTTGGTGGTCCACTCTGTGCTGTAGTTTTTAAACTCCCACTTTAAGATCGGGGTAAACAAAAGCACAAAGTCCAGACTCCTGTGTCAGAGGTCGGCTCTGCGACACAGATTTCTCGGCCCTCCCGCTGCAGCTCAGAGGGACATAGCTCTGTTTTCCGCATGCCTGCCTCCGCAGCTGTGCACGCTCATATCTGGGTCGCACTGAAAGACTCTTTCTCTTTTTCCACGTAGAGAAAATATGCGGTGATTAACCTGGGAAAAAAAAAAAAAAAAAAGGGGAGACGAACTGAGCTACTTTGTGGCAGCATGAGAGACCGTGAGGTGTTGTAATTAAAGGCACAGCAGCTGCTGGTGCCGGTGACCTTGGCGGTTTTTGGAGCCGGCTCAATTCATGCGAGTATCAGGAACAATCTTTTTCCCTTCAGATGGAAATATGTGCCTTTGTGCTTCACATTTAGTGATGGTGGGTTAGGTTGGAACACCGAAGGCTGAAGTTCTGTTTAAAAATGAAGTAAATAGGACAATATACATCTGCCTGCGATAGACCGGCGACCTGTCCAGGGTGAACCCCGCCTCTCACCTATTGGCAGCTGGAGATAGGCACCAGCACCCCTAATGACCGCACAAGGGATATACCACTGCTCTGCTAATAACTTTGAATTCAGCCAGTGATAATTTGAATAACTGTGAACAAACCTGGTGTTTCTACACTGACAGAAGCAGTGGTGAGGATCAGTGTGGGGGCCTGGGAGCGCTCCCCTGCCAGCGAGTTCTGACGTCTGAAGAGAGTTGAGAATTTGCAGAAATTTTCACCCCCCTCCCCTCTTTACTTTTTGGCTGCCTTTGAGCTTTGCGGTGGTTCTAAAAAACCTTGAAGTCAGGTTGCTGATCAGCAGAAACAGGCGAGCGGTTCCACCAGAGAAGCTGAATACAGGAGGGAAAGAAAAAAAAAAAACAGGAAACTTCACTATAAAGTTGCCATTGTGTCTAATTCTGGTGTGTGTTTTGGATTAAAACACACCCCTCTCTGGAAAGCCCAGATGAATTAGACTTTACAAAATGTAAAGATGACTTTAGAGTCTACAGCTGGGACGGAGCCTGACATTGATGATGTGCGTGTCGTCTGAAAGTCGCCTGACTCACAGCACTATTAGCATCGACTTCAGGTGCGCTCCTCTCATTCTTTAATATCACGGGTCCAGCGGCGCTCTGATGGATGGGGCAAATATTAGCACATTCCTAAGTGAGGTGGGCAAAGAGAACCGTGTATCAGACGATCTGTCAAACATGGCAAGGCCAAGGACATGAGGACTGTCTTTAGAAGATATTTAACCCGACCGTCTCTCTCTGACACGCACACACACTGATAAAAAAACGTACTTTTTAACTATCGCTGCCTCTCAAGGACGACCCAACACAAAGAGTCCCTTTATTCCAGGCAGCAGTCTCATAACACCACTGTCCCAACTCCACGAGTCATAGATTTAGTTTCTTTTTTAGTACAAAATTACTTTTACAGTAAAAGAATCCAGCAGTAGGTTTTCTTTCTTTCAATAATCATTATGAAGGAAATTAATCAAAAAGGCTAGATAGCTCCCAGAGTTTGCAGCAAAGCTTATTGCTTACATTGCTTGCCTAAAAAAAGAGTTTTTTAGAAAAGTAATTGACAAGATATGTGGCCCTTTCAGGAGTTAGGGAGAAAGAATGGGAAGATGTGGAGTAAAAGGACAGTATCTGGAGATGGAGTTGGACCGGCTGCTGGGTGTACTGACTGCTTCAGCCCGTGGTATGCCCAGACGACCCACACTGTAACGTCATGCTCCTTATTTGTCAACTTTTAAAGGTACAAAATTAGAGATGCACTGACTGGATTTTACCGGCCGATGCCGATTATCCAGTTCTCTTTAGGAGCTCGATGCTGGCTGATTGCGACGTTCTTTTTAGGGACTAAACATGCGAAAGAAAATCTGTTTTATAGCATTAACACTGTGTTTTACTACTATTAATTAAATATAACAAACACTGACCATGGAAGAAAAAATGTTGCAGGTTCGTAGGCAGGTGGCTAGGTTGAATAACCAAGCTGGTACATTTCTGTTAGCGGTAGGTCAGAATCACTTTGTTTTCCCATGGTTGTCTCTTATCGATGATCGGCAGCTTAAACACAGAAAAATAAAAAAAATCCTACTCATTGAATACATTAAAATTTAAAATTTCCTCCATTCTCAGTCATAAACTCTTTTTAACCAACTGTGTGTACTTTTGTTTGTTACTTTGATTTAATTCCGGTAAAATTTAGGAGGAGATACTTTTATGCCTTACCCCGAGATAATGTTGTAATTCCTTCATTTGTTTTTGTGAGATTCAAATCTTCTCACTGTATCATTGAACCTGCAGCACAGTTTTATACTTATACTTTTATAAAAAATAAGGGACAGCAATTCAGACCTCAAAATAAAACAGAAAATCAATGGGACAGCCTGATTGCTGCTCTATTTTTCTTTTCTTTTTATTAAAGGCACAGTATTGTTTTTTTCTTCCACATAGATAAAAGTTAAAAGCAGTTAAAACTATAGCACGGCCACATACAGCTATATCAACATCGGGGCTTCCCATTTGTACTTTCTTGGTAATAACTCAAATAAAATCATCCGTATAAAACCGAAGGAACTATTTCTTTTAAACTTTTTAGCTGCCTTCTGGATCAGATGTTAGGGCCTGTTAACCTTTCTGTTATCAGAGCTGGAAAACCCTTTTGCCAATCAGCACATTAGCTGCTCGACAGTTTTGGCTGCCTACAAGCCAGTTTTTCGCAACCGCAAAGCAAATTGGTGAGAAACTGTCCGACCAAACCGGTTCTCACACTGAAGCTTTGTAGCCTACTTGTTGCTTGATGACGTATTCGATTGCATAAAATGAATTCCCTTACTAAGGGATGATGAAGAGTATTTCTAAATTTACAGGAAAGTGACATTAAACTGACGATTCACTGGACTCGCCCGGTGTGGGAGTGGATCAAGTTGTTGAAAAAAATAGAAAGTTTTCTTAGAGCAGAGGCGAAGATGAGTCTCCATCCAAATTTTTTTTTCTCTCATAGACACCGGCGCGATGTGGCAGGAAGAGGGGCAAGAATTTTTTATAAGCCTCGGAGCAGTTACATTACGTTTTGCATCATGTCCTGTAACAGGAAAATCTCAATTAAACGGAATAGAGCTGGAGTACTAACAAGGGCAATCTTCTCGTGTTCTTTAGATGAAACATAAAACGGTGCAAGAAAAGAAAAGTAGTTGAGCAAGAATAACACAGGAAAGTCCCTCCTCCAGAAAGACCTGCTGCTGAAAGACTAAACCAGCCTGGTACACGCATTGGCAAGGCATCAACGTGAAGGCGGTGATGGGTTTTGCACGTCGAGCTGGACCAATCGGCAACTAAAACCGTGGCGTGAATCTTAGCCGTGGCCCGTAGTTTTAGGCGGTTGTCGAATAGCTTGGCTTTGGCTGGGAAATCTCAGGAGAAACTTTCTCTCAAATCTGGTTGAATGCACTTTGAAGGTGCTCTGGAGGGTTCTCTGAAGAGCTTGTTTACAGCCGGTGATTTTGTGTAGGAAGATGGTATCGGCCCCTCAGGAAGTCAGTTGGCTAACGCCTTGGTGTTTACACTGCAGGGTCCATCTTGGGCCTGCCTGACCCACTTCTCTTCTCACGCTTTTTTTTTTTTTTTCGTGAAAAACTGAAAATTCACACACATAGTGGTCACTTTAAGACGAGTCCACATGGATCATTGAGTAAAAGTTGCATTATTTTTCTATACTGATGTTGTCTTTCAGAGATAATCTTGACATTTCTATTAAAAAGTAAGTTTTATAGGGTCAAACCTTATACAACCCATAATCCTTTGCATGTGGGAATAATAAGACTATAGTTGTGTTTACCTGGTGATAACATCTGCTTATCTCCTAAAGACAAGAACATTTTACACAAAAGTTTTTTTTTTAGCTTTTAGTGTTAAACTCTGATCCGCGTTTACTCGTGCCGTTTCTGGTGCAGCATTTTTTTATTTTTTTTTATTTAAATTCATCCGGTTCGAGGATCCTGTGGTTCCAGGAGAAGCCGAAGCGCGGGAGGTTTGCGTGGCGCACAGAACAACATTGGTCTTTGTGTTCAAATGAAAAAATGATGCATGTTGTGCCCTTCCAGCGCCGTCCACAGTCACAGGAAATAGCTGACAGCAGGAATGCTCATTCTCTCTGCTCATCTGTCTCGTTAGGAATCAGCTACAGCCCTGGTTGGCTTGCTCCTTCACACAACAACTTCCTGTAAACAAGGCCTGCTGCCAAGCAGCCTCCTATCCTCCACCTCTGAACTCCTGGGGTCCCCGCTTGACCCCCGTTTTGCATCAGAACAATTGCTTTGAGCCCACTTATGTAAAAGGGTCTGAGCTGTGTTGTCAGGGGCATTGGCCTTCAGTTTGAAGGGAGGCTTGAAGTTACTTTTGGTCTGATGTGAGATAAGGTCCAGGAAATGTTTCCTGTAAGGAACACGTCTTTACATTGTTTATGGTTTGTTTGTTCTAAGGACCTTTAGTTGGTATGAAGAAGAGGATGCTGGGCTGCAGGGAAACAATCGACTGACAGCTGACGAGAGAAGACACATTAACAAAGTTATTCTCTCCTGTGATCTACATGTATATGTGCCAATCCTAAACAAACGATGCCCTGATGATTAGCTGATATGTTAAGTTGTCTTACTGCAGCGTTGTCTGTGTTGTGTCTTTTTTTTAAATAAATCCAACAAGATGTTAAACTGGAGAACAAATGCGTGCCACTTTTAGCTGTTTCAGTGAGAACTCGTAACAAGTCCAAGCTGTGTTGGCTAGAGCAGAGGTTCCCTAACCTTTCAGCTCCTGGACCAAAAACATAACTTGACCCTGACCAAAGCTGGCTGAAGAAGGAAAAAAAACTTTTCAAATAAACTGACTAGATAATAGATAATGCCATCATGGCAACACCAACAGCTTTCATGATCGTTATATCATTCTGAATTAGTTTAAGAGAAACATTTTTACTTCCTGCTATCTGATTATTCATTTTTTTCTACATATTTTTTAATATAGCTTTTTTAAATGTTGTTGTTTCGCTTTTATTATGTACATTTAATTAACTAGTCTGATTCCCACAATGTGTTTTGTTATTTTTTAAGTAATAAGTTTATTTATTAAGTATTTATTATCTTTTGTAGATAAGCAGCATATTTCTGTATTTCCCTACATCCTCACAAGTTGCTTCTTTTTCTCTCTCTCGACGTGTGACATTTTCTGTTTGTTTTCTCTGGTTGCACCATGTATCAGTAAGATTAAAAAAAAGAAAACCCAGGGATCCTAATTTGGCTGAAGAGACCTCTTCAACCATTTTGTCAGATACATTTTTTGTTTGTTTTTGCCCAAACCGTCACTTAGCTTTTCTGTTGCGCTGTGGGAGGATGCATTGTTCTGTCGGGTTGAAGCCGGTGTTATGGGTTAGTTTTAGGTGTCAAACTATTATCCGCATGAATGCCAGGGGAAAAAAAAGGTTCACACGCTGATTTTGCAAATGGTTAAGATTACTTTAGTGAGGGATTAAATGTGGCTGACATGTAAACTAAAAAAATAGAGTCCCATAGAATAATTGATTGTTATGGTAACATGTCCTGTTTTTGCAATGCCGAGCCTCTAGTGTTTCCAACTGTGCATATTTTGATCTTAAATTTCATTAAAAAAGCTGGTGGATGAGCTTCTGTTTGTCTGGTAAATATTTTACAATCTGTTTAGTGTCTATGGTGAAATGCAGGTTGTCTTACAGTAAGAGTTTTTTTCCCCACTTTTTTTTTTTTTAATGAAATCCATCAGCCCACCTTGGACCTCAACATTAATCTGTGATGCGTCGATTGGGAGCGTTATTTTAAAATAAAGCTAAAATCGGCTTTTTGTCATGTGTTCGTCATCTCCCACTGTCACAGAAATCTGAGTTCTGTGTTCAGTGGCGGGATAATGAGTTAACCTGTTCAGACAGCTGAATTTTGGTCCTGAGTCCTGGCGCAGGTTCAGAGGAATCTTGATCGCCTAGTTTTTTTTTTTTTGTATGGGAACATGGATTAAAGCCTGTTTTTTTTTTATTTATTTTTTTTATTTTATCAGACTATCAGATCTTGTTTACCTTTTACTTATAACTCTGTTAAATGTATTCCTCAGCAATTATGATAAAGAACTGAAAGGTTTTTACAAGTCTGGGTTTGCTTAAATCCCAAAAAAAAAAAAAAAAGTCTCACCGTTTTTTGTGTTTGCATGGCAGGTGAGCGGACGGTTTGCAGACAAACATGACCGCCAACAAGAACGCGAAGGCTGTGCCCCGAGCAGGAGGGGGTAAAGCTGCGCGGGACGCCCCTGACAGGTCAGTGGCACCTGGGACAGTTTGCCTTAATCGACCTGCACTTCCACTCACCCCACTCTGCCTTCCAGCTCATTCATTCTCAAACATGTTTTCTAGGGATCAGTGTGTGATGGATTTTCTTTATTATATATATATATATATTTTTTTTATTGAACTCCTGGGAAAAATAACCAAAGATTGTCAATCAAACCATCTGCAAGTGTGATCCTGTTTTGTGGACAAAGGCCCTATCCAACCCTAAAATGTGAGCGCTGGGCTTGTGTTAGCTTGTCGACGGCTGCTGTAAAGGCAATTATTAATATGATACATTTAAATGAACCCAGAAAGTCTTGCAGTGAGTTAGTAAGAGCGCTTTTTTTTGTGGCCTCTGGGGTCATTTTGATCGAGAAGGTTGCTGGTGATGGTGCTGTTGGTGGTGAACTAACAGAAGCACTGCTGTGAGGATTGCTGCTGAGTTTCATCCATTGGTGATGAACATACAGTACGCACCAGACAACCTTACATATCCGGTAGCTACTGGTTTCTCTAATGTTTGTATTTCTGAGTTTGATTTTGTTTAAATAGCAAACATAAGCCTACTGTAAGTATTGGTGGAAAAAAGTTCCCTTTATTTCTTTACAGTCTTCCTCCTAGGAAGCATAGTTTTTTTTTGTAATCTTTCACAGTGATGTTGATTTTGATCAGTATTTCACCTGCCTTTCAAAGTTTTTTGGGACTTTTTCTGCTCATGAGCTAATTTTCTTCCCAGTCCTTGCGGTTACCCTCCTGACCGTGACAATTATGTGCAGTTAGTGCATAGAAATGAAGACAAAAAAAAGAGGCGTCAGCCTTCAAAGACCATACACAGGTGGCTGATCATTATTTGAAGCAGGAAAAGCAGCAAAGACGGGACACAGAACCAATAGATGCATCATCCCTCAGTTAATTGTGCATTGTATCCCCCCTTTTCTTGGTGTCCTAATTCAGGGTTTCTCAACCCTGGTCCTCAGGGTACCTTGTCCTGCATGTTTTTTTTTTTTGGAGTTTCCTTTCCACCACATGCCTGACTTAAAATAATAGGGGGTCAACAGGGTTCTGATGGTACACTGAGGAGGTGATGCTATCAGGTGTGCTGAAGCAGAGACTTATTTAACACATGAAGGACAGTGGATCCTGAGAATCAGGGTTAAGAAACACTGTGTTTGTCAACTTTCCCCTTTGCCATAAGCAGTCACTCTCTTTCCATTTCTCACCTGTAAGCAAACCATTATACCCATGTACTTAACCTTTCCATGTTAGTTTATTTCTCCTGGTAGTTAAGAATGTTGGATAAATTATAGAAGTAAATAAATCTTAAAAATGATCAAATATCACCCATTATTTAATGTAATTTATATTACACCATATTTATATTGATTGTGGTTCTGATCCTTGTTTAGGTGAGTTTATTCTTGTGAAATATGAGCGATTAAGATCCCTGGTATAACCAAAATAACTCTGAGCAACCTGGTTGTAGATGTTATTTGGAAAATAACCTTAAATCAAGACAAGTAAGGCGTCTCCTTCAGCAGGTATGAGTTATGTAACTGTGTGTAACTCCCTGTGGCGGAATGAAAGGGCAAAGATCCCCTTGTCAGTGCTAAAATATAATTTCATGTGTGTAAGACTTACATCTTAAAGTTCTTCTTACTTTAGAACGTCTAAAATACTCTTATCGCGAGTTCTTTGAAAGATTACGAGACACTCTGGAAGTGAAAAATCTCTCAATGCCTTTTTAGCACAACTCAACCCTGCTTTAAAATGCATATGTTCACACTTACATTCAAACTGTGTCCTAATGTAATAAATGTTCACATCAGCTCATGTTACACCTAATTATAACAACAGTGAAGTTAATGATTATCTTTATTGTCATTGACTTTATACACTCCAGTCATGTATCCTCTGCATCTAACCCATGGGGAGCAGTGGGCTGCCACAGTGTTCGGAGCTTTCTGGGGCTAAGGGTCTTGCTCAGGGACTCAGAGTGGTAGTCTGTGGGATTTGAACCGGCAAAATTACAGCCTTCCCACACCCAAAAAAACCTGAACCAGGGTAGTTGTTCACTTTACGCTAACATTTAATTTCCAGTGTACACATAAAGCGAACTACTGCCCTGGTTCACTTTTCTGAGTGCAGGATGCAGCCACCCTGCTCTAACCGCTAGTCCGCCTCTGCCCCGGCTTTAATGTGCACGAGACATGCTTTGCAGCTGGATGTTTTAACAGATGGAAATCAATTGCTTGTCTTGGAAGTTGAAATGTGAAATTAACTCAGGCAAAAATTACACACATGCTTCGGCAGCTCTTCGTGAACCTTGTGATCTTATGCAATTAAAACATGTATCCATTGCAGGTTGTTGTTCTGACGGTGCGGCTTAAAGTGAAGGTTTCAGCTAACCTTGCAAATGTTTTTTTGTCTTCCAACACCATGTTTTAACATGTTAAACAAGTCGGTGTAAGATGTAGGAAATACACATGCCCCTTGCTGATTAAACTTTGCGAAGCCCCTCAGACAGAAGCTGGATCCCAGTTGTAAACAAATGAGGAAGTGACAAGCAGCTGGTGGACCGTGAGCCCCAGCAGTAGCAGTGCTGGCTCTGTGAGCGGGTCGCTCTCCCCGTTCTGCTTGCAGCGGGATGTGGCTTGTGGTTTAGCATGCCCTGGAAGCCTGAGTTGAAGCCAGAGGCCAGGCTGTGACTGACGTTCGGCTCCCTGCACAGTGCTGTACGTGTGGCCGGTCCAGCTGAAGCTGACAAAGCTGGGATTATTATTTCTACGTAGGCTGATCCACATCACTAGGAACCCCTAAGAAAATATGGAAAAAGGAAAGAAATCAGCACTTTTCAAAATAAATGTCTCTAATTGGGAGGTTTTTCATGTGGGCGCCCACATTTTGTTTTACAGCGCTGGAAGTAAATCTTACTAAACGAAGCCATGTTATGACTGAATTAATAAGCGTTTGGAAAGAGATCAAGTGGAAATCTATGGGTGGGTCTTTTTGTCAAATCAGCATTTTAAACTAAGGGCACGCTAGTAGAAACAAGTGGATATAGAGGACTGCCCAAAAACGTATAAATCATCTGTAATTTTGCTTTAAAATTGACAAACATCACTGTTAGTGAAAAGTGTTTAAAACATTTCTTTGAACTTTAGCTGGTTTTTACATATTTTAGTAGAGATGCACCAATTAGACTTCACCTGGGAGATTTCAATGTTCAGATTAATGTTCAGATTTTAAAATCTAGAGTTTTTGACCTGTACCACATATAATGTAAAACATGTGCTGGGGGTCCTTTGATTGAGGTAGAAATGTAGAATTCAACAGAAACTCAAGGAACTGTAAAATTATTCTCATATGTCCCTAAAATTAAAGTTGTGTTAACGGACCAAAAGTATTGATTTCTCAGTAATTTTGCTGCTGATCAGCACCCAGAGGCAAACCAGGGAACATAAGCCTATTCGGATCTCTGGCTAGTTGAATGGCAAAAGTGTAATTTTTAGTTCAGTTATTTCCAGTCCAGTACCACATCTTTTTTTATTTTTTTTACATAATCTTCTTTTTTATCACAAAATCGCAATTCATTCCCATTTCTTTAATAGAATTTATTGAAAAAATACAGTTTAAACAGCAACAAAAATACGATTTTAGCTCCTACAAGGTGATCCTCCAAGAGCTATTCGCTGTAGACTCGGTATAGTGTCGCTGATTCAATGAAAGATTAGCATATCTCAGGTCCTGAGTCGGGTCTTTCCTGGATTATTTCACATTTCTTAAAGACATGCCTTTCAGATTGTCTTAATCTACTGTAGATATATTTTTAGGCCTCCAGATACAAAGACGGGACCAGAGGTGAAATCAGAAAATAAGTCCTAAAAAAAAAACTTCAGGAAACCTAAGGAACTGATTGTTGATTGACAGAACAGTTTACAAGATGGCAAACGTTGCTGAAAGAAAAAAAAAGGCTTTATTTATGGATTCATCAACATGATGTTGAAGACTCCACAGAGACAATCGTTAAAAATAGTCTGAAGTTATTATTGTAAAAAAAAGTCAAATTGTGTAGTATAAAATATTAAGGTCAGGTGGAAATTCAGTTCATGTACATACGTCACTAATATTATCAGATTAGCTTTGCAAAGCGGAAACCAGCTGTAGAAATGTGCAGACAAGGGCTCTCATGCCTCCTGGAAGGGACCTAGGATAAGTTTCATCCATCATGCTTGAAGCTTGAAGGCACAGAGCTGCTGTAAGTTTCTTTCCACCCTGAAGCAGAGATAGTGAAATCAGGGAAGGGCAGATAGGTGTGAAGCCAGATCTGTCCCAACCTGCACTGTTGGATCACAGTCCGCAGCCTTAAGTTTCCGCCTCCCAAAGAGTCGTTATTCTAACCGAGACGGTGACATCAGATCTCCCGGTGCTTCACTTTCACAACGGTTAGTCAGCTTCCAGGTGAACACAGGGTTTCTGGGAGACTGAGTGTTAGTGTACTGTAACTACGCGGATACATGTCTTCCTGAAAGGGGGTGGGCGGCATGAGAAAGCTCGTGTGAGACGGTGGTAGAGTCCAGGATCGCTTAGCTGCAGGGATCAGAAAAGGCTGTGAGAACCTACGAGGAGCCCGTCAGGCTTTGCAGGTAAGAGCCCTTTCATAAATCCTCCTCGTGCCTAATGCCTTCTGTGTGAGGTCTGCTGGGAATCTCTTCAAGTAATTTTTCAATTATCTGGAAAAATCCACAGCGTCGTTTAAATGATGTGTGTATTTCCTTTGGCCTTTATTTTAGTCTCATACTGCCAAAGACTGAATACTTTCCTGTGGTTTTTCTCAGTACGTGGCTTCAGGTTTTCATTATGGCTTTGAATCTGGAAAAGTTGTCCCATCTGTTCTGTGTTCAGTTTATTACTAAAGGGCTTAGTAAACAAGTTTACAGTTCCTACAGGTAGCTTTCTTTTGTGTACTAAGACCTGTCTGAGTGCCCTCTGCATATGGATGCACAGATCTGGGTTTTAGTGGCTGCTCTGCCTTTCTGATTTTGAGCAACTTTGACCGTAAATCATATAAAAGGGTTTGTGTGAACTTTATTCTAGTTGAAAAAAAGTAACTGTAACAAACATCGACTATCAAAAAAAAAAAAAATCTGCATGCAAATATTCTTCCTTACCAGTAGAGGAAGCAGTTTTTGATCCAACAAAAAAATGAAGGGTTCCCAAGATCCTTCGCTATTATTAATCAACGCATTTCCCTTCTATTACAGAATAGACCCATGAATTTCACATTTGGAAAGCTCCTCAAGAGAGCAAGTGGTCACATGTGAATGTGATGAGGCACATGTGAAATTTCACATCTTACAAACCCATGGGAGTTATGAAAAATATTTCTAAAACAGTTTTTGTACATGGGAAGCGTGGTTTTGGAACACATTAGTGGTATAATGTGTAAAACACATGGAAATTCCCATGTGACATCTATGGTATAACATGTGGAACCCTCCTCATGGGGACGCTGGCCATGTGGTAAAGCGTGTGGAAAGTTTATTGTATAGTAACATGTTAAAGACATGAGAGAATGATCCAAAATGTGAAATGTTTTCCACACGTGTTCGTTGTGTGGAGATTTTCACACCTGCAAAACATTGTTTTCATGTTATACATTTTACTTTAAGGATATTCATGGCAAAAACAATCAATTTCATGTGTTTTTTCTCCAAAAGTGCTTGTTTAGACAAGGGAGTTTTTGGTTTGGATGCATCTAATGATTAAAATCAGAAAAAACAGCCTTTTCTATGTTTGACCAAGTAATCGCCGGTCAGAGCCAACCATGAGAAACGTCGTTGTTTACTTTGAATGGATGCTTACAGCTTTCTCTGTCCCGTTTCAGGAGCCAGTCTGCATCCCCGTTCCCGGCACTTTCTGCCAGCCAGGGGCAGAACCAGCAGCCGGTCCTTAGCGACGGCGAGAGCAAGCAGACGAAGTACGTCAGGACCGACGGCAGGTTCCTGCTGCGGGCCGGATGGAACGGCAAGACCGCTAGCCTGTGCAGCGGCGCCTCTCTCTCAGGCGACGCCGACCCCCAGGGCCGGTTCTCCAAATCTAAGAGCATCAGCTGTCTGGACAACAGGCTCTCCATCTATAAGCCCCCTTCACAAACCAAGTCCTGTCAGGAGAACCAGGGGCTTCAGGAGCAGAAGGAGAGTCAAGGGGAAGTGCCAGTAGGAGTAGGACTCAATGGTAGGCCTCTGAGCTGGAGCACGTTCTCTCTGGGCCCGTCCTCAAACCAAGGCCACAAACGCACCCTTTCTCTCACCCACTCGGAGGCGGGTGTACCCCCCACCACAATCCGTAAAAAGATCTCAGAATGGGAGTGCAGGCGGCTGTCTCTGCCTAGGATGAACCTGTGTCTGGATAAACGAGGAGGGGAGCTGGTCGGGGGTAGCGAGGGCTGCCCGAGTCTGCTCTCTTCTCCCTGCAGCGAGAAAACCTTCGACTTTAAGGGGGTCCGCAGGATGAGCACGGCGTTCTCCGAGTGCTCCTACGCGGGGACAGGGGACGAGGAAGGAGTTTCAGACAAAGAGGGCCTGGGTCGTTTCCAAAAAAGGAAAGGCAAGACAGAATCCTCCGGAGGGTTCGT
Source organism: Fundulus heteroclitus (assembly GCF_011125445.2). NCBI lineage: Eukaryota > Metazoa > Chordata > Actinopteri > Cyprinodontiformes > Fundulidae > Fundulus > Fundulus heteroclitus. The sequence goes on along the minus strand of NW_023396792.1, from coordinate 2,674,383 downwards.
GCGCACCCTGTCCGCGCGCAAGGAGACGTCGGCGGTGCTCAACAGGATACAAAAGATTGAGCAGGCCCTGAAGGAGAACCCCAGCCCTGCTCCTCCTCGGTATCTCAGTAACTGCTACGCTCCAGACAAGACGAGGCAGAAGTCCTTCGTCATAGGCGATGACTTGGACAGCACATGCGCCAGTAAGCGCAGCAGCATTTGCTCCGTGGCCACGGAACCAGACACGACTTTGGTCCCTGACAAGCTCTCCAGGCTCAGACAAAGGTTTAGCGTGAGCTCAACCAGGTCTGAGAGCCCGGAGCCACCGGGCCAACAGACTCCCGTCGGCACGCAGGTGAACCCCGTACCGAAGCCCAAACGCACTTTTGAATACGATGCCAAACGGGACCAGAAGGACGTTTTGTCAGCCAATGGATTACCTCCGGACAGACCCTCAGAGTCTCCCCCGCCTCTGCCCTCCACTCCCGCACCCAGCATCACGTGGACCGCAAAGCGTGAGGGGAGCAAGCCGGTGAGGATCCAGGACAGGTGAGGCCATCTCATGTGTCTGCTTATGCTTCTCTAATCGCTCAGCTTTGCTCCCCACTGCCTCACTGTGTGAGAATCTGCTCCTGCTGGACACATCGGATTTGTTTTGGTTTACAGGACATTTAAAACGTCAAACCCGTTCCAGAACATTTTGACGGCCTATAAAACAGATTTGGAAATTTCTCAAAACCGTGTTCTCTGTTAAAGAAGTGCATGGCTTCTCTCACTTACCAGCTGCAGTCAAATCCAACAGCTGACCTTTGCCTCTCTTTTCATTTCACTCTTACGCTCTCAGACCTATTTTTTTTTTTTGTGAGTGAGGGCGTTGCCTCTCCATATCGTTCCGATGTGAAATCCTCAAACGTTCATCCCGTGGACTCTGTTTAACATTCCTGTGGTTGCAGCCGTTTCAGAGCGGGCCTTAAAGCCGCATGCTGTGAAGATACGGTAGATCCTCTCAGACCTTTAGCCCAGCATTCATCGCTCTCCGCGGCTACTTGACATTTGATGTGGGGGTTTACGGGGTACAAGAGATAGTAGGAGATCTGTATGTTTACTGTTCTGGGGCTTTCCTTGTGATTGAAGCACATGGTGATCGTAGCACTTCTTGTTTTGTAGTTAGGGATGAAAACACCTGCTGGAGGAGTTAAGCAACCCCAGTCCTGACCATTTTTTTTTTATTTGCTCGTATCATTTTAGGCCTGTCGGTGTCTCATTCTTACTTGTAGCTTTGCTTATGGTTCTGTTTTTGTTTTTACTTTTCTGACCGCTGCTCAGAGAGTCATGTGAGTCGGAGGATGCTGCCAGCCTGCCGTCTTCGTATCCCTCCTCCCCCACAGAGAACGGAGTGCTGACCGCAGACCCCAAGAGTCGACCCAGCTCCAAAAGCACTTTAGAAGAGAACGCCTATGAGGACATAGTAGGTAAGTGCAGCCCACTTTGTGACAATATGAGATGAAGGAAATATATTCTATGCATTTTAATTGTTTGAACACCTTGACAAAATATAGTGAAATACCAAATAGATTGAGTTGTTGATAGCTCTGGAAATCTAACAAACTATTTCAAGCTGGTTAGCTAGTGCGGGTTACTACCCAGTTGTGTGGAGCCCACGGTCAGGTGACAGGCGGCTAGCTTGCCCACTGTCCTCTTAAAGCAGTGTTATCCTTGATAAGAATAGAGGGTGGCGCTCTGGCACTGTCCAGCAACACGTTGGGGAGGGGCAGCACTGGTTTACTCCATGCCGGCTGTCATAATCTGTTTACGTTTTGGTCCACATGTGTGTGTTTCTCATTAGTTTGTTTATTTATTCTGTGTTTTGGTTCCGCTCCTGCTGTGTTTATTCTGTGTTTTATTTTCACCTTTCCTCAGCTGCGTGCTTCATACCCCCCCCCCCCCCCCCCCCACACACACACACACACACACACACTCAGCTGGTTAGCATTCCCCTGAGTTTGCTCACCTGTTTTCTGTGTCACTTTTCACACCTCAACATTTAATCTCCTTGCTTCTCGTTGTTCTTTGCTGGTTTCTTTAGTTAAAGTTAATTATCGCCACCGTCATCTTGTCGGGATTTGGGTCCTTTACCATCTGCACAACATGAGGCTGGCTGCTGCTCTGGCATCTCATTTAAATGTCTCTAAGTTGTTGTTGCAGTATGATGAGGTTTTTAAACTTTCACTTTTTATTACTGTGACACCTGTGCCATTCACCTTTCTATGACTCGATCAGCTGTTCAACATAAAATAGGTTAGAAAAATTCTCAGATTGGTCACTAGTTTCAACATATTTTTGATTATTAGACATTGAAGTGAGCGATAATTCTTACTGTTTATTTAAGAGTCTTTTACATTAAAGAGCTGTTTAATATTGAGAAATAAAACTGACTGAGGCCAGTGCCAAACTTTTCACTATTTTGAAACAGCTGGTAGTTGACTTTAACCCTTTGTTGTGGCTTTTACGTTGAAGTACTTTCCTCTTGACTTGTTATGCTTGATAGATTCTGTTTTCTTTGTTGTTTTTGTTTGGATGACAAGTTAATAACCAACTGCAGGCCGCTGATGTCTTTAATACCGATGCAACCTTACGTTTTCAGGAAAAATCTACCATGTGTATGTCTCAGGGGTTCTTAAAAAGGGTGGCGGAATAAGATGGCAGGGATCTTCTCTTGGGGTCGGCTCGTTTAGCTTCACTCTTCTACTTAGAACTGAACCCATTTTCTCCAAATGTAGGTTGTTTGGACAGCCATGCTGCTTAGAAAATATCCAAACTGACATTGTAACTTATTAGACCTGCCCCTTACAAGGCATTCAAGTTAATCAGGAGACTAATACGGTCCTTCACACTGCAAAAAAGGAGCTAAAAGTAAGTAAAATTTTCTTGAAATTAGTTTGTTTGTCCTTGATTTGAGCAGGTAAATAAGACTATCTGCCAATGGAATTAGTATTTTTACCCCTAAAATAAGATAATTAAATAAACTGCACTTGAAATAAGATGATGGCGATGAACTGTTCTTATTTTAAGTGCAAAAATCTTATTCCATTGGCAGATAAGCTTATTTACCTGCTCAGATCAAGGACAAATACACTAATTTCAAGAAGATTTTACTTACTTTTAGTGCCTTTTTACCGTGCATTCATTATGAACAACCACACACTGCACATTAAAAGACATCTCATACAATAACTTGTGCTACAAAAAGACATGTGTTTTTAGAGAAACAAAGTCAGACTGTGGGTTTAACAATAAGACGTTTGGTGAATCTTGCAGCTTTATGCAGGAGGCCTAATATAATAAGACCGGTAGAGAAACTGCTGCTTTCTCTTCCTCCTGTGGGCGTTCCTGGTTAAAAACTCTCATTGTCGGTTCAGTACGTCAACACTCAGCCTTTAGAGTAAGATTAATGGGCGATGCACAGAGTTATAGTCTGATAATTACATTCTTAGCAATCACCTTTGTAAAAAAAAAAAAAATATTAACTACTTTGTTGATTAAGGTGCTGTAACCAGTTACAGAGACACTAGATCAAACTTGTTGGGGTGGCTGTAGAGCCTTGAAAAAATGCAGTAGTTTGTTCTCAGAGATGATGTGTGTATGAAATACCGGACATGTTGAAAAGCCAAATTCCTTTCCACTAGCAAATGACCCCAGGCCTTCTGCCCAGTTCAGCTGCCGACTCCCCCGGTGCATTCCCGATGCGGTTTGAAATGTGTGTCAGTGCGAGCACACAGGCTCATGATGTGGCTTGGGTTTCACATGCAAAAAAAAAAGAAGAAGCAGTTTTCATTCTCTGAAATATTGTCCATGCTATAATGCTCAATGATTACCAAATAAGGGCTGGATTTTTTTTTTAATATGCAAGCGTATCGTTACTTCACGGTCTATTGGTTGCTCATGAGTGTGTCTGTTATTTTTTTCTCTCCCCGGCTGAGGATGTGCAGCACTGGAGTGAGTGTCAGGGCATGACGGATTTTCTCGCGAATCTTAACAAAGCCCCCATTGTTCATCCGATGCTGTGAGCGTTAGACTTTGCTGTTTGTGGGACGTTCTCTTGGCTGTCTTTGTGCTTGACCAAAAACGGTGTCCCGGAGACTGAACCCGGTGGTGGGCTTTGAACTACAATGAGACAGGACAAAACTCAAGAAAGGAAAGTAAGAAACAAAATAAAAACTTCGAAAACAATACAAAGAACCTCTGGAATTACAGAAAAGAACAAACAAACAGACAAAAAATGGGTTTAAGTATGTTTAGGGAACCGAACATGTAAAACCCAACATTATAGAGGACAGTATGGCTTTGGGAAAATTACAGCATTACAAGGAACCCAGCAATAAAATTGAAAGTGCAACAATGGTGGAGAGTAACAGTAGAAAGCACCAAACTATAGACAGAGAGAGGCCATTTATTGTACAGTGGCTCCAGTAGTTTCTGTAGTAGCTGCTGCTGTTTCACAGTCAGAAGATCCGTGGTTAAAGTCTACGCTGGGTTCTTCCTGTCTGGAGTTTGCATGCTCTCTACATGCGTGCCTGTGTTTTCTTCTAGTTGGTTTCCCGCTTTCCTCCTGAAGACCAAAGAACATCCCTTCTGCTTAATTTCTGATTCAATTTATGGACGTTGTCAGTGTCAGAGTGTGGCTTTGCATCTCTGTACTGGTCTTGTGATGAACTGGCGACTTGTCCGGTTTAAAGGCATATTATGCAACATTTTTCAGTTAATTAATGTGTTCCATATCGTTTTGGATGATTAAATGAGTAATTTCAGGTCGAACAAAGGTTTTCTCGGCCGCCCTGGTGGTGTGTGGGGGAAATACTGCACATGCAAGAGCTCTCGGCCCGCACACACAGGCTCAGAACTCTCGTGCAAGACCGCGAGAGTCGGTCTTGCTTTACGGCGAGAACTCCATGTGTTTTTGCCCTGACATTCACTATATGCACACGCGAAAGCAACAACAAAGAACCGCGTGTTAACATCAAATAAACATGCAAGCATATCTAGTTTTTAATTTTTTTTATTATTATTATTATTATTTTTTTATTTTTTTGAATGTTGGCGAGGCGGCCGCCTCGCCAAGATAGCGCTGCGGGAAGCTTGATGTTCATACTTTCACTGTGTTAGACATTGTTTGTACTGCGGTTTTTTCGACTTTTCGTTGCGTTCGCCTGTCTGCTAAGTTCAAAACAACCGCGCCTGGCTTGACGTAGAAACCAGAACAGCTGAGCATCTTTATGACAGTGCACTTTTACTTTCGCCCTCTGGGGGGAGCCTCGCTGGAAAATCAATCCCGGTTGCATAGTATACCTTTAAACCCAATCTCTCGCCTACTGACTTCTGGGATAAACCTCCCAAGGCTATGAACGGGTTTCAGTAAGTACAGAAAATGGGTTCAAGTCCATATGTGAAGTTTTTGAGTTTGTTGTTTATTGTATTTAGTCAATCCACCGCAATAGACACTCTTCAAACCATATAAATCTTTCTTTGCCCCTTTGTGTCTCTATTATAAACTCCCATGGTTGACCCAAATATACTTTGAGCTTCTCCAGGACAGCTTAGCTTGCTTTCATCATCTCCTATCATTTCTAGTTCTTGCACCTGTGTTTGAAGTTAGCTGTTTACCCATGGCGTGTCAGCCCTTTGTGTTAATACAAGCAGATGGCAGATTGTTATCTTAAAGGACTTTTTAACAGCATTTAACCACTGCGGTTGATGAATGGAGTGCCGGTGAGTGATGTGGGCTTAGGCGGGTCATGAATCATGAATCTGTGCTGCAGTGACTCGATGCAGTGACTGGTCTTCTGCTTGTAAAAGTGGGAGACTGCGTCAGGGAGGATTTAACCGTAACACCTTAACATGCATTGGTTTTTGCAACTCTTAGTAACAAGAAATACAGTACCTTGTGAAAGACTCCGTGCCCTTCAAACCATTTCAGATTTTATAACATCACGCCCGCCAATTTCAATAAAAGTTTTGTGAAGGGCTCAGAGGTGTGTTAGATACCACTCATGAAAAAATATTGCATCATGCTGACCAGGGAACGCCGCAGACAGGCCAGTAATAAGGTTGTAAAGTTTAAAGCAGTAATATTATAAAGCCCTATCCAGAGCGCTCTTCAGTCCGTCATCTGAAAATGGAAAGAGTGTGGCCAAAATACAAAACCTAAAAGACACGGTCTTCCATCTAAACTGGCATGTTAGGCAAATTAATCAGAGAAGCAGACACAACACCCATGGGTTCTCAGGAGGAGCTGCAGAGTTCAGGTGTGAGAATCTGTAGTATCGTCTAGGGCTGAACGATTTTGTAAAATAAGATAAGATAGTCTTTATTGATCTCACAATGGAGAAATTCACTCGTGAATAATCTAATTGCTATTTTTTATCTTAATACTGCGATTTAATGGAATTTTTTATCCAGTTTATTCTATCATGTCTTTAAAAACATATACAAACAACAAATCAATTTGTTTCCTCGCCGTGTGGATTAGTTGCTAAAAGACCCACAGCATCTAAACTCGGAGCAGAAATCATTGCGTTCTGCCTACAATATATTTCAACCAAAATTGCAATTTTGACTTTTCTTTGCATTAACCACAAGTAACAAAAATGGCCTCTAAATAAAGACGTTTGTAAAGAAGGACTATTTAAAACAAGAACTTTTATTATTTCTATTGACCAGAATATTGTTCAAGAGAACAGCTTTTAGTTGATTTGGACATCAGTCCTTGTTGAACTTAAAGTGCAACCAACAAACAAGTCTATGTATTAAACTGATTGACCTGTACTTAATGCTATGTATGATTATATAAACTCTATAACAAACAATAAAATTACATTATCTCACTGCTGCAACTGTCTTCCCTTCCATGTGACTGCTGTGGAGCTTCTCCTTCCAGCAGGGCTGTGACCCTAAAGGTATAGCAAGAGCTACAATGACATGGTTTAGAACAAAGTATAAATTGTTATCTATCTATCTATCTATCTATCTATCTATCTATCTATCTATCTATCTATCTATCTATCTATCTATCTATCTATCTATCTATCTATCTATCTATCTATCTATCTATCTATCTATCTATCTATCTATCTATCTATCTATCTATCTATCTATCTATCTATCTATCTATCTATCTATCTATCTATCTATCTATCTATCTATCTATCTATCTATCTATCTATCTATCTATCTATCTATCTATCTATCTATCTATCTATCTATCTATCTATCTATCTATCTATCTATCTATCTATCTATCTATCTATCTATCTATCTATCTATCTATCTATCTATCTATCTATCTATCTATCTATCTATCTATCTATCTATCTATCTATCTATCTATCTATCTATCTATCTATCTATCATCTATCTATCTATCTATCTATCTATCTATCTATCTATCTCTCTATCTATCTATCTATCTATCTATCTATCTATCTATCTATCTATCTATCTATCTATCTATCTATCTATCTATCTATCTATCTATATATATATATATATCCTATAGACTTGAAGGTGTGCTTGCACCAAAAGACTGACTTAAGGGTTATATTTTTAATTGTAGAACCTTTGAATACCTAAAATTTCATCCATCATTTCCCTTCTGGTTCTCACTTATACACTGATTATTCACTTAATGCATCAATAAAACAGAATGATGTTTCTGGTTGTAGCGTAAAAAAAGTTCAAAAAGGTTTGAAGGGTCTGAGTACTTTTGCAAGGCACTGTAACTAGAATCCTGCACTTTGAAACTTAACCACATGTTTTCCTACAAGCTGGCAGTGTTTTCCTGTGTTCCCCAAAAGTTGAAACTTGCTTTTCAAACCCACAATTTTGTCTTTGTCCTTACAGTGGAGCGACTGTCACGTTGCCGTCCTCTTTATGCCCTCTGTGGTGTAAGCTGAAACCCACATGTTGGGATGGTTTGTTCCGTGCCTCGCCCTGCCCACAGAGTCCATTGTGTACGCACAAATGCACAATCACAGCATGCAGCAGAGGTGTGTCCACTGCCTACATAATACTGTGTGTCTGGGAGCGTGTCAGAGAGATGTTTGTAATCAGAGGACTAGATTAGTACCCTGCTGCATATAAGTAGCTATGCAGACATGTCATTTTCCCAGCAGGCTCTCATTACAGTATTGCTTCAGTTTAATGGAGCTGCAGCACAACGTGGGGCCAAACTGCGCCCTCTTTTACCTCCTCCTCCTCCTCAGCGTTAACGATGCACAGAAAATTACTCCACTCAGCTAATTTACTGTGAGTCCCATCGTGACGCTTGCAGGAGCCTTTGGCAGTTCACACTGTCTGTGTATGAGTGCCGGCACAATAATTAACCCAAGAATAGATAAGTGAACGAAACTCTGGCAGTCTTTTCTGATCCCAGATGTTTTTAAAAACACTCCCTCATTGCTGGAGTTCATCGGGTTTTGCCAAAATAATAATACTCAGGAAGTTGGGCCACGGCTACCCCACGGATACTTTTTTTTTTTTTTAAACCCCACTGACAGATAGCGCTTATTGTCTTTCCTATAAAAAGTTCCCTTCATGCATTTTTTTCTTTTTTTTACCCCATCTGTCTCTGTTTTTGTTCTTCGGTGTGGTTTCTTCTCGTTCTTACAACTTTTTTTTTTCAGGCACTGCCAAAAAAAAAACATTCTCAGAGCCCATCTGAATAGAAACAGCCTGCAGCTTTACACAAGTACTCTCTTTATTAATGTTGGTCCTTTGCCAGGTGACATCAGTGAAAGCTGTTGGGTGCTCTGTAATGCTCTTTCGTTTCCTTTTTCCGCCATAATTTATTGTCTGAGGAACATCTATAGAACAGTAGCCACATCTGTGCTCGTACCATCCACAGTTAAGGTTGGCGTGACAAAAAAAAGAAAATAAATAAATCTGGTCAACCCAAGTACCTATTTTGAATTTAGTAGTAGGAATAAACACAAACAGAAATACTTACATTAAGTTTATATTTAATTAGTGATGAAAGAATAGGTAACACATTAGACTAGATAACAAAAATCCAGATATTACAAGTATATAAATACCATAAAAGTGTTTAATTAGTCTTTGCAAGCACCTATTAATGATTTGTCCATAAGATAATGGAGTTTTGTCTCTTTAATATCATAATGATTATTAATAGGGAGAAAATATATAGGTGCATGGAGAGGAATAACGATCTGGTGAGGAGTTAAAGACTCCAGCAACACATGAAATACCAAGAAACAGCCTTATTAGCAGACCAACACGTTTTCAGATTTTGGTTTAATCAGGGTAATTATAAAACCTTATGGAGCCTGACGAAGATATAATGCTTGGGTTTTGTTTTCCAAACTTCTTTTTCTTTATTGAATTTACACCCGCCAGTAATATGAAAGACAAGTTTCCTATGCAGCTTTGAAGAGTGGAAAAATATGGTGCTTTATCATTTTCAATGTCTGGATAAGTATATAAAGGTGAAAACGGTACGGAAAAGCTGAGTATCTAGATTCTATGCCTTATTCCATTATGTGAAAGATCAAAATCTTGAGTTTCTAGAAGAATTTTTGTGTGGTTTTTATGATTTTAGCGGAAAAAGCACCAAACAAAACAGATTATAAACCTAATCAAGGTTGATTTTTTTTTGTATTTAAATGTCAATAAAACTAACGGTAAAAGTATTGAATCTTCAAATTGAATTATCATAGGAACACTGTAAAGAATATTTACTAAATGTATGTACATTAGGACTGGGAATTAAGTAAAATTTAATTTAAAAGAACAAATAACTTTAAAGAGAACAATTTACAAAAGGAGGAGCAGAATAAACATGTTTACATTTCACAATTGGAGCCAAACTGTACAGTAGTCTATGATGTATAGTCCTTAGATGTGTTACATCTAAGGACTATAAATGACATGTTTCATGAATTTGCGCTATATAAATAAAATTGAATTGAATTGAATTGAATTGAAAGTTACATGTCTTCTCAAAAGTTATAATTTTTTTTTGCTTACAAAAGCATTACATTTCAGTCTGAATTAATAGTTTTTTTTTTATTTCCATGTAAGTTATTGTATACTATCCAACCACTGCTTTGCAGTTGGAGGCTTATCTTCTGGTTTTTGCCTTTTTTCATGTCACAAATAAATTCCTTGTCAGGTAGAGGAAGTGAAAAACTACCTTTTAGATAAGATAAGATAAAGATAACAAATACCTTTATTGTCCCACTATGGTTTCATAACTATTGCACCTTGCAACAGTCAAGTTTAATAGTGGAGAAACATGTCATGTCTAAACATGTTTGTTTGTTTTATTAGCAACAGGCCTACCAGCATGACCTCCTCACCCGTTCTGAGGTGGGGAGCCAGCGTGCTGCAGACTTTTCAATTGATAACCAATTTCAAAGTGGTGCTCACACAGGCTCAGGTCTGCACCATTTCTGTCTGCTGGCCTTCTCTATTGGCCCTGTGGGACGTTGGGTAAGGGGCCATATCCAATGAGCCCTGCCTGTTTGCATGCAGGTGCCGTCACTCCCGTCCTACAGCATGTAGAAAAGCATGTTTTTTTTAATTTTTATTTTTTGTTATTCTTGGACAGTTTCAAGGTAAAAATTTAAAGAGGACAAAGGAGTTTCTCAACCTGGATCAAAAGCTGCTACCTCACGTGATCCAAGATGCCAAACATCACCTGATGTGACACGAAAAGGATTATTAACACAGCTTTCGCTCTTTGCTGATTCCACAATCATCTTCATGGATTATAGCCTTTGTGAAAAACCCAGCCAGCTCTGTTTTTTTTTTTTTATTCTAGGGAAAATTTGTGGAATTACTGGTTTTTATTCCGATTTTTTTCAGACAGGGAAGAGGCAAAAACATGCAGCTCAGGTTCACCTCATTGGGTGCGCTGAGGACAACTTTCTCCACCTGACACTCACCGAGCCACCGTTGCTATACGTTTAGGAAAGGTTTTATCAGGCAAATGTAATGCAAGTATTTAAATTTTGGTTCTAGTGTGAACCAATTAGGATCGTTTTGTTAGTTCAGAGTTGCTTTGTATACATGTCTTGGAAATGCATTGAATTCACTGCAGTGCTCTTCCTGCTGCAGAAATTGCTATGGAGAAAATGGTACAGCTACAACACATAAACGACAGCATCAATGCCATGTCCTCCTTCTCCAGGAAAAGCTCAGAATGATCTCACAGATTTGTTTCATACGCTTGATGTGCTTGACTAGCATGGCAGACAAGGGAAAAACTTTTATGAAGTGACTGCAGAGTTATTTAGAAAAAAACCTTAAAGGAGAGGGAGCGCAGCGGCAGGCTGACTGAAGTGACAGACTTCTTATCCCATTACTTCAATGTAACGTCACATTATTGTCGTTTAACATATCTGCCTATAAATATGATCTCTTAAAACTCACAAACACACAAGCCCTAAAGCCGTAGGAAGGTAAAGATTCAAGATTCAATTCAGAAACTGAGTTAGTAGGGTTTTTTTTTCTTCCCTAAAGGGTATTAAGGGTTTCACACCTCTATGAAATAATGAACTTGGGGGTTTTGTTTGTCAAAACAAAATTTTTACTAAAAAAAAAAAAAATTATTTCTTAATATTCATGGAGGTTATTGACAGAAAACCCTAACTTATTTGGTCTTTTAGTTGTTAAATATGTCGATTCAAAACATGTAAATTAGAAGTGCTTTATAAAGATCTATTGAGCAGTAAAACAACTAATAAATAGATTAATAGGCTTCGAGCCAATGCGGAGTGTGTGTTTCCTATATAACAGCTTATAAAAGGCGTATACTTGTTCATTAGAATATCTCCTAAACTGAACCCTGCTGTTGCTCCAGACCCTCCTCTTCCTCTGCAGACATGTTGCATACCTGGACCGTGACTCACCAGCAGAATTATGTCCACGAGTTTGAGCGGGGCCATCGGGGTCTGCGGGGCGTGCTGCCAACACTAACAGTTTTAAAAGGGAGTTCATGTGAACCTGCTGGGAATGACCTGTGACTTACCTTCCATGACTCATCTCTTTTTCAGACGACTCGAAGGGAGGGCCCTATTATGCCCTGGACATCTTTACTGCCCGCTCTGACCCCCTCAGTCCAATCTGCCTTCGGCCGAAGACGACATTTTTATCCCAGCAGGAGTTACTACCTTTCGGTACTGACACACTTTTTTTTTTGGCTCCACAGAGAAGGAGAATCCCTACGAGGATGTTGACCTGAAGCGGAGGAGTATGAGTAGGAAGTCTGGTCTGTCGGAGAGCAGCCGATCTTGGACGACTATGGACAGAAAGCTTAACTCCCCGCCTCAGGTGAGCCCTAAGGTTGTCAGCATCAGCCCATGTAGATAAGTTTTTCTGTTGTAAATGACATGAGAGTTTGGGTGTTTTCACTGGAACTCAATTTCTGAAGGTTGGTGGAGAAAGAATGAAATAATCTCATAAGCAATTAATAAAAAGAAGAAGAACATTAGTAAGGTTACACATAAAATACTTTGAGTTTTTACACTCCTGAACACTTAGTCTAGTCTGTATGGTGGAAGTAAGTGTGGTTTAATACGGCACATTAAACAATATAACTCCTGAATCTCACTTCATGAACTGGATTGTGGTTGTATATAAGCAATAAAAGCAGAATATAAATAAATGCTTTACTATCCTCATTTACAAGTTTGTCGAGTTACATAGTCTTTGCTTTCTTCTAAGTGCAAATTTCCACCGAATCTCTTTATTTTTGCTGCAGTCTTTTTAACTTCTAAATCCTCAAAGGTTCAGTCAGGAGGACTTTTTTTTGGCAAAGGCTCGCCATCTGTAGCTTTGCAAAACGTTTGCTTGTGAACCTGCGTGTAAATAATCCTTTAAAAAGGACCAAATAAACAAACAACAACAAAAAACTCATCACTATGGACAAAACTGTTCAAATAATTAGAATCTTATCATTCAGTAAACCAACACATGCAACTTTAAAGGAGGTTTATTCTAATACCAAACCTGGTTCTGCTGAAGCTTTCTTCCTTAAAGGGACTTGTTCCTCTCTGATGTGACATGCTCAGAGAGGATGAGGGATTGCTGCAAAGTCAATAACCCGATGCAATCCTCTGGGATTACATAGATAGAAAACTTTTTACCAGTCTGTAATTTACAATCAGCTGAATTTGACTGAATCATGATAGAATTACATTGGATGAATGGGATTTTTTTTTTTATCATCGGAATGAAGCGGAGTGACACCAACTGAATTTGCTTGACAGGATCAAACATGCTTGATGGCTTTGATATGACAGATGTTGTGAGTTGGTGCTATAGAGTTTTCATCCTGCCATTCACCTGAAAAACACATAATTGTATGTGAGCAAAGATGAACAGAGTAACCCATCAGCCCTCTGCATGGCCACCTGGCAAAGGGGAACATCTTTAATAAGTTCAGCTAGCTAGTTGGCCTGGTCACTGACGTGGTCCACACATCCACAGACTTCTGGGTAAGATGTTGCAGACTTTGTGAAGCAGCTCTGCCGGTATTTGTAAGTTTGGATTGTTTTGTGGATGCCACATGTTGTGGGTTACTTTAGTTTGAAGCCTTCATTCCAACTGGAGTTCAAATGTATGTACTTTAATAATAATAATAATAATAATAATAATAATAATAATAATAATAATAATAATAATAATAATACATTTAATCAATTAAAGAAGAACAATACAGATCCTGGAAGCAAAGACGAAAACACAGCAGCCTGCAGACAACTTATTTTGTATCAAAGCTAAACATCCATGGTTAACTAAGTTTCTACGGATATTTATTGTAATCTGATCTGTGGAACTCGTTTAATCGATGTATGTTTATATAATATGAACATTTAGTAAGTTATAAATGGATATTATGATATGGAATAGTGTATAAATGATTTCTTATACATATAAATGAAAAATAGGCAGAAGAACCATAAAATATAAAACTTAAGTCAGACACATCAATTTTGAGCCATTCATTTATTTTCTTGTTTGCATACACAGAACAGAGTCCAAGTACCGATTCACGTCTACATTTTGTCTTCTTATGCCTTTGCACTGTTGGCATCAATCCAAACTGTATCAAAATAAAACTGTACTCTTATTTTTCTGTCATCCTATCTTCTGAACTCAAATCTTTGGTGCATTTGATGTTATTTTGCTCTGAAAATTCAAACGGTCAAATCCTATAATCAGTCCTACTACTAATAAACAACAACTGTGTTGCTGATTAGCTGCCTTTCAGAGGAAGGATTTGATAATCCAAGTTGGCAAATGTCCCAAGTTTTTTCGCATTTTTTCTCAGTTGTATGTCAGAAAGTCTTCGTCAGCTGTGGTAAGTTTTGCTGCTGAAAATCTGTAAAAGGAAGTGAGACTGAGGTGTAAACACCTTCAGTTTATCCAAGTTAGATTTTCCAGAAAGAGCTCTTTAGGTGCTTTAATATTGTTGTAAGTAGGGGGATATCATTGCTGCGTGCGTAAACAAAACAGAAATGGCGTTTTGTCTCCCCGAAAGTCACCTTTATGTTTTACGACATGGCACAGAACGTGTCAGGAGTTTAGACCGTAAAAAGTAACCTAGGAAGTGACTTCTAGTAGAAAACACCCATGTTTGGGTGGTTCCCTTATGTTTCCTTTATTCAACGGCCCTGTCTGAGCAGGTCAGTAGAACAAAAAGCCCATTTATCTTTACTTCAATGACTAAAATACTTCCAGCTGTTTACAGGGTTTCTGTGCAGCCTGGAAAAATGAAAAAAACAAAACAAACAAAAAACAATTTTGAATCAAGTGGTTTATTTTTTTTTTTTTAGGTCTGAATACATTTGGAGAAATTGGAACAATATTAGTTTTTCCACAGTTTATCCCAACAAGGAGTAACTGGTTATTGGCAATGGAGGGACGTAGTTTCTGAAGGAACTCAGGATTAGGAGCTGCTGGTTGTTCTTACTCCATAGCTGCTATATCCTTTCAAATGATTTTTAAGTCTAATAATCATTGAGAGTCCAAACTATGTGAAAAAGATTATTTCCGTAGCCATTTCAGATTTTTTTCCCCAGCCTCTGATAGAAGAGAGAAAGATGGAAGCCCATGTTGCCGTACTAGTCGGTATCGTTTCCTAATATTTTCTCGTGCTAGAATCCGGCGGACATTAGGGCAACAATAAATCTTCACCTGTTTGTTTCAGACTGCATCTCTTCTCTGTTCCCAGTTGCCTTCCAAACCCAGCAGCCAGTCTCTCCGCCTCCCTGGTCCAAGCGACCGGAAGAGCCACCGCATGTCCCAGTTGTCCAAACGCTACAGCCACGATGAAATGCTGCTCATCCCCCAGATCGGCATGTCGTCGTCCCCCTGCGGCCTGCTGGACGACGGCCTCTGTGGCACCAGTGATTCCCTGCCTTCACGCAGGCACTGGAGGATCCCCAAGGTACACACCGCTAGATGGAAAGGGCCTCGTCAGAGCTCCAGCCGAACGCTCACAGACACGATCGGGTTTCTGTCGGGACCAAGTCGGAGTTCCGGATCATTTATAATTCCTCAGTTCGGAACAAAGGTTTAACGATACCAGGCTTGGATCCAGTTAGATTTTGTTGCATGGAAATCAGCCCTCGGGGTGCATTTTAAAGAACTCTCCCAGAGGCTGCTCTTTTTAATAATCTGCTACATTTGAAATACATGCGATGCACTTAAGGCTGTTACTTTTGGCCGGGAACAGGCCCGCTTCCTCCATACTTGGGATCAAAAGACAAACAAACTGAACTCTGAGTTCCTCTAAGAGAATTTCCTCTCGTCTCTGTTTACAGCTGGTCCAGAGGATCAACTCCATTTACTGCACTAAACGAGGGAAGAAGAGGCTAAAGAAGCTGTCCATGACCAATCTTGAGACAGCATCTCTCAGAGGTAAGGCTGCTCCTTATTCCCTTTTATCCCAAGGCCAGATAAGTGAGTAAATATTTATGTCTCCTCCACCCACACAGAGCCCTCTCTCCTCCTCCTCCTCCCCCCATCCCGTGTGCCTTTCTCATGACATAAACACATATTTGAAAGTAACCCCCTGACCCATAAAAAAAAAAAATATATTTTCAATGTTTGTTTTTAGATGACAACAGCGAGAGTGAGAGTGACTCGGACGACAGGTTCAAAGGTGAGCTCTGCTTTTATCTGTAGAGGTGAGCCAAAAATGCTAGTTTTCAGTTTCCCTCAAAGCTTTGATAAGAATCCATGAAATCTGGTTTTGGTGACGCACCTAATATTATTTGATCTCCTGACAAACTAAAGGGTGTATTTAAGGTCTGATTTGTATGTAAAATATCTTCCCCGCCCAGCTCACACCCAGCGGTTATTGAAGCTGCAGTCCATCCTCCGGCGAGCCCCGAGCTACCGTACGCTGGAGCTGCAGCTCATCGAGTGGCAGGAGCGAGAGCTGTTCGAGTACTTTGTTGTTGTTTCTCTGAAAAAGAAACCTGGCAAGAACTCCTACACCCCGGAGGTCACCTATCAGTTCCCCAAGGTAAAAGGCTGGGCTTTATCTGAAACCTGCAGATGGTCCTTTGAGGCTAACTTTACACCTGGCATAACAAGCTCAGATGCTTATTTCCAGTCACCTAAGTTTAAAAAGTGTTAAAGTCAGTGATTGTGTTCAAGTACTAACAAAGTATTTATGGTCCCTAAATATCAATCAACAATAATGTAAATGTTGTGAAATTGCATGTCTTGTCAAAATACTCGACGGCAAGTTTCTTATTTGGAAGTCTTTTCATGTTGGCTCTAGTCCTAAAAGATGCCTACACAAAGCACACATCTGTTCTTTGATATTTGACTATAAATAAATAAGTCGTCTAATTCAAACCATTTCTAGCCGCTCTCAGTCTGGCGGAAATGTTTCGGGTTGCATCGTCATCACAGTATCAGTATTTGGTCAATGAAAAGTCGGGTGAAATGTCTGATACAGGTCTGTTCGACGTAAACACGTAACATACAGTTTGAGATGATTTTTAATGTCAAGCATTGGGTGCATTGAGTAAATAATTAGCAGACAGATTTTGCTGGCCAGGCACGTCTGTGCATATTGGGGACAGTGATACTGCAAGAACAATACATTTGCAAAACACCCTGCAAACTTTGTAGATATTGAATAGCGGTCAAGGATCCATTCAGAGATATGCCAGAAGGTTGTTAGTGATAACAAAAAGGTTTTTATTTATCTGTAAGCTGTGGCGATACATTTAATTTATTATCAGGGATACATCAGGGATACATATACATCTATCTATCTATCTATCTATCTATCTATCTATCTATCTATCTATCTATCTATCTATCTATCTATCTATCTATCTATCTATCTATCTATCTATCTATCTATCTATCTATCTATCTATCTATCTATCTATCTATCTATCTATCTATCTATCTATCTATCTATCTATCTATCTATCTATCTATCTATCTATCTATCTATCTATCTATCTATCTATCTATCTATCTATCTATCTATCTATCTATCTATCTATCTATCTATCTATCTATCTATCTATCTATCTATCTATCTATCTATCTATCTATCTATCTATCTATCTATCTATCTATCTATCTATCTATCTAATCTGTAGCTATAAGATAACCTGTGTTCACCCAATTTTTGTTTTTCTAATGTATTGAAGTTGTTTATTGTTAGTAATTTTATTCTGGAAAATGTGTAGCTTAAACATCATCAACAGCCCAAAATTATATTAGAGTCATTGGGTGTGAACCTCTGACTGGAACTGAATATCTTCTAAAATGCTTCATCCAGGGCTTTAATCCTTGGCTGCAGTGTTACTAGTGTCCTTTCAGAAAGGTTCACTTGGTCTGAACTACATCATGGTAACTAATAAATGCCGTTTTAACAGTCTTTCTATTGTTAGCACTGTTATTACCGCTACCAGCTCTGGATTATATAAAGGTTTTCTGGTTTGTCCGTTTTTCTTTGACGTATTAATAGTTCTAAAAATAAATGTTCTGTTGGTTTTTCATATGACTATCCTGTTTGTTGATCATTGAAATCTCTGTGGGTAGCTGCAGTTTATAACCAAGACTCCCAGACTCTACTCAGAGTTAAAAATAACTGGAATTCATTCATATGATGGACAAGTGTTTTTAGTTGTTAGAAAATAAACTTTAAAGTTGTTTGGATCAGCAGAAATGTCCCCTGGGGGACGTACGCTCCGTGATGGAGACACAGAGGCCTTGAAGGCCCAGAGTTTAAAACGTTTACGAGACATTTTATTCTGGTCTTTTATAGAATATCGACTTGTAATTTCATGAACGGTAATGTAAAGTCCTGCTGTTGTGTCTTCTTGCAGTTGGAGAGGCTGACCAAGCAGATGAGGGAGGCGGAGCAGAGGCTCAAAGCTATTCCTCAGTTCTGCTTCCCAGACGCCAAAGACTGGAGTCCTGTCTCCGAGTACGCCAGGTATCCTCCACACATTTCCACTACTGCTTTGGGTTATTACAAAGGCATCTATTTCCGTGGCTGCAGAAACTCCTTCAAACTCAAAAATGTCATTAGACTTGTAGCTCTGAGTGACCTCCTGCTGGTAGATAATATTTAATCAAGCCATGTTGCCACATCTTCTTACAGCAGACTGAGTTGACCATAGAAAATGAGTTTGGCCACCGGTTGTCAGACCAGGTGCAAAATGTCCCTCTGGCAGGTAAAAATTAACACAAGGATATCCTGGTGACTTATGGGAAAAAGGCTGTCTGTTTAATAATCAAAACTGCAGAAGGCGCGATGAAATGTTGGATTTGTTCTATGCAAATTTCAAGGATTCATACACCTCCAACGTAAGACCTCCTCTTGGCAAATCAGATTGCAATTTTGGTTTTCTCTGCTCGGCTTGGAGTACAAACCCCTTGTTTAGAGGGAAGCTGTAATGAAGAGGATTGTGAGGAGAAGGTCACGGGAAGCTGAAGAAACCCTGTAGGGTTGCTTTGAGGCTACAGACTGGGATGCACTGTGCCAGCCACATGGAGAGGACATCAGTGCTACAACCGAGAGTGTGACTGACTATATTAACCTCTGCGTGGATACCATCCCCACCAAAATACTGAGACGCTTCCCCATCACCAAATCCTGGATCACCAGTGACCTGAATGAATTGCTGAATAAGGAGAAAAGAGCCTTCGGGTAGGTAGACCGGAAATCCTTATTGAGGAGTACACAGAAGCATCTTGGAGTCAAGATACAGCCAAGAGAAGCACAGGAAGAAGCTGGAGAGCAAACTGCAGAAGATGTTGTTGCTGACTTTGTCTCCCCCTGCCACCTGTATGTCTCTGGAGGTCAGGTGAAGAGGCAGGTGGAGAGACTGAACCAGAATAAGCCTCCATGTCCAGATGGTGCCTGCCCAACAATCCTGAAGGTCTGTGCATAGCAGCTCTCTGGGATTCTGCAGTACCTCTTCAATCTTAACCTGACCCAGAAACAGGCTCCGGCCCTTGTTCCGGTACCAAAGAAACTCCTTCATCCGTCCTCAATAACTCTAGACCTGTTTCTCTGACATCCTACATCATAAAGGTCCTAGAGAGACTCCTGTTGGCCCACCTGAGTAAGGAAACAAGCAGCTATCAGGGCCCCCTGCAGTTTGCTTATTATCGTGGAGTTGGAGTTGAAGATGGCATCATACACCTGCTTCAACAAACCCACCGTCGTTTAGAAAGGCCATACAGCCCCGCGAGGATCATGTGTCTTGATTTCTTCAGTGCATTTAACACAATTCTGCCTGGTTTGCTTTGTCAGAACCTCCAGAAGCCTGAAAAAATCACCTGGGTCCAAGACTAACTTACAAGCAGAACAGTGGTGTGTCTAACCAGGCAGTCAGCAGCTCATGAGCATCGCAAGGGGACCGTACTCTCACCACAGATCTCAGAAGAAACAGGAAATTGGTCAAATGCTATTTCCATCATGAAGAAGTGGAGGTGGTGCAGGAAGATAAATACCTTGGTGTTCACCTGGACAGCACATTGGACATGAGAGGGAGCCGTGAAGAGACATGGCAGACTGTACTTTCTGAGGAAGCTTAGGTTCTTCGCCGTTTGCAGCAAGATGCTGCAGATCTTCTAAAAGTCTGTTGTGGAGAGTTTGATCTCTTCTGCCGTC
Source organism: Fundulus heteroclitus (assembly GCF_011125445.2). Lineage (NCBI taxonomy): Eukaryota > Metazoa > Chordata > Actinopteri > Cyprinodontiformes > Fundulidae > Fundulus > Fundulus heteroclitus. The sequence continues at coordinate 2,654,222 of NW_023396792.1, read as the reverse complement.
ATCTGTCGGGGCAGCATAGGACCAGAGCCAGTGACTTAAAAAAGCTCAACAAGCTAACAAAGAAGGCTTGTTTTGTTCTTGGGACTCATCTAGAAACCCTGGAGATGATCTTCAGAAAACATAAGCATTCTTTTTATAAAGCTGTCATACAACAACAGAGTGCCTTAAATCAGAGGCTTTAGATCTGCTGTAAGATGAACAGCTACATAAGATCGTTGATGGCCACAGCCACCAGCATCTACAACATGTCTGTATGAAATGAGTTACAACAGCATCCAGTCTACCTTTGGGATTGATAAACCGTTGAAGTGTCCAAGCTACACACGATTGTGAGTGTGGGTGGGACTAGTTGTGTAACAGCGCATTGAGTGGTTGGTATGGACAGAAAAGTTCAGTCCATTTAATATTTAGACAACTGGGGTGCAAAAGGAGAAACTCCAGACTCAGAAACTGATCCACAGGTGATGAACAGTATCTGAAAGTCAAGTTGCAGCATCTTTTATTTGATTGTCTACTTTATGCTAAGCTTTCAAGCTCACTGCTCTTAAGGAATCAACTCGTTTGTGCTAAAATACTTTTTTATGTGGCAAACTGTAAATTTTAATAGATTTTTTTCTAATTCGCCTAAATAAACGATAAATAATTTTTCTTTCTTTCGGCAGGCTGAATGTTTGTCACATAAAAAACCCTTCTCTGAAACCAGCCGTTATCTGCACTGAAAATGAGTCAAAAAGGCATCCAGAGTCGAAAGAAAAACTTTTGGAAAGCCTGAAAAAATTGTTTTATAAGATGGTCATAAAATGTTACACGAAAGCTTGGCTCTTGAGATGCAAAATATGACGAAATGAAATGTTGGTATTGATTCTGATTTGTTTTGTGCTGCAGTGAGACCTTCTCCTTCATGCTAACCGGGGAGGACGGCAGCAGGCGCTTCGGGTACTGCAGACGCCTCCTGGTAAGGAGTTCCTGTTTATCTCCGGTTCCCCCTTTGGCCCGTCCACCACCCAGGCCCACACCTCACTGGGCCATGTTTGTTGTGACAGGCCTTTTTCTCTGAGCACGTGATGTTGTTTTCCTGCAGGGACGTTCATGTGCTGCCTGATTGTCCGCTATGGTAACAGGAAGCAATTCACGAAAACATTCGAAGCTGACCAGATTAAAGAGACCGAGATCAGCGGGGTTTCGTGAAGAGGCTATCTGTTATAGCAGCTGATCCGAGTTGGTTCCAGCGCAGGAAATGGCTCCGCCGAGTTACCAGGAGGATAACAAACCTCCAAACCACATTTTTTAAAAGAACAGTTATTTCAGGTCATTCCGAATGAGGATGAAAAAGATAGTTCCAATAATAAATCTCTCTCCGTAAAAAAAGAAAAAAAGCAGAAATATAATTTGACAGGCTCATAATAAAAACTGCTTGAAATGTGTGATTAAAAACTTCACAACCAAAAATGAAAACCCAAGTTAGGTATTGATCCGTTCGGTTTAACGAAGCTTTCTCAGGAAAGGGAAAGACGAAGAGAAACCAGGAATAATCCAAACTTTATCTTTCTGGAGCATTTCCTCCCCGTCACGAGGCTGCGGAGCGCTTTGAAGTGTTTCACCGGGCTTCCCATTTGGCGCGTGGACAGAGAGCCGGACTGTGTGGGATGTTGTGACCGTGCAGATTGTGTTAGCCATGTCTTGTTTTTGTCCGTATTTTTGCATCTTCTGCACGTTTGTTTACCCAGGACAGCAGACGTTTTGCTATTTCTTTGTGAAAGAACTAATAAAATGCATTCCGTGTGCTTAGTTGGTCTAAGATTCACCCAGACAGAAGCAGATTTTAACGAAGGCAGCGAGCATGGAACTGGTCTCCTTCAGTAACCGTGCTTCCTCCCCGCCGTCCGTCCAGCAGTTGGCAGTAACCAAGCATTCCTGAGGACTTGAATCAAGCCCCACACAGTTGATTTAATCATCCATGTGGAAAAGCAGAGGAGAAACAAGAGAGGCAAATTGTATACCTAATATGGACAAGTGGATTGGCGCTTGTTGAGTGCCTGCATTCATTTATGTCTTTTCTGACTGAGAGTCCCTGTTGTTTCGAGCCACATAATGGTTAGGGAGAATGCAGGGGACAGCAGATATGATCAGCAGGAGTAGATAAACCTGTGTTTAGGAGGGATGTGACCACATGAAAGGCTCTCGCATTGGAGGGCAGATTAAATTAAAGACGTCCCTGTGTTATGTTATCGCTGTGCGCTGTCCTGGCTCTTCCTGTGACCCTGTATATGATGTCTTTTTGTTTTATATACACAGATTACGCTCGTAAAGTTCAATTTACTCATTGTGGTTATGTTTCAGGCCTGTGAACGGAAAGGTTTACTGTGGCTCTGAAGGAGCCTGGAGAATCATGCTAATGATCTCATTATCTTCAGTTAAGAGACAACAAATCTTCAGCTGAGAGACTGCGGTGTTTTAAAATGTAATGGTCGCCACCAGACAGGCAGACGCTGACTAAGAGCAGCGGCAGCATCTGAAATCATCTCCAGAAAAATTTTGTTTAAAGTCAGCTGAACAGTTGCCATATTTCCCAGAAAATGTCCTGACCAAAATATAAAATTGCCCCCCTTGAAGGAGTTTTATTCACTGATTGATTTTGTAGCAGTGAAAGACAAATTACAGAGAGGAGGTCAAACATTCTGGCTTTAAAAAATAAACCCCTAAAAAAATAATTGACAGTATTAAAATTAAAAGCTCATCTTTCTTTTTTTTTTCAGATCAAGTGAAAGAACAAAACCTCCGTGTGCATTTAGGTTGTTAAAATCTCATTGAAAAGTTGAAAAACAGGTGAAATTCATTTGTTATATACAGTCATACACAAACGGTGATGCATCTATTTTTTGTCCATTCTAATGAATATTGCTATGATCTAATAAAAACCCTAAGTTCAGCTTCTCAAAAACATTGAATATTGCAAAAGACCGATAATAAAAGATGATTTTAAATAAAAAAACATCTTATATGGCTTTAATTGTCTTGACGAAGATTACTGACTCGACAATTGTTTAGCCAGTTGTCATTGAGGGATTGCTGCAAACCGTAGACAATGCAGACGACTCTCCCTGTGGCTCTACGCTCTTTCATGAGGAGTGAATGCTGCTTGTCAAGACTTGATGCAATCTGCTGGGTATCCTTGGATAGGAGACTTTTTGACCAATCTGTATGATTTGATAGAATTTCACTTTGTAAAGTGCCTTGAGATGACAAGTATCATGAATTTGCGCGACATAAATTGAATTGAATTGCCAAGGAGGGTAAGCAAACAAAGGTAATTAAGGAGCTGTTCGCAGAATGCTGTTTCCAAGCGTATTAATGGAAAAGTTGAGTGAAAGGAAAAAGTCTGGTACCAAAAGTGCTCAAGAAACCTGATTGTCCAAAGCCGATCAAAGAGTTTGGTGGAAATCCACAACATGTTAACTACAGCTGGAGGCAGTGTTGTAGTACTCGAGTCCGAGACTCAAACTCGAGTCCGAGTCATTAGCTAAATTTAGAGACTCGTGACTTGACTTGGACTTGAGCACTGATGACTCGAACTTGGACTCGGACTCCTACATTCAGATCATTCTGACTCGGAAATTCAAAAAAAGACTCGACTTTTTTTTATATCATTACGCTATAATTTTAATGTCATTAGAATATTATTTGGTGTATGATTTTAATATCTAAATTATTAGTGCAATGTGGTGGAGTGTGGATTTTTTTTTTTGGTTTAAAAACATGTAGGCTATGCTTACTTTAGTGCGGAACTTGGACTCGACTTGATCAATAGTGACTCGACTCGGATTTTTTTTTAATGACTTGGACTTGACTCGGACTTGAACACTGGAGACTCGAACCTGGACTCGGACTCGAGGCATAGTGACTTGACTACAACACTGGCTGGAGGTAATGCTTCATGAGCCACCACACGCAGATGTATCAGGGACAAGGGCTACAGCTGTGGCATCCGAAGCATCTTACCTGGACCAAAAACAAAAGCAGCTGGACTGTCGCTCAGTGGTGCAAAGAGCTTTTCATTCAGAGACCAATGTCCCAGAGTCTGGAGGAAGAGTGGAGAGCCACAGAATCCACGTTGCTGGAAGCTCAGCACGAAGCTTTCCTCATTTAGTGATGATTTGATGAAATACGTCTTCTGCTGTTGTTGGTCCTCTGGGTTTTATCAAGTCCAAAGTAATAGTAGCTGTCTACCAGGCGGCTTTATGGAAAAGCTGATTTCATTTTCCAGCAAGAATAAAAATAGTATTTTGGATACATTGATATTATGAGTACAACAGTAACGACTTAAGCAATGATTCAAAATGTAATTTGAGACATGAGACAGGACTCTTCAGTCAATCTTAAAGTACTAATTTGTAATTTCTGGCACTTAATTGTTAAAATAATTGTTATACTTGATTTGTGTGTCTTAGGGGTTTTCAATTGAGTATTATATACAAACTAAAGCATTTTATTTGTACAGTTGTAGTTACAGTGCATATAAAACTTTTTATAGCAGTAAACTGTAGTGATAGCTCAACCTCCTTCTAGTACAATACTGGGAATTTTTTTTAGAAATTTCTGCTGCGTATGATCCAGTTATTTCTTGATATTTTTGACTCGGCTGTTTTTTATTAAAACAAAAACTCCTGAAAATCCTCCAACTTGATTAATGTGTAACATTATACCTGCTGGAAGGCATCAGTGAGTGTATTTATAGCCGGTTCTAGGAACATCTGCAGATGTATCTCCTTACATCTGATCCATGCTCTCTCTCTCTCTCTCTCTCTCTCTCTCTCTCTCTCTCTCTCTCTCTCTCTCTCTCTCTCGTCATTCCAGCCGACGGGGAAAGGACCTCGCCTTCCAGAGGTGTACTGTGTCATCAGCCGGCTGGGCTGTTTTGACTTGTTCTCCACGGTAAGCTCGGCCCTTACACTCACACACCATCAGACTCAGACCCACTTCCACCTAGATCAGTGTGGCGCTGCAGCTGTGGTTAATCATCTGACAGCTGATGGAAATGACTTTCAGTCGTATCTCTGCAGACTTCCCCTCAGTATTTTAATTTCCCAGAACAGTTGTTTCCTTCGCTTACGTCTCCCGGCAGTCATTCTTTGTTTTTTTTCCAGCCTTTCTGGTTACTTTATGAAGTCAAAGTGAGCAAGTCCTGACTATTGAATAAACATACAAGCCGTCATTATGAATTTTAATGCGTCAATAAGGTTTGTGTAATTGTGCTTCTTGACACTATTTTAGGAACTTTGACAACCTTATTGTAAAACACAGCATTTTTTTTTTAGTTTAAGCGTGCAGCTTTTGAGGGAGTTTTTGTAACAGAGGAGAGCAGTGAATGATTTTCCCAATCAACTTTCCACAAAGGAGACAGCTCTGATCCAAACAGCACTCTGTGGAAATTTCCTTTTCAGTAGGGATGGAAATAGATGTAATTGTTGCTTTTTTTTCACAAAAGACAAAATGACTACAACGTTTCAAACGGCTGATGCTGGTGGAAAACTGTATTTCTCAATCAATAACCTCCCTCGTCCGTGATGTTAGTGCCTGTTAATGGTTCGGTTTTGTGAAAGAAGCCGTTCTCTTTCCTGCTACTTTCAGATCCTGGATGAGGTGGAGAGACGCAGAGGAATCTCGGCAGCACTGGTTTATCCCTTCATGAGGAGTCTGATGGAGTCCCCCTTTCCTGCACCAGGGAAGATTATCAAAGTAAAGACCTTCCTGCCCGGTGCAGGAAATGAGGTCAGTGCAGCTGCCGAAACTGAATACACCTGCTTCACTTTATTCCTGTTTCATTTATTTATATAACACTATTTTCATCAATTGCACTTTACAAGACAAACAATTCATAGCAAGAAAGACATATTAAATCCTTAACCCATCATAATTGGTTCAGACATGACAGAGGAGGAAATATGTGTAGAAAATTAGGCTTTGATGTGTGCGTTTTGTCTTGTAATTTAGGTCATAGAGCTGAGGCGACCCAATGACTCTAGACTGGAGCACGTTGACTTTGACAGCCTGTTCAGGTGCCTCAGCGTACGGCAGGTGATACGCGTCTTTGCCTCGCTGCTTCTGGAGCGCAGAGTCATCTTTGTGGCTGATAAACTCAGGTGAGCTTCCACCATTTCCACTGCGCCACAAGCCAAAAGGTTCTCACTGATGTTAAATATTTGGCAATATTAACTTTTTCAGTTACGACTGCTGTAATTGATGGTAGGTAGATGGGCGATTTGTTCTCCGTTCATTTTCCACCCTTTTGTTTGGGAATAAATTGAAAATGGAGGGGTGGTAATTCTTCCAACAAAATGTTTCCAATTATTTGTTACAAAAGACTTGACATGTAAACAGTTTGGAGCATTCTTTGTCCTATTTTCAGCTGGCGATAGATCAAGACTGCAGAGGGGCAGTTTAATGTTTTATTTAAAACAGAGCTAGGACGCAAGAGTAGAGGCTCAGAAGTAACTACCATGCTCATTTTAAACCTTCTATGAGTGGCTTTGGTTAAAATGTGTCCCTTCCCCTTTATGCTGGTGTTGCCATTTTGTCCTTCCCTGATACCTTTTCTTATGTGGAAACAAACCATTTCTTAGTCATGTACATAAAACTATCATTTCCTATCACTTTATGTATTTTGTTATTTAAGAAGTTTAGATGAATTAGAAAGGTGATTAATCAGAAAGTGCTCAACTCTTGCATAGAAATTAAATATAATAGTATAGTGTCTTATTCTTATATTATTTTTGTTTTCGTTTTTTTTTCAGCTTTGTGTGTATCTGCAAGCTGTCATTTGCCTTTTACTGTGCTGCAGATATACTTAAATTTCCCCACAAATGAACAATAAAGGATATACTATTCTATTCTATTCTATTTGTTTTGGTTTACCTGTTTAGTCCAGGTATCACAAATTATAAGACATCATGTCTTCTGATAAAAATAAATTTTTTTGAGAGACCTCCTGCTGATAGATATTATTTATAAGAATTACATAACCACATTCTTCAGATCAAATTATATAAATATTACCCTAAATATTCTTATACATATTATTATTATTATTATTATTATTATTATTATTATTATTATTATTATTATTGAACGTAACCTTCTTTCAAAAAGCTAATTTTGTTTCCACTCAAACCGAATTTGTTCTGGCCTTCTCTGTTGCATATAATGTATTTGTTTTCTCAAGGCTTCAGGATTCTATAAGAAAATAGCGGCATCGCCTCGTTATGCTTTGGACCCTGTAGATTACAAAAATTGCGTATCACATAATCTTGGGAGATTTTTTTGGACATGTAATTATTTTTTGTTGTTGTTGCAATATCAGCACTGCAGCGCTCACACACACGTGCCCCACTGCTTCCCATATCAACGCAACTATGACTCAAACTATGACTCTTAATGTCACTATAGGCTATGGTTATGCTTCACTCACAGCGGCATGCTGGATGCTTGAAACTGAAAGTGATTCTGACCTACTTTCGCAAAATAAACTCAGTCTTGATGCAGTAGAACATCCTTGATTGCAATTCTATGCGATATTCACAATGGAAACGCATAAAAAAAACCCAAAAACGACTCACCAACCTCTTCAAGTCATTTTGTGAGCTGTCGAAATATTTTGATACATGTTACTCAGCATAGACAAATTTTTGGTCGTTAACCTGTAGTTTATTTAAATTGTTTTATTATTTATTCTGATTTAGACATTTTCCTTGAATTGCAGCATCAAGACAAAATACAAACAATGTATTACATGTATTACAGATAGCACGTGACAAAATCTATATAATATAGGCCTGATTTGTCATAGGTACATTATCCGGGTCGTATTGACAGACATGAATGCAATCTCTTGACCAAGCATGACACACAAATGCCCTATCGGTCTTGTATTTTGGCTGTTTGCTCAGTCAGCCATGTAGTCTCAGTTTGGCCTCATTAGATACACAAATGTGATTGTGACGTCTGATGCTGTGCCCGGTTTGTCAATTAGCTCTGATACCAGCAAGAAAGCAGGACACCATCACCGACGTACATCCAGGGCGGGGTCCGATAAGACGTGAAGGGCCCCCAAGGGCTCAGTGTCCCACTCTGTCCTGTTGTTACAGAAAAGAACGGGATGCTTTTAGAGCATTGGAGGCGAGGGTGGAGATTATGGCCAAGAAGTTATCTCTCCACATATCAGAGCCCAGTTTAAACAAACATCAGTGGGGGCAGTGACTGTGAGGGGAAGGAATGTACTTCCTGTGTGCACGACTCTGCCCTCTGTGATCTGTGGCTCAGCTGTCGCCGTTTGACTTATGATGCCCCGTTCACTCCCAGCGTACGAGCGACCTCTCTGTCTGCGTCCCTGGAGAAAATGCATCTTTGTAGCTCATTACCAGAGGTGATATGATCTAAGAGTCACAGGGAGGGAATCGTGAATTTTACTGATGATGCTTTATCGTTATACGACGGTCTGAGTCAACCCATTCTGTGCAGTGTTGTGAGATCTTCGGGGACCTTTTATGAGCTTTTTAAAGTCTGTCTGAATTTAACTTTAAATGTTCTAAGCCAATATTGGAAGCAGGTAACACTGCGGCTCGTTCTATTTTGGACTTGGGTTTTCGTACCAGCATTGTGGTGTTTTAGATATTATTGTAGACAATATCTGTTTCATGTAAAGATGTAAGCAGCTATCTTCAGCACTAAAGACTGAAGATACCTGATTAAATAACTGATTAATCAGACAAAATAAATATTGTAAGGAAAGTACATCCTCTTTCAATTCAAGGGTTTCTCCTATCAGGATGTAATAAAAATGATCCGGTCTTCAGTTGGTTCTCAGATGAAATCAAATTCCCATATAAAGCAAGCCATTATTTATTTTAGAATTACAACACCAAAACAGGGGAAGGAAAGAAGAAAATCTACTGCTGCCGCTTCTATGAGGTTTCATTTTACTAAAATGTTTGTCAGTAAGTGTCACCATCTGCGTAAAAGCAGGTGTGTCGGCTGGTTTTGCTTGTTTGGAGCATAAACGTGATGCTAACAGGGAGAGACGAAGGGCAGCGACCTTCACAAAGCGACTGCTGCTGCTCCCTGATGAGACAAGGCCAGGGTAACGAAACATGCATGCTGTTTGTGGATCACTTGAGAGCTGTCACAGGACCTCACCGCACTATTAATGACATTGGTGCTAACAGAGCTTCTCCCACTGGAGCTCTTTTGTAGAGCATGTCCTCAAATTACCTCAGCTATAGAGTTCGATGCCTCTTACGTTCCCGCCGAATGTGTATCGATATGCACGCAAAAACAGGAGAGGCGACATTTTAAGCAATAGCTGACTCTCAATATTACTCTGCCAGATGGTTTTGTTGCTTCCACACACGATTTCTCTTAACGTGTTCATTCACCATTTTGTTGCCTGTAATAACAAGTTTGAAGTCTAATCAGATATACTCATCATCAACTCTGTCACCCTGTAATTGCTCAACTTGACTGACCCAGAGGAGCCTGGTGAGTTTTTTTCTCTCTCTCTCTCTCTGCATCAAACACCCTTATCTGTCCTCAGGCTGGAGCTGTGAACAGTCAGCAGCCTGCATGTGTGCGTCTGCATTGATCTCGTGGCACCAAGCAGGAAACGGCTCTGACGTGTAGCACCGGCTTCGTATTTGTTATATTATCTTGTTACAGTAAGTCCTGGAAGTCCTCCGCCAACATAGAAATAGAGAGAAGAATTAAGCGAAATCTGAGAGGTTTAGGAAAGTAGTGAAAAGCTTGCTTGGGTTTCTGCGGGGAAACGGTCTTGTTTCTCTTTGTGGCCGAGCTTTGGTAAAAATGACAAACTGTGTACTACAGTTGTGGTGTAAGCCTGTATTTTTGTTATAATCCACTTTTAAAAAAAATGGATACATTCTTTTGTGACGGAGGATAAACTTCATGCTGGTAGATTTGTTTGTGCGGGGATCAGTCGTTGCCTCCCCCCCCCGACTGTGCTCTGCAGAGCGGATAAAAAGCCAAAACCACGTTGGAAACGTAACCGGCTGCTCAGTGAAGTCGAGTGAGACTGACGCACTGTAAACATTAGAAATGTTTACGCTTTTCAAAGGGTTGAGCGCGACATGGATACCACCAGAGGATGAAGCTTCAGTCAGTACGCCGATGGTGGGGAAAAAGAATTTAAAGGCTTTAGGAATGAAAAGGTCCCCAATAAAATATCACTACACTCAATGTATAGGAAATTCGACAAAATAAATAAAAATCCTCTACATTGTTATGCTCTGTACCACATACAATGTCAGTGTTATTGCTGTCCAGCTGTAAGCACGTGTTATTTGTTCAAACCAGCTTGGTCGAGGTTTTTTTTACTCTTGTTAGCGTTCGTTCCTCTGCTCTATCTCTCTGTTACCTGCTTTCTTTCAGTTTGACACGCGTTCTTCTTTCTAAACACAGCAGGGTCCAGGTTTATCCATCACCGCCCCCAGCCGGTGTCAGTAATTGTCTCTGCTGCGTGTCTTTACTCTTTCAGGTCTACCGTCGTCAGATTGTCATTTTAGTTCCTGTTACGCCTCCGATTTTGACCTATTTTTAGTCCTTTGGCATTTTAAAAGAGAGGAAGAGCTGTTACAGGCCTGCAAGATGCTAGGAAAATATATGAAGATGATATTAGTGTTTAATGTCGCTGTATGCAAATTGTTTTCTCTTTCTTTTCTTTTTTTTTTTGCCCCATCAAAACAACATCTTCCCAGCTCTCACTTAAGCTTTAGTGTATGTGATATATTCAGTCTTTTGCTTTTTTGTCACACTTAAATGTTTTAGATGATCAAACTAACTTTATTACCTTACAAAGATAACCAGAGTAAAAACAAAATGCATTTTTCAAATGATGATTTTTATATAAATTATGGGAAATTTGTTTTTAAACAAACCTGGCCCTATGTGTGATAATGTAATTACATAATAACACACATAATAACTTGTGCAACCCTTGGCAACGGCAGCTGCCATCAAGTGTTTGTTTTAACGGGCCATAAGTGTTTCCTATGACTGTGGAGGAAGTTTTGGCCACTCGTCTTTGTTGGATTGTTTTAATTTAGCCACCTAGGAGAGTTTTCGAGCATGAATGGCCTGTTTAAGGTCTCAGTCACATTGAACGACTCCAGAAACTTCACGTTAATTTATTTTTTTATTGCAAATGTGAGATGCCTTTCTCTTTGTCAGCTGCTGTTTTCACTGTAGCACACTGATTCCGATTTCTGTGAACACCAACCTAAACTGCAAGCGAGGCCTGTAGTGTTTCAGATCTTTTAATCTTAACCTTCACATCTTTTAACCGGATCAGATCGTCACTATTTCAGATGTGTTTAAATGTTCTGGTCTATGTACTCTCGGTGATGAACACTTAAGCAGAAAAACAGCTAAAGGCAGGTAGACGTGCCTGTGCAGATCGTCAATTATCCGAGTCACGGCAACTACAACAGGCTTAAATTGAAGGAAACAGTTTTCTATTAATGTTTCCACAGATATCCAGGAGTCCTGAACTGGAAAAGACTCCTGGGTAGGTGTCCAAACATATAAATAAAAACTGAGTGTTCATCTCTAGTTGTCTTTGATTTCAGCAAGTTGTTAAGGCCCGTAAAGTTACCAGGTTCTTTCCTTGGTAAAAATAAAATAAACTAAGCATAACAACAAGGCAAGAAGACACAGCTGAAGACTAAATATGGTGCACCAGATACAGCACATGACATCATTATAAATCTGAGATTAAATAATTGATTAATCAGACATGTTAATTGATTTCTACAAAATACCACAGCGCTTAGCAATTCTCATCCTGCAGTTTCTATTCTTGATAACGAGACATAAGAGGACGACAATGTTTCATTTAGCTTATTTTACTTTTCTCACTTCCCTGGATTTAAAGTTCTAGTGTTCTTATACACCCTGACTTGATTAAAACACGTCGTCTTACTCCATCAGTCAGCCTCGTGGCATGCAGCCGCAGCTGACAGATAGTTTAACCTACATCTGCTGTTTCATTTCAGCCAAATAGTAGCTTTGTGTCGCCCCCCCCCCCCCATGTTTAGCGCTGTTCCTGGAGCGTTCTCACCCTCACCACCCGCAGGTGCTCTGCTATTCACCAGCTGATTTTCACATCAGTCCCATTCGCTGTGAGTGGAAAAGCACAGAACAGACAGACGCCGAGACACCTGCACTCTCTCCAGACGCGCTTGACTGTATCCGGGCCTTACTGAGGTCTTAATCGGAAGAGGTAAATTAATAGGAAACTCTGCAGTTTGCCTTTTGGGAGGGAATATGTTTTTGTCAAACAGCTCCTTCCATCAGAACGAGAGAGCTGGTGGCTGCAGGTCCTCAGAGGCAGGAAATGAGGGGAAAACTATTCAGGGACGCAGGGATCGAAGAGAGAACATATTAAGCCAAAGGATAAAAATACATCATGTGCAGCTCCGTCTGCGTGCACTTCACCAGATGTTATTTTGAGCTCGGAAAGAGGTGAAACACGGACAAATGATTTCCTTTTCTTGTGGAGCTTTTTGGCACAGCTGTTGTCAGAGAGGAGTTCAGACCCCTACCATATTCCCTGCTTGATCAGTTCACTTATCGGGTAACAATAAAAACGAGTGTGAACGGATTCTGGATTCAGTGCAGGATGTGATCATCCAGACCGCATTCACGGAGGATCTAGGAAACATCTCACACCTTCTCGTGAAATCAAATAAGACTAGAAGGCATGTTGAAGGATCACATAAACAGAGCAAAATCATGCTCGATAATCAGTGTTTCTTTCAACTTGAAGAAAAAAAAAACTGTAATAAAAAGGAAGGTGTCACTCAACGAAGATCTCCTTCTCTTTCGTTCCCAGGTTATATTCTGGTATTATTTTTATTCTTTTGACAATATTCTTTTCATCCAGATTTTTAAACCGATCTGGGCCTGAAGATTTAACAAGCTCTGTGTACATTTTTCTTCCACTAGCTGGTATTTTAATGCAACGTAGAACCAACCGCGTCAGAGTGGTACTATGTCTCTATTACAAGCAGTAAACATGTTATCTGCTATCAGCAAACATCTGCCTGGAAAATGGAAAGCTGATTGTTAAAAAAAACGGTGTGTCTTTAAAACGCTCATGTCATATTTGTTACATGTCAAAGAAATGTTTGAGTCGTGTAATAATAAACCTCAGAACTGCGGCTTTGCTTCACGTAGGCCAGACCACTGGTAGCCAACAGAGGGATTATTATTTATATTATATGATAATTATAAGGTGGCATGGAAAGACAGCGAGAGATTTTTTTTTTTTACTGATGGTCAGGTCATCCAGGACAGATGTTAATCCAGGTTTTGAGGATCCGGTTTATGCCATATACCTCAGACCAAGAAAGGCTGGTCTGCACAGTACAGAGCTTCAAATCCTGAGCTGGAGTGTGAGCGCAGCGCATTAATCCAAGTCCCTCTTCCTTAAACACTGAAATGTTCCCTCCTCCTCCTCCTCCTTTGGGATCCAGAGACTAACCTTCCAGGAGCGTCTGCCGGATCAGCCTCGCAAACATTAAGCCTGGCCCGAGTCAACTATGACAGATAATTCGTCAGGATTAGCTGTCGTACTTTAACACAAAACAGACCCGCTCTGACGTCAGATGTGTCAAACTGCACTTCTTGTTTTCCCTCAACAAGTGTTTTATTCATTTAGAAAATAAAATGAATAAAAGCTACATTTCAGAATGTGCTCTGTGAAAAATATGAGGCTTTAAATTTAAATTTAGTGGTTTTATGGTAGTATGCAATAAACAGCCAGCACAATACATGAATAGCTTGAGGAGGGGTTGTTTTAATAGTGAATTTGGGTGACTGGCCAGATGTTTTAGATGATTTGTTTAGATTTTTTTTTTTTTTGGAACGAGTTGGAATTTAGGAACCTCAAATTCTGGGTATAAATTGAAAGCCCATAAGCCTCAGAGCAGCACATATTAGCTGTAAAACAGGTTAACGTTTTAGAAAATTATTAATCAGATATTAGTAAAGCCTTCCTGCTCATTTATGTTTATATGCATATATTTATAAACCACAAATACTAGATCATCTACAACTAAAGAGGATCTGCTCTTGCTTACACTGCTGAAAGAAGCTGTGCATTTTAAGAGGTTTCTACTTGTTTATTTTTTTTTTTTATTAATGTGCCTGGTTGCAGACGTGGAGCTCAGTTAATAATTATTTTTTATGACTTTTATTAGTCTGCTTTTCCCTGGACATAACACTCTTTCTTTTCAAAGTTGAGTGGCAACCTCTGGTGGAGCAGAGTGTTTTCATTGTAAGTTCATTTTCTCCTAGGAGTTCGTGGTCGGGGGATGAGTGTAATGGATCCTCTTGGTATCGTTGGAGCGTTGGGCCATGTGTAGCCTGTGGCGAAGGTTTTTCTCAGATCCGTGCCCCATCGCTCCCTGTTGGAACTTGTCAAACCCCGGAGACGGGATCTGGTTGGAATTATCAAGCCCTCCCCGGGCAAATGGAAATCAGGCTGGCCGAGGCGACGCTGCGAGTGCTCCATGCGTTGAGCGAGCCGAGAGAGGCCAAAGACAAGTCCCCGATCGCTGCGGTTATTGTAGACTTTGGATTTGGCTTAGTAATTCTGTTTTAGCCTGTCAGGGAGACACGTTTTAATCTTGGCAATTTGACTCATGGGAAGCGGAGATGAAAAGCCGCCGTGGCAAACATGTAGCCTGAGCAAACACAGTGCAAAAGGCTAAGGGAGTTATTTTTCTCAGCGCGGGGATCACGCTGCTGCTCCCAGTCTTCTGCATGTTCTCTAGAGACGGCTATGTTTCTCTGAAATTACACCTAATGAGCTTAAATAAAAAGCAGTAACCTCTGTGAACACCAGCGTTCTCTGTGCTGCTATGAGGACAGTAACCGTGGAAAATATTCCTTTAAATAGGGCGCAATCACATACCATGTTTGATCCTTGGTCTTATTCTTGATCCATATTGTTTTAGTGCTTGTGTGTATGTGTGTGTGTGTGTGAACGGGATCGGACCCACAGTTTATTTTCACTGTTTTTGTACACATGGTATGAACGCTGTGTGGAAGACAAGAGAGGAGGAGGGGGTCAGCCACTGTCAACAAGCGACGGATCGTGAGAAAGATGGACCGCTGTTTGGGATCTTTGTGTTGTACCGCAGCTGTCGACGTTAAAACCAAACTGCTGCTTTCTCTCATTGCGTCAACGAGGCTTTGGCTTTAACTATAGCAACATGCCAAAGCCATGCCACCCCTGCAGACGGAGCTCAGTGAAATCACAAGGATGCATTTTACTGGAGCCGCTTTTCGTCATCGTGGTTTGAAGTGTAAACGAAACCCACTAGTGGGAGAACACAATAGCAGAAGGACTTCCAAAAGCTCCTGCAGCTTGAAGTCTTGTAATAAAAAAAATAAAAAATTCTTCTGTTTTTCAAGAGTCTGTTAGACTCTGCTGTACTAAAGATGAGTTGCTCGAAGAGAAAAAAAAAAACATTAAAGTATCTGACAGAGCTGCAAGCGTCATGCTACATTGTGCTTTTGAGCGAAACAAGGATCAAGTAACCATTTAAACTCAGCAAAGGCTCGGTGGTGAAAATGCTTGTAATGCTGTTCATGTTTGGGCAGCCAGCTTCCAGGAAAATGACTCTGAGAAAATTAAAAGTTAAAAAAATGACCATAGGGGTCAGTGTTTAGAAGAATCCAACACATAAATGTCATAAAACCTCTCAACCCTAGATGTAAAGTGCAGCTAAAACGTGCGTTTGGACCATTCTCTGCTCAATCTCGGGGAAAAAGGTTGTAACAGCACACTGTGTCTCTGCTTTTGTCTCCCATCATTAGCACCTTGTCCAGCTGCATGCTCGCAGTGGTGGCGCTGCTCTACCCCTTCTCCTGGCAGCACACCTTCATCCCTGTGCTGCCGGCGTCCATGTTGGACATCGTGTGCTGTCCCACCCCTTTCCTGGTGGGGTTGCTGTCCAGCTCATTGCCTAAACTCAAAGAGCTGCCTGTAGAAGAAGTGAGTACGGCATCTTGACTTTTTCCTCTTGTCCTTATCTTATATTTTATATAAAGTTTATAGTTTAGACTAAGGAATGCAACAATCTTTCATTGTTCTGGTTCAGTGTCTTTGCTCTGGTGGTTCTCGGGCTCAAGTCTAGCCCTGGGGATACCGGGCCTGTATGTTTTGGCTGATAAATTAACACAGATTCTAGGTACCGGTAATCATATTAATAGCAGGGGGCAGTCCTTGTGCCTCTTTGACCTCCTCTGATTTTAATAGTTTTTTTTTATTAACTTCTAGAACTAACTGGTTGATTTCCTGACCATGGCTGGATGATAATTCAATAACGATATTTATCGATCAATAGACATAAATCGATGATAGAAAAAAGGGTAAATAAAAAGTCCAGTAGAATAACAGTTTTTCTTCCTTATGCATTTTACACATGTAGGTTATTATTACAGTCGTTACATCCTCCCAACCAATCACAACGCAGACCAAGGAACCAAGCTCCGCCCCCTTCAGAGGGTTCAGAGAGCACATGTTCTTTTCTTGTTTTTTAAAAACTTGCAGTTTTGGTAAAAAGTTGGTTGAATAAAGGGTTGAGTTTGAATTCAGTTTTTGTGTGTTCTGTATCTAAAAATAGTTAATTAAGCAACAGCATAAAATGGACGAGTGCTGCACTTAAAATATATGTTTTGAATTTGTTGATAATATCGATATCGATCAATATGATTTATAATTTATCGATATATCATTCAGCCCTAGTCCTGACAAAGAACGCTAATGTCTTTTGACCTTTCTGAGATTTGCTTAGAAACGTTTTGATGTAGTTTCATATTTTTTTGTTTTTGTTTTGAAACACTCCTGTTTTCAAAACAACACATTTTTGATATTTTGCCGTTGAGCTTTTCAATCCGACAAGTCAAAAGTCAGCGTCTTGTTGCCAAAATATGAAGAACATTTCTTAAAGCTTTAAAAACATCTCCCCAACCAAAAAGATTGAGCCACTAATTGAGAAAATAACTGATTAAGTTGTGCAGAAAGAGCAACAACAGCTTAGGGCATTTAGATGAAATTCCTCATGCGGACACCCGTCTGTTCTGTGAACCTTACAATTACCAACCCAGAAGTTCCTATTTGGTACCAGAGTGGTGTGCACGGCCACAGAAACGCAGTGGGAGACACTAAGTGGTGTTGGGAACTGGAGCCAGTAAAGTGCTGGTGTCTAGATTGGGAAGCCTGCTTCAGCTTCTGGCTTCAGCTCCAATAAATATTTTGAGGAAAAGCAGAAGCTCAGTTTGAGATAAGCATGAAGTGTTTTTTTTTTTTTCCCAAAAAGGGAACTTATTCTCCTTTTGTTGCCTGACTCATGAAGAGATATATCAGGCTGTACCATGCCTTATCTAATGGCTCCTTCTATGGAAATGTTACTTAAGGAGAATGCAGTCAGCTAATTTAAAAAAATAAATAAATAAATAAATAAAAAAAAAAAAAAAATGAATGCAGTCAGTTCTCATTTAATCTGAAGAATAATTTGCTCTTCTTTCCTTCGCTCAGGCTTTGATGGTTGACCTTGGAACTGATCGCTTCATCCGACAGGTTTGTACACAGAAACCTGAACTTAAAGCAGCATTATGTAACACAGTATGTAGTACCTTGCAAAAATTATAAATCCCAGGGTATTAATTCCCACTTTGTCACATTATAACCACAAATTTTTGCTATGTTTTAATTTAATCTTATGTAATAATAGACCAACACAAAGAAGCGCATAAAGGTGAAGTGGAAAGAAAATTAAAGGTTTTACAAATAAAAACTGAAAAATAGCTGTGTACATTTGTACTCAGCCCCCTTTACTCTGACAACAGTAAATCAAATTCATCACAACAAGTTAACTTGTTGGTAAAAACATTAAACCTTTGTGCGGTAGAATCTCAGGATAGATACAGCCGTCCTCCTATGAACGCCTCAGAGGTCCGATAGAGAACATCGGGTGAACAAACAGCCTCACAAAGACCAAGAGCCTTGGGAGAAAGCTGTGGAAAAGTTTAAAGTAACGTCAGGTTATTGAAAATCTCTCAGGCTTTGAGCATCCCAGGGAGCACTTTTCAGTCCATTATCCAAAAAATGGAATCAGAGAAGCAGCCAAGACACTGTTGACTCTAGGGGGTGCTGCAGACATCCACTACTCAGGTGGAATAATCTGTCAGCAAGACAACTGTCGGTCCTGCACGCTAGAAATCAGGCTTATGTATCAGAATGACAAGAAGAAAGTCATAGCTAAAAGAAAGCAGAGTTTCCTTTTGTGGCTTGCTACAAGCCATGTTGGAGATACAGCAAACATGCAGAGGAAGGTGTTCGCTCAGATGACACCAACGTTTTTCGCCTTACATGCCAAATGCAATGTTTGGTGGAAAACTAACTCTTACACCTCACCCTAAAATATACAGTTCCCATGGTGACACATGGAGGTGGCAGCTTCATGCTACGGGGATGGCTTTCATTAGCAGGGATAGGAGAACATGGGTGAAACCAAATACTTGGCAAATATGTAAATGAAACATTCATTTAAAGATGAAATCTTCTAAAGGCTTGGTGGATGAGCAGAGATTCATCTTACCGCAGGATTATTGTGCTAAACAATAGCCAGAGCGACACTCCAGTGGTTTAAATCAAAGCATATTAATTTGTTAGAAATGGTCCAGTCAACGTCCAGACCTAAATCCAACTGAATTTGTGGCAAGTCTTTAAATTTGAAAGACACTCTCGAGCCAGTCTGGGTTAGCTTAAGTCACTTTGCAAAGAAGGATAAAAAGAACCACATAATCTTCTAGATTATTTACCCAGGAGGCTCAACAAATCTTCACGGCACACTTTTCAGATTTGTTTTTTACAAGTAAAAAGGTTGAAAATCATTTCAATTCAATTCAATTAAATTTTATTTATATAGTGCCAATTCATGAAACATGTCATCTCAAGGCACTTTACAAAGTCAAATTCAATCAGATTATACAGATTGGTCAAAAAATGTCCTATTTAAGGGAACCCAGTTGATTGCATCAAAGTCCCGAGAAGCAGCATTCACTCCTGGAGAAGCGTAGAGCCACAGGAAGAGTCGTCTGCATTGTCCATGGCTTTGCAGCAATCCCTCATCAAAATCATGTATGACTTTCTTTCTGCTTTCCGATTATGCCCTACTTTGTGTTGGTCTATAACAATAAAATTCACATACAGTACAAAGAGTTTGTGGTTGTAACGAGACAAAATGGGGAAAAAGCTCAATGGGAATGATTACTCATAGACTCCGGAGAATAACAATGCAGTTAAATCACAGCCAGATTTTCTTTTGTGAGTTCCTGTAAGCCTGACATAACTTAGTTGGTTTTTCATCAAGCGCTGTAGGGTTTGTTACACAAATATCCATCTGAAACTTGAAAATTATCGTAGATATCAGGCCATATTAAAGCTGAAACAATAAGTCTGAAGATCGTAAAGAGTTTAATATAGCATAATTTTCTCTTTAAATCAAGCAGTTTGCGGTCTCACCAGGCTTTTTAAACTTATTTTTCCAATGGTTTCTGTTTATCTCTGCTGACTTCAACTGTTTATAGATGGATGACGAGGCTTCGCTGTTGCCACGAAAACTTCAAGCAGCTCTGGAGCAGGCGCTCGAGCAAAGGAATGAGATCATCAACCAGGACTCTGACAGCGAGTCAGATGAAGGTGAGTAAGGGACAGATCATCCTCCTGCTAACAGAGGCAGATGTTCTCTGGGTTGATTGCAGCACCAGCGGGCTCACTTCTCAGTTCGAGTGTCTGGGAAACTCGCTGGTGGAGTTATCTTTTCTATTGACTTCTCATACGGTGTGTCACAGAGGCTTGGCGTTCAGATAAGATCATGAAGTCAGCGGTGGTGAAGTGTGCAGTTTGAGCTGCCAAGTTGGGATTATGTCACACGCTGAGGGTGAAACTTGGCGAATTCCCAAACTACGCGTATTTCCTTTGTCATGAATTGTGGAAATTTTGAAGCCTGAGATCACCCAGTTTAAACTTTTCATGGAAGTACAGTATAAAGTCACCCTAAGAAATAAACTCTGTCTGTATTACAGTCCCAGTTCAACCAGTTAGGAATCTAAGGTGAAGCTTCTGAAAAAAATAGGGACACGTTTTGCTAGTTATGCTGCAAATCTCTGAGAATACAACTGTCCTGGAAGATTGCAAGTACTATTCACTATTATGTTTTGCAGACAAATCTTCGCTGCACATATTGGAGCAATGCAGCGCTATTATATCGAGAGACTCATGGTGAGGCTGCAAATAATTGCAACCATAGATGCTAAATATAGCTTTTAATATAATTTTTTGTATATTTTCCCCAAGAAAGATTATTATAAATTCCCTGGAAGGTCAACATATTTTTTAAATACCACTTTAAGCTACGATACAACATACATTTCCCTACAGGAACACGTGGGGAAGGCATGGGAATATATACTATGTTTAATAATTATATATATATATATATATATATATATATATATATATATATATATATATATATATATATATATATATATATATATAAATATATATATATATATATATAAGCATTCTTTTTAAATTTCTGTTTGCGCTTTGAGGTTTTTTTCAAATTTAAAGTAAATAAAATTATTAAATCATTAATTATTAAAATGCAGTATGTTATTATTATTATTATTATTATTATTATTATTATTATTATTATTATTATTATTATTATTATTATTATTATTATTATTATTATCATTATACTTGCAAATAGACTTAAATGATTAGGAAATTTTAGTTTATTTTGATTATTTTATAATTTTAGACATAGTTAATATGATAAAAATTGCACTGTGGTGCAGTTAGTAGTACTGTTGCCTTGCAGCAAGAAGGTCCTGGGTATGATTCCCAGCCAGGGGTCTTTCTGCATGGAGTTTGCATGTTCTCCCTGTGCATTTATGGGTTCTCTCCAGGTACTCCAGCTTGCCACGGTCCAAAAACATGACTGTTAGGTCAGCAGGTATAGATAATGGATACATTTTTGTACTGTGAAATCATGATTAGTATTTTATTCAAAAACACCGGCCTTTTTCTTTAGAGAAACTAAAAAAAATTATTTAGCCCAAAGATTATTTAACCTGTATGTACAGTTTCCCTAACTTATGTCAAGTTAAATTGGCACTTGAAAAACACACTGTCTTAAATCAAACTTAGCTAAAGCTTTTTAATTGAAACTATAGTTAACATCACCACCCAGGTAAAGTTCAATTTTGCTACATAACGTTAGTTTATGATGCCAAAGGAAAGGGAGGGAAAAAAGATGCATTTGTGTATAGAACAGCAATGGACATAATGTGCGTTATAGATGATATTCCACTCTTTTTGCCTTTTGCAGCGGGTCTCATTACCCACCCCAAAGTTAGTAGTATATATTTTATAGAAAAGTCAAGACCTGCCACTATGAAGGTGTGATAACTGTTTCACAACTTTACAATCTTCGGATTGTTTTTCTCTGCGGTTATGTAACATCTGCTGCATGTCAGTCATGGTCTGTTGGCTGCTCTCTGCAATCCAAAGACACTTACTTGCTTATGTAACTCATAATATAGTCTTCCAGGTGAAGGAAAAGCTCGAACAGTAACTCTTATAGGCAGATTTCCTACAATATTAAACAATGATTAGCATCATATGGAAATATTATGGGTCTAAATTACAGGGTTACTAGGGATTGGGGACTTTAGTGATAAAATCTGATGTGTTTTTATTTAAACTCTAGCTGTTTCAGAGTCCACTGACCTCCGGCTTTAGTTCTTTACACAATTCAATTTTGTGTTGTTTTCGAGCTAAGACACTATTCAGAGTCTCCAGTTGCTTTAGATCTTCACTTTTCCCTTGGCTCATGGAGTGAAGCAGAATATTTACCATGCTTCTTTGTGTTCTCTTGGTATCTGTAGAGTATAACTCGTTGAACAGCCTGGTGTCGGAGGCCTTCATCCGCTTTTTCCTGGAGACGATGGGGCATTACTCCCTGTTCATCACTCAAAACGAGCGCGGAGAGCGCGTTTTCCAAAGAGAGCCTTTCCGCAAGTCTGTGGCGTCCAAGAGCATCCGTCGCTTCCTGGGAGTCTTCATGGAGTCTCAGATGTTCGCAGGGTTCATTCAGGACCGGGAGCTGAGGAAAACACGGGCTAAAGGTGGGTTGCTGTTCAGTTATTGGAGCTGAGCACTTTCCTCTGTGGAGTTCCTCTCTTGAACTTCAGTCACTGGGCGACAGAATGTATTGTACTAATACTGCCCCCTTGTGGAGGAAAGCTTTTATTGACACGGCACCAAATTCTTCCTGGCAAACAATGAGCTATAACTTCCTGGAATGCGTAAATGTGCGGTAACTCCTTTTGTTTGAATCTGTGCTGTTCCGATGACAGGGCTGTTTGAGCAGAGAGTGGACCAGTATCTGGAGGAGCTGCCAGACACGGAGCAGAGCGGAGTAAACAAGTTCCTGAAAGGCCTGGGTGAGTTTTGGTTCTGAGGCTCTAGACGAGGCGAGTTTCAGATTTCAGGAGCTTATAAGTGTTTCAAAACTGAGTTACATAAACAGAGGTTTTCCACATCATTCTCTGTAACTGTGCTAAACATTCCCTCATGTGACTATTGCAGTTTGATCAGAGTAAAAGCAGTCCAGCATCGCTAACCAGATCCATCACTGTTTTTTTGTAGAAATACATTTTTTGGGGGGAAAAATATATTAGAAACTGTGGTAGAGTAATAGAAAACTAACAGAGCCAACGGTAATGACATGCATAATGCTGAGTCTGCGTAATTAAATCATTATAAAAAAGTGTGGAGTGCAATCAGTTAAGGGGCCGTAGACAGTTTATGCCACGACCCCCAAACCCGAGTACACGGCAAAGAGTGGTGACTGAAGCATCATGAAACGGGGATGTTTCTCACTCTGTGGTATCAGGCCTAGTTACGGCCTACAAGGGATCATGGATCAGGTGAAATACATAAATGTATGGGAACATGACCCAAGCAGGTATTTGTAAAGGGGAAATGCCCCTTAAAATTATCTTTCAACTAGAAAGTGACCCCCAAACACAACAGTAAAGCCCCCACATATACTTTTGTGGACCGAGTCCTCCTTAACTCTGAGCGGTATGCGCGGACTCAGCCCATACAGGTACTCGCAGAGCTCAATTTTTACGACCGCGTACGCAGTGTTACACTATAAACTGCTCGGCGGCAAGAAGTCTTTACATCGAACCATTTTGTATGTGACACTGAGCTTGATACACTGAGCTACAACAAGCAAGCGGTCGCGCAGCATCACAGTCCCTCTCTGTTCTCCCTGACAGGTGGGAGCCTGCTGGAAAAGAAACGGCTCTAGATGCTCAGCTAGCTAATCACACGTTTTACCACCCGTTCTGTCACTTCGTCCCGCTGGCAGAAATTGTGGGAATTGTAGGAATTTGCCACAAGAAATGTTAAAACGTCCTCTGACAGTCAACGCGGAGTCCACAGTATGCACACAGTACGCCCGAGTATGTGGGAGCCTTAAGTGAGCAGGATCTTTGTTAGAGACCAACCAGATTAATGTCATAGATTGGCCAGAACAGTCCCTGGACATTAATCATATAAATACCCTGTGTGGTGACGTCAGACATACTATTGCTAAAGTAAAACTAAGAAATAAGGAGGACTTGTGGAATATAGCCCAGTCAACCTGGACTGGTTCCTGCTGAAGTTTCGTTGGCTGAATGCAGCGCAGTCTCAGAAACAGTGGTTAAAGAACTATATATTAAGTCAATGATAAGCATTTTTATTAGTTTACACAGTTGATTAGCTAAAATTTTACCATTTTAACAAACTAGTTCTTCCTCCTCACTTTCTGGTGTTTGATAACAAAATCGATATGTTTTTCTTCCAGTTTTGTTTTGGAATATAATGTGAAGGGTTCCCAATAGATTTACATCAGGAGTGTAAAGGCACACATATACCCACCAAAAATATGCTGTACAGCCCTGTTGGTTCTTAACCCATGTATTCCTAACAAATTTACTAAACAAAGTTTTATGCCTGAGCTAGGGGTGGACAGTAATTCAATGTCAATATATATCACAATATAACTTTATTCAATTAAGGTGATATAACATTTCCAAATTTCAATAAACATTACAGTCTATGATTACAGGATTTGCCACTGACTGACGTTCTGGGTTTCATCAAATTTTATGTGTTTTATTTTTTTAAAGCAAATATTTCTAATATGTTATATTGGAGGAGTTTTATAAACATGGCAAAATAATTGTCATAGGTTTGTACAGGCATCTGTTTTGGGCATTCTTTTGGGCTTTTATTTCGTCTATATCAATATCATAATTATATCTTATCGACTGAAATTAAGAAATATATTGTCATATAAGATTTGGCCAAATCGTTTAGCCCTAACCTGAGCACATGCAGAATGTTTGTGTGTGAAACCAAGTATGCAGTGCAACTTTGTGTTGGAGAACCTTAGAAAGTGACTCAGCTATCACTAAACTCTGCTTTTTGAGATCATTATGATTTTGTCAAGTTCGGCATTGGTAAAAGACCGAAGCGTAGAAACTTACTGCTGCAAAAACTGTTTAGTAATAATAGGCAATAGGTAGAGCTAACAGGGGAATCACAGGAAGGGCAGGACATGAAGCACACATAGTTTAAAGGAGGAACCAGCAAAGAACAATGAAAACCAGTGAGCTTATATACTGAGGTGAGAGTGGAGAATGATATGAAATGCATGCGAATTAATCAGGGGATTAGGAACGGCCGTGGAGAAGGGCAAAAAGGTAAAGTGAGGAAATATGACTGATCATCACAAAGGAAGCTCAACTAAACAGAAAAACTAAAAACCAATGTGTCAAAGTCTAACACTGATCTAAGAGAAACCAATCCAAATTCACAAAAAAACAGAACACAAGAACAATCTAAGAAACTGAATACAAAGGAATGAACGAATATGGAAACATCCTTCAATCGATAATGAATACAGAGGAATAAGCTTAATATGGCAAGACATTTAAAACAATAAATAGGAACTCAGAAGTGATTAAAATACAAACAAAAATGAAAACCAAAACTCAAACACCCAAGGATAATTACAGGTTTGTCATGCAGCTATGATGGAGAAAAAAAGTGGAGTGAACCAAAACTTTACCTCAGCTTACACATCTTTCAACAGCAATAAAAGATGTTGCTCGCTCTGTACTGAAATACTCACCTGAAACAACTTCATGTGGAGTTTAAACATCTCAGACACCAAAGAAAAATCATCAAAAGTCCAAATGGCTACCTGTAGTATCCAATTAGCCTAAACACTGTACATTACGTAATTACACGTCTTAATGAGAGGGGATTTTCCCAAATATCAAAACAACCTCAAAGCGATTTAAACACGTTTTAATGTTAAATATGGGCACACTTTTATTTAGAGATGTCTAAAGTTTAACACAGGTCATTCTCAAAAGGATTTTATAAGGCTACCCCTAATTTGCATGTCTAAAAATGAAAGCTGTTAAAATTATTTTAAGCTTTTCTGACTTTTTAAAATATGCTCCTAGAATTTATAAAAACAGCTGATTTTTTTCTTTTCTTCTTATCTTCATCTGTATGCCACATTTTACAAAGCTACATACTGCTTGTCATTTCTTCTGTTTTTACTTTTACTTATTATTATTTTGGTTTGCTTTTAGTGCAACTCTAGCCTTCTTAAATCAGTGTTATCAATGATGCATTTTGGCTCAGCCATCTTGATATAAAATATGAAAGGTTAAACACATATTCTTCTTTAGATGTGTGTTTATGTTTGTTTTACTTCTTCCCCAGGGAATAAAATGAAGTTTCTCCACAAAAAGAACTGAAAACCTGGACGTCTCTGCTTCAAGATGATTCTCAGACCTTCTTTTTTGTGCCTTTTTTTTAAATGAAAAAAGTAAAAATATGTACATAATATTTCACTGTAAGCTGTGATACTCTTCAGTGTATGTTTATAGTTCCTATATGAGACAGTGATTGCAGGACGGTACACAGCGACTGAGTCGTAGAGTAACCACTGAGATCCGGGTGTGCATGTGAGGAGCGTTATCAGAGCGAGTGTATGTTACTTGATACGGATGTAGATGTACAGTTCATGTGTTTTAACGCATCATTATTTTTGGATAATTTTTTTTTGTCCTCTGTTTAAGGAGTGTATTCGAAAACTGTACATGCATCAAGATAATGAAGACAAATTATTTTAACAGTCTCGTGCATCTGTTATTAAACATAGCCGTCTAAGTGCTTTAAAAATATGACTGTGTCTGAGTATTTCTTTGCTTTTCCGTCTCACAAATGTTCTTAATAAGATAAGGGACATCTCAATGACAGCGTTACTCAAAGGTTTGCATTTGAAGGAGCTTTCAGGATCCCAAAAGGCACAATAGACTAGAACCAGCCACCACATGCAGCCGCTAACCTAATTACGTCTCTGCACATCACTCCGGCTGCTGTCAGTGCCGTGCTGTTATTAGCTCTCCTCACTGAGAGGCTCTCTGTGGGCGCCAGGTGCCATGTTACTGCCCCTCTTTCTGTGTCCTTTACCAGTGAGGAGCCATGTTTGGGATGAAGCCCCAGACCCACAAAAGCCACATGAATTTAGAGAGAGGTTTCTGTTAGAACAACAGGTTCGAGACAGAACAACTACGAAACATTAAGGATTTTTTTTCTGTTTTTTTATTTCTCTACAGGAATTTATGGGAAATAGATGTTTAGGGATTCAGGGCCTGCTGTGAATTGATGTTGCGCTGGTTTTGGTCAGGACTCCAGCAGCAGCTTTTTATGCTTGATATTTTATCTTCTTTCATTAAAGATAATATGTGAGACATAACGTACTTGATTCTTTGGTGAAATGCATTTTGTGTCTAAAAATGCATAAATAAGAAGTTGTTTAGACATAAAACATGATTTATTCAAACAAATTAAACTATAATTATGGTTTTCGTGTCAAAGTGCCAATAAAAGCCAACGGTTCATAAATATTAGCCTTTTTGAAAGAAAGACTTGATACAATTAGAATCACCCAAACCTTACCCACTTTGAGCAGTTTTTCCGCTTTTTTTAAGACAATGTTGTGCCCCTGGGCACTATACCTCAAAGCCCCCCCCCCCCCCCCCCCCCCCCATACCCGTGCTGTCCTCCGGTCAAAAACATCAGACATAATTAAGGGGATTTCTGTAATGTAATTTACTATTTACTAACTTACACAACTACATGTAGGCATATGAGCAGTGAGCAATATTCAAATATCTCATTTTAAAATGTTGAAACCAAAAAAATCTTGATTTATTTATCATTTATTATTATTGTGACATCAGTGTTCACAAAACGAATAATGCATGGTCTTTCAACAATTTCAAGTAAATAATATAACAATTTATGAAAAATATATTTTTAAAGCATGTGTCATGTGGTGCCCCCCATGGTTGGTGCCCCTGGGCACTGGCCCTTATGGATAATCCGGCCCTGTCTATCCATGTTGAATTAAAACCTTTTATGTAAGTTATGGCCTTACGAATTGAGCCCTGGAAAAGTGATTCCCTCATCAGGAACCATCTTCTAAATATTAAAGATTAAACATGCATTTTTTCCCCCCATTTTAAAATCTTGTTTTTCTGTTTAAAAATGCTTTCTCTGAGTGGTTGACTTAATTAATTGTCCTTTTCACGAATCGTTATATTTATTAGACGCAGAAAAAAAATCCAATTTGATAATATCTGAAGCAGACCTTTAATAATATAGCAAGTCACACAGATAAGTCATATTCATAACGATTGCCGCCGTGCTGTCGTGACGGAAGCGACTAAAGTTTTCACAGAGGAGCAAAGTCTTGTTGCCAGGTGCCTCGGCACACTTTCAGCTCCGAGAAACGTCAGAAGTATTGCAACGAGAAAATCTCACGATTAACTGCGAGACTTTGAATCTCCAAAATTTTGTCCGGACCAAAGAGCGTCATCCGATGAGGGGGGATCGCCGCCCGGAGATGCTCGGGTCAAGGTAAAGAACCATACCCCTGATCTGTGCGGACTTTTCGGCTGCTGCGGGGTAAATAAGGCGATCGGGAGTTTTCTTTTATTCCCCCCCCCCCCCCCCCCCCCCCCCTCCACCCCACCCGGCGTGCAGCCTCGTCTGTTCTGGACCGAAAAAACAACACTCTGACAGCCTCAGACGCGCAGATTCACGCTCGTGTTTTGGCCGGCAGGATGTTGTTGTGCAGGCGGCACAAAGTGCAAATAAGCGCCGTGACGGGAGACGAGAGGACGCTCCGTGTTCGCGGCTCCCCCCGTCCATGCGCGGAGTTTGGGGTTTGCGGGCTGAGCCGCTGCGTTCTGGATGGCTCCAGGATGCCATGATAGGGGCGTAATCTCCTGCGCACTTTCTAAAAAATAATACCACGCTCAGTGATGCGCTGGAGGTGAGGCTGCTGATGCAGAGGCAGGCAGCAGGCTGAGGATGCGGGCGTAGACGCACTCTCCCTCTCTCCCCCCCTCTCTCTCTCTGCACGCCTGTCAGGGTTTCTTGTTTTTAATCGAAGGCGCGCTAATAAAGTGCCGTCAGGGTGACACATGCGTGAGGAGACGGAACAGGTTGCCAAACGTGTGTTATGGCAGAGGGAACATGACTGGAAACCCCAAATTCCCTAAGCTGTGCAGAGAGTGAATAGCACGTCTGAGAACTACAGCGCTTTATTCGTCCCTAAAGCAGATTTTTTTTTTTCCATTCGTTCTTGTCTGAGTATGGAACATGCAGGCCAAACTGGATGCGTGGCACGAAATGTTTTCTTGTGTCGCGGATGTCGTTTAGGAAGCACAAACTCTCCTTAAGCAGCGCGAAGTCGTTCCGTCACGCTTGGATGCGATTTTTTTCTGTGTTTAAAAGGAAACCGGATGCGGACGTAATTTCTGAGGAACCTCAACTGTTGGAACAGTTTGGATTCAAAAGAATATTGTATTTTTTATCTCATGGATGTTCGCAAAAACCCAGTGGAGCGGTGCTATTTCTTGTCATTTTTATAAACCATAAACAAAAGGATTAGTATGTAAATTTCTATCAGTGTTTTTTGGAGACTGTAAAGTGAGCATAGAGCACTAGTTTATACACGGCTCACTGACAGCTGGCAGCAACAGGTGGGGCCAGGGGGAGCTTGAGAAAACTGAACTACCTCCAGCATCTCTATTGCGGCGTATCAATTTAAAAACTTATCCAAACGCCGCGGCCGGCTGAGACAAGGGGTAATGGCTACTGACGACGCGTCACGCTGAACCATTACACACGTTGATGTCGTTTTATTTTTCCATCTCACGATCATAACACAAAACTTTTACTTACATTTATGAGCCGTGCATGGATACATCAAACCGTGCGTTGATGACGGTTAACAGAAAGTTTCTCCCCAAGCTCACCCAGCCGCCGTAATCCAGGTCGCTGTTGAACTCAGGTGAGCAAACAAACTAATACAGATGACACCACACCCACGGTGCCACCCACAGATACCAGTGACGTCACATGCGGGTGCCCATACACCCATAGAGAGGATATTATTGTCAGAAGAGCACAAGATATACAGCAAAACAAAGTATGGCTCCTACATTTCCGGCCCCAAATTATTTCATGATAATAATTCACCACCACCATCACCTTGTAGGAGACACCAATGCACATTCAAAGTGAACACACAAGTTCATCAAAGTCCAATTTATAGTCTTAGATCCAAGCAGTCTAATAAAGTCAGACCAGTCCATTCAAAAGCTCAAAGTTCATGCCCAAATAATCCACAGGTCTTCACTGCTCTTCTGCTTCCTGCAGAAGACAGACTTTGGTTATTGGCCTGTCCAAACAACTTGTTTTAGTTTTAATCCGTACACTCCGAACTAGTCCATTTTTGTCTGGAACAGTGTCCACAATTCTTCCTGTAGTCCAAGTATTGCGCGGTGCCATATCATCCACTAGCACCACTAGATCTCCAGGAACGAAGTTTCTCCGTGCAGTATTCCATTTCTGGCGCTCCTGAAGCTCAGGAAGATACTCCTTCACCCAGCGCTTCCAGAACAGATCCGCCATATACTGCACTTGTTTCCACCGACGACGAGCGTACAGATCCTCCTTCTCAAACACTCCAGGTGGCAACAACGGCTGTGTCTTGAGAAGAAGTAGATGGTTAGGTGTTAATGCTTCCAGATCTTGAAGATCTGTTGATGCTTTTGTTATTGGACGGCTGTTAACAATAGATTCAGCCTCACAAAACACAGTCACCAAGCCTTCTTCGTCCAAGGTCTGAGTCTTTAAAATAGAGTTGAGCACCTTACGAACTGAACGGATCAACCTTTCCCAAGCACCTCCATGGTGTGATGCTGCTGGAGGGTTGAAAACCCATTTCACATTTTTTTGTAGCAGCACGTCATTTATGAGTTTGTGGTTCAGCTTTTCAATGGCCTTCCTTAATTCTCGTTCAGCGCCCACAAAGTTAGTACCGTTATCTGAACGGATTTCCAGGACTTGACCACGACATGCAATAAATCTTCTGAGACCATTAATAAATGAGTCTGTGTCCAAAGATGATAACACTTCAAGGTGTATGGCTCGTATCGCCAGGCAGGTAAAAATGAGCCCATACCTCTTGACCACAGCTCTTCCACGCTTGACCTCAAATGGTCCAAAGCAGTCCAAACCAACTCTACTAAAAGGAGGCTCATCAGGAGTAATTCTGTTATGAGGAAGATCGGCCATTTTTTGATGTCCAGGAGCAGCAGACAAACGACGGCAGATGACACACTTGGCCAGAATTCTTCTTATGGCAACACAGGCGCCAGGAATCCAATACTTCTGACGCAGATGAGACAGCATGTAGTTTCGTCCACCATGTCCTGTTACTTCATGTACATGATGGAGAATCAAATTAGAGATGTACAGATCTTTTGCCAGTATAACTGGATGCTTAGCTTCAACTGGCATAGAAGCTCTACTAAGCCGCCCCCCGACCCTAATAAGACCACCATCCAGGAACGGACTTAGCTTGAAAAGGTGACTCGTCCTTCTCACACCCTGCCCTTTCTCCAAGTTGGCCAGTTCCTCTGGAAACCTTGTTCTTTGGCAAAAACGAATTATAGCTGATTCGGCCACAACCATGTCTTCCATGGACAGAAAACATTTTGGCAATTGAGCTTTAACATTTTTCATCTGAGCCTGTACTTCTTTCTCCAGCTGCTCGGCATTCAGGTCAGATTGAAGAAAAGTTTCTCTCAGCAGCTTTCGATGTTGTACCAGAGACACCAGCACGGTCTTAAACTTGAGAAACCAACTCACAGCCCTTTTGAGACGAAGCCAGGAGGAAAAGTAACCAATGAGCTTCTCCATTGGACTGACCTGCTCAACTTGAACAGTATTTACAAACTCAGTCCGAACCTCTGGGTCTCCAACAAGAGAACTTTCCAAGATCTCAGGGTTTTCGGGCCACCTGATTTCAGGCTCGCATAGAAAATCAGGACCGCAGAGCCACACACCAGTCTTCAGAAAGGACTGAACTTTAACACCTCTGGAGGCAAGATCCGCAGGGTTGTTAGATGTATTCACGTATCTCCACTGAGAGATGTCAGACAGCTTTAGTATTTCAGACACTCTGTTTGCAACAAATATCTTGAATCTTGATGTTTCATTTTTTATGTATTTCAAAACAGATGTGCTGTCTGTCCAAAAAACTGACTCCTGAAGGTCCATTTGCAATTCCTGTCTCCACAACTTGTCCATCCTACTAGCCACGACTGCAGCAGTAAGCTCCATACGGGGAATGGTGATAGGTTTTAAAGGAGCGACACGTGCCTTCCCCATCACAAATGAACTGTGAAGATGTCCTTTGTTGTCTTGGAGTAGTAGGTAAGTCACAGTTCCAAATCCCTCCTCACTTGCATCTGCAAAGTGGTGGAGCCGAGCAGAAACAAGGTCACCAAAGTCAACAGGTTTTAAGCACCTACTGACTTTGAAATTCTCAAGGTGATGAAGGTCCTCCAGCCAGGACATCCATTCTCTGGTAACAGAGCAAAGCAAAGGGTCATCCCATCCCAGACGCTTCCGACAAAGGCCTTGGAGGAATATCTTGGCAGACAAAACAACGGGTGCCAGAAAACCAAGTGGGTCATAGACCGAGCTGATCACAGACAATATTCCTCTTCTTGTGATTGGTCGGTTTTTGAGGATGATTTTAAACTTGAATGAGTCAGACTGTACACACCACTGCACACCAAGGGCACGCTCAACAGGCAAGGCATCACTGTCCAGATCCAGATCTTTCACTTCTTTGGCTCGCTCCTCCTGAGGGATAGTAGCAAGGACTGTGCGTCGGTTACTGATCCATTTTGTGAGTTTAAACCCACCTTTAGCACACAACATGATGAGCTCTCCACACAAAGACACAGCTTCCTCTTCAGAGCAAACAGACACTAAACAGTCATCAACATAAAAATGGTGTAAGACTGTGTTAATAGCCAAAGGACTGAAATGCTCACGATTGTCCTCAGCACACTTCCTCAGAGCGAAACAGGCACAACTAGGGGAGGAAGTAGCGCCAAATAGATGTGCCACCATTCTGAACTCCACCAGCTCCTGACTACAATCTCCTCCTGGCCACCACAAGAACCTCAACAAATCACAGTCCTCAGCTGGCACTCTGACCTGATGAAACATGGCCTCAACATCTGCCATGAGCACCACAGGTTCTTTACGGAATCTTGTGAGGACTCCTACAAGCAAACTTGTGAGGTCTGGTCCTTGCAGAAGTTGTGAGTTCAGTGATGTCCCCTGAAATGTGGCACCACAGTCAAAAACTACCCGCAGCTTCTTCTTTTTTGGGTGATATACCCCATGGTGCGGTATATACCACACCCTCCCATCACAACGGGCCAGCTGCTCAGTTGGAACTCTCTCTGCATAGCCATTAGCCAGCATTTCAGACATGAATGTGGTGTAGTTTGTACAAAAAGACGGATCTTTATTCAAACGTCTTTTGAGACTCAATGCACGCTGTATTGCAACTGTCCTATTGTTTGGCATTTTAAAATGTCTTTGCTTTACTGGCAGACCAATACTGTAATGACCATCAATGAGCTTGGCCGACTCTAAAACAGACTTCATGAAGCGCTGATCCTCCCTTGATAGCCCAGATTGTTCTTCATGCAGGGTCTCAGGGAAATCAACCTTCAGCTGCTTCTCCCAAAGCTCATCAAGCCTGGCCACAGAGATCCGATTCACTCTAATGTCAGGAAGCACATACTGGTCACTGATCTGGTAGTCTCCTCTGAGCGGGCCATTCACTGTCCAACCCAAGATGGTCCTGATTGCATAAGGACCTCCATTCACTGAACGAACCACCTCCCATGGCTCTAGAACTTGAGGTACATTGGTCCCAATCAGAAGGTCCACATCCGCATTGATCTCTGGGATTTTTATATCACTAAGGTGTGGCCATCTTATGAGATCTTTTGAGTGTGGTATGTTCCCTTGATGTACAGGCATGCTTCTCTGTGTAAACATCTCCGGCAAACTACAAAAGTTGTCTGAATTCAGCCCAGCAACTTCTAAACCAGACAACATGTAGCTGTCCACAACCTTTTCTTGACCCATAGTCCTGAGGAGTATTCCCAGCTTCCGTCCTGTCAGATTCAGCCGGTTCATAAGTCGTTCTGTACAAAATGAGGCAGTACTCCCCGGATCCAAGAATGCATATGTGACCACAGTCTCGTTTCCCCTTTTGGACTTCACCTGTACAGGTAGGATAGAGAGCGTACAGTCCGGTCTACCGGCCCCAGTCAAGCCACTAGACTGCACAGACATCAGAGCACCTTCTCTAGCCACTTCCAAGTCATTATTAGCCTGTATTGCGCTCATTTGTTTTGCTTTGGAGTGGACATGCAGCAATGTGGGGTGCTTAAGGTTGCATACTCTACACAATAAACGTTTTCTGCAATATTTACTCATGTGCCCAATGCACAGACATCCAAAGCACATCTTGTTTTCCTTCAAAAAAGACATCTTCTCATCTTGAGTCCTTTTATCCAAGAGAAGGCAAACATCCAAATCATGTCCAGCTCCACAAAACGGACACACCTTATGTGAGCTACCTTTTTTGTTTCCAGGCTCCACTTTCTTCTTGGCAGGTGCTACATTAGTGGCAAAACTGCTGCCTCTGGCTCTTGAGCTAGTCTGAGACTTGACAATTTTTGCATCTCTTTTTCCTGTAACAGGTGCATCTTGTATGTTTCCAAATAAAGGGTCACTTGCAATCTTGACTTGCTTTTCCAAAAACTCGACAATGTCAGGAAATGTGGCTCTACGATGGAATTTCTCCTGAATATCACAGGCCACACTTCGCCACCGATCCCGCAGCTTATAAGGCAACTTCTTCATTATGGTTTGCATATTTGTAGGCACATTCAAGTCACTTGCAGTAGTTCCCATAGCGTTATAACATTCACGCAGCAATAGACTGTAAGCCTGTAAAGCTTTGATGTCTTCAGCTTTAACCATTGGCCATAAAAGCACCTTGTCCATATAAGCAGAAGCTATTTTGAATGGGTCACCAAAATGCTCAAGAAGTAGTGACTTTGCCTTAATGTATCCATTTGAAGGTGGCAGATGTTGACAGCTGCGAACTAAATCTCTGGGCTGACCTCTAGTATATTGTTCGAGGTAATACAGACAGTCCTTATGACTTTGTGTTCTTCCTTCAATGTTGTGCTCGAATCCCTGTATAAAGGTCTGGTACTGCAGTGGGTCTCCATCAAATATCTGCAGGTCTTGCTTAGGTAAAAGGAAAAGTGACTGTTGTTCAACCAATAACGATGTTATTTGATTTTGCTTCTCTAAAACAGTGAGGAAATGCTGATCAGGGTTATTCTGTCTTACAGGTAAAGTTGGGTCAAACTGGGGGTGAGTTTCTGATGGATGTAAAGCACCTCCAGGTATTACATGCGGATCAGCTCCGGTCACAGCAGCAGGCAGGCCAGCAGCAACAGGCAGGGTGGAGAGAGTTGGCTCACCAACCCCAGTCAGAACAGCCGGCATACGATCAGCAGTGGACCTATTGGGCACTGCAGTCACAACAGTGGTCAGAGTAGGGAGACCAGTCATATTAGCAGGCAGCATAGGCAAAGTGGGCATCTCCATTTTGTGTGTCTTTGGCCTCACAGCATCATAACCTAAAGGCAAAACACCATCTACAGCCTCCAAAGCCGATGACTGTGTGGTGAACTTAGATACAAATGCTGCAGCATCAACATTTAGCTGTGTTCTTTTACTTTCTTTTAAATAGGCATTCATGCCATCTGATTTGGCAGACATGTGAGACACATGAGATCCCTCTAAAGCCTTTAACACACTCACTTTAGCCATAGAAGCTGCCAGATCCATGTCTAAATCCAGCTCCTCCTTCTTTCTTCTTAACAGCTCCTGCTGTTCCTCCATTTTTCTCCTCAGCTGTTCCTGCTGTTCCTCCATTTTTCTCCTCAGCTGTTCCTGCTGTTCCTCCAGAGCATGCTTCTCCTTCAGCAGTTTCTGACGAGCCATAAGAGCAGCTGCTTCAGCCTCAGCTCTCAGCCTGGCTGATGATGCAGAGGACAACGTTTTACTCACCACCGTGCTGCGTTTCTTCGATTTTTCGGACACGTTAGAAACACTGTCACATGGCCTGATGTCATCTTCAACTGCATTATCAATGTTATCTTTGGAAACAGCAGGCCCCAAACATGCTACGACAGCGCCCTCTTGCACATCAAATAGCCATTTATTAGTTTTTTCCACAAAAGCGGTTTTATGTTCTTCAATACTGTAAAACCAAGCATTTTGTTTTTCTTGTTCTTCAGGAGGGAGCATGGCAATCAGAACAGCATGCATATGTATTGCCTCTTCAAACATACTTGAAATTTTTTCAAGATATGACTTTACTTTTTCTACGCTGTCAGCACTTTTCATTAGGTCTTTAATTTCTTTTATTACACCTTTGATATCTCTTACTTTTCTTTGCCGTTCTTCTTGAAGCTTCTCCACTTTAAGTTCAAAAGCCTTGGGTGTAAGTTTTATTTGTCTTTTCTCTCTCGTTTCATTTCCAACATTTGATCTGGTATCCATAGACTCCATTTTTTTATTCGCCAAAACAATCCAAAAATCACAAACCACAAAGATTTCTGCTTATAACACTCACACAGCGGCTTAATTTATGGCTTAGGTTCTACGTAAACAAGGTGCAACGCGTTGTCAATCATTCCCTCTAACTATCCAGCGGGGCTTAACTAAACTCAACCCTAGTCTTCTGTGTATACTAGCGGTGGGTATTTATGTGCCTATTTACCGATAGTCTTGAACCAGACTGACCGTCTTAGAACCAGAACTACGGCGGCACTCCCAAGCGCAATGCTTAACCCGCTTGACACACGAAACAAACCACTACAAAAAGTGCCAAACAAACAAAACCAGTACATCACCTTATGTGAATGTACCGCTGAACCTAGCAGGGAATATAATCACGCAGAACACAACAGATCCAATCCAAAATGATGCAGTCTATCTTTTCACTGTAGGAAAGTGTGATAACAGAACGAGCAGCAGCAACAGGTTTGTGAATGAATGGGCGTCTAACCCAGCGTGCGCTCACGTCTATCATTTACAACTTTATGAAAGCAACCAAAAAACGCCCAGCGTTGTAATGACAATACGCTTAAATCTGCGCTTCAACAAAGTTTCTGTTAACAAAATATTGCGGCGTATCAATTTAAAAACTTATCCAAACGCCGCGGCCGGCTGAGACAAGGGGTAATGGCTACTGACGACGCGTCACGCTGAACCATTACACACGTTGATGTCGTTTTATTTTTCCATCTCACGATCATAACACAAAACTTTTACTTACATTTATGAGCCGTGCATGGATACATCAAACCGTGCGTTGATGACGGTTAACAGAAAGTTTCTCCCCAAGCTCACCCAGCCGCCGTAATCCAGGTCGCTGTTGAACTCAGGTGAGCAAACAAACTAATACAGATGACACCACACCCACGGTGCCACCCACAGATACCAGTGACGTCACATGCGGGTGCCCATACACCCATAGAGAGGATATTATTGTCAGAAGAGCACAAGATATACAGCAAAACAAAGTATGGCTCCTACAATCTCATTAAAATGAATCTAAACCTTATGGAAAGCTCATTAGACCAACCTTTTAACCGCAACAATGGCTTTTTGAATCGGTACTTGGTAAAGTCAAAAATCACCCAGGGCTCTTGTCCTGCAGCCGTTGACAAGATACGTCAAACTACTTTATGTTCTTGTGGATAAATCAGTTCTCTTGTAATGTCCACTGCATGTTTGGGGGCCTAATCAGTCAACTGGGACTTGATTTACCATGGACTATTTCAAAAACCTTTTCTGAACTGTTTAATCAGCAACATAACGTCATTCATGTAAGAGAAACCGTTAATAGACGCTGATGCAAGACGTGTGTGAGAATGAGACTCGTCCAAGTCAGAAAAGCATTGGTGTTTTGAAGTTTTGGGGGCGTTATCGCCGTAATGTTGTTGTAGCTATTTGGAAGGGATCTAGATGGAAACGGGCTACTTTAGATGTTCTGTTCACCACAGTGTTAAAAAATACAAAAATAACAAACCACATCGGCTTCAGGCATTCCCTACTAATACCCATTTCCCGTTTTCTTTTTAAGCCAGACCAGCTAGTTCTGATTTTGACCAATTTTTTTATTAGTGTTTTTTTTTTTGTCCAAGAACTGTGAAGGATTTCTCTAATGCCCCAAAAAGAGTTTTTAGTAAACTAAAAAAAGGTGTCTCAAAGTAGCTACATATTGTTTATTGATGAGTTTACCGTAATAAATACTGTCAGGAATTCTGTCGTACTGCATTTAATAGGAAAATAAATCAGATTTCACATTATTCTGACCTGCTGATCAGATCTGTGAAAGGAAAAAAATGTCCGATTCTGATTTCTGGCTGATTCACCGGGGAATCTCTCTTAGATCTAACATCTGGTTGTTGCCAGCTTTAAAAATTTTCTTCTTTCGTTGCTTATTTTGTAGCCAAATGCCTCCTTAAACAGGTTCTTGCCTGTAGCAAAATATGCACATTCAGCTATAACAAAAGTGTCAGTCAAAAGAGTTCGTCCAAATTCTTAAAAAAGCAAACCACATTCAAATACTTTATATGATTTAACTCAACATAATGCTGTTTTATAACCTAAAGTTATTCTTCCAGTCTGGCAACGATTAAAGGCGATACTATTTCTAAACGCACTTCTCGTCCGATCCATTTGTTTTCTAACCTAACCCAATTCCAGGGACTTTTTTTTCAACTTTTTGTAGGAAATCCATGTTTCATCACTTCCTGTAAATTTCTTTATCCAACACAAAGCAAGTTGGTCAAAATAAAAAAAATAAGTATTAAAACTGCCCTGAAGGTAATCCTAGGCTCTGTGTGAGCTCATCACCTCGGTGTTAATAGATGTCACCAAGAAGTAGCTTGCGAGGGACAGATCACTGCTCAGGTTTCTATTATTGTGGCCTCTCTTGGGAGGGTGTGTGCATATCTTGGTGCCTGCTCTGCGGATCACGAAGCGGGCGGCAGGTTTCGGTGTGAAAGATAAATGCTGTGAAGGTGCAGGGGAGGAGCGGGCACGGGTTAAACATGCCACGGGGTGGAGCAGGGTGAGCGGCAGCCGATTAATTGTGCTTAAAATTGGGTCTTTTGGCGCACAATGGGGAATGGGATTTCTCCGAGCTCCCCGCTGAAGCATCCGAGGATGAGAGAGTTGTCGGATTTGTAGGTCAGGCCGTGGAGGGCTGTTGGCAGGCAGACCCAAGTCTTAGAGCTCATGTGGGCTAAATTTGATGTTGGCCGTTAAGTTTTAATTGTTCTCACCCCCCATTGCCTGCTTCCCTTTTTTCAACCGTCACATCAGCGTGAGCCGTTTTCTTCGCAGAGTTTTATAAATATCCCTGTTCTGAGTCTGCATTTCACTCTGAGTCAACACGAAGCCTTTTTCCCCCCACCCGTCTTACGGCGTGTTCTGTTTATTTAATCTGCAAGGCGGTGTTACGTCTTAATTGATTTCCCAATGTTAGAGGGAGCTGGAGGAGAGTAGCCCCATCTGGAGCTTATCCAAGCCTGACCCGGTTTCAGAGTTCTGCACTGGAGTGAAGTTCCTCTGGGAAACGTCCCCCTGCCCACCCCCCGACGAAAAGGGGGACAAGGCCCCGGCTCATCCACTCCAACCCGGCACGGCTGTGGGCTAACGTCAGGGCTCAGGTCTAAAACAACCTGCTAGCGTGAGACCGATTCACCCTCCTTTCTCATTGTAGGTCACTTGGTCTTTCTCCTTCCTCCATTTTGGAAATGGCTTCCAGGGATATTATGTCCTACAAAAAAAATAATTATGTTATCTCCCTAATTCCCAATTATTATGCACAGGCTTATTTAAAAAGAAAAAAAAGAAAAAGAAGAAGATGAGGTTTTTCCCTTGTCTTTTTTTTGGCGTCGGCATCAGCAGAGAGCAGAGGGATGAATCTGAACGTGACACTCGTCTGCTCCTCTTGCAGAGCGGAGTCCTACACTTGGATGAACCGTGGGAGGAGAGAGCGCCGCGAGGTTGTCATGTAGCTGTCTCCTCTGGGGGCCACATCTCGGTTTGTGCTGCTTCCTGCCTCAGGTAGAAGCCTCCGTGTTTCTGCTGCCGTGGCTTCAGGGGCTGCTCTCTCTCTCTCTCCCTCCCTCCCTCTCTCTCTCTCTCTCTCTCTCTCCTCTCTGCTCCCTCCAGCTGAGCAGGCAAAACATCCTCTGCTCCAGGCACGAAAATGGAGAAGGTAAGAGACGTCTCTCCGGCATTGTTTCCTTTAAATATCGAACTTTTAGCTCTTTTTCTGACGCAGCAGAACATTGTTTCAGTTTGTGCAGCAGTTTCTCTATTCGCACTGAAGGGAGGGGGGGTGGGGTGGGGGGGGTTCTGTGTTAAGTTGATGCATTGAGAGGATTTGCTTTGCTCTTTTCTCACCTCAGAAGTCTTGTCAGATGTTAGGAAAGCCCCTTGTTATCAGTTTGGTGAAGATAAGATGTGGTCCAAGTTGAGGTTTTCAGCCCCTGTGCTGCAGTTTTTGAATGTTTGCGCGGGGAAATTTAATATCTGAAATAAAAATTGATAGAAACCCGAGAGACTAGAATAAGGTTTGACTACTCTGACAGCGAGAGGCTTGAAATCCATTCCTCGCTTTAGTGTCTAAGACGTAGAAATGTCATCTTAAAGGGCCGCAGGTTGAAAACTAAATCAGTGGCATGCCAATGTTCTTGCACGGGTTTATTTTTTTTTCTTAACCCACGCTCAAGAACGTCGACTCGGTAAAGGTTAATTCAGCTCAAAGCAAGGCAGCAACGCAGATGTATTTTCTGACACCAGCAGCCGTATATTCTTATCACCCAGACTTGCGCTTGTGTATGTGTTTATTTTAATCTCATTAGGGTTTTTTTCTTCTCTCTTCTCTTTCTTTCAGATCTGCTCAGAGTGCACAGAGCCGACACTTGCACAAAGTCTGTGTACGCTGTGCAACAAGTGGCTGTGCTACCAGTGCACCGACGTGCACCAGCACCAGAGAGTCTCCTCCCAGTATGCAGATTCGTTCCAGCAGCAGCAGCAGCAGCAGCAGCAGCAGCAGAGGCCCAGTGCCGCCCAGTGTCCTGACCTGCACCAGAGAAGCTCCGGCTCACTGCCTCCTACTGGACAAGGTGGATACTTGCCCGCTGTGCCACTCTGCGTGTTGTTGTTGTTGTTGTGCTCCGTTTGGTGTACTAACGGTTACAGCAGGAACCTTTTTCACTGAATAATGTATGACGACGCCGACGGTTGCAGATCGTTCCTGGAGAGCCGTGCGCTTTGTTGTACCTATCTTTAACGCGCGGCCCAGATTCTGGAGGACCGGGATGATTTCATCCTGCTAATTTTAGTGTCTCGCTATTTAAAGCCCCTCGAGTGTGCCCCCGGCGTGCCGCTTTGGTGCCAGCTTCATTTGCAGGTCGATATCTAATCATAACGCGCTCGTCCTCGGCTGCTTAATCGCGACGAGGGGAGCGCTGCTGTTCAGTTTGTGTATTCGTGAGGAAACCGTGTGAATGTGTTGACAGACAGGATGTGGTCAGTCAGATCAGGCTGATGCACCCGAGGTGATGCTCAGCTCTTTGCCACAGAGATCTGTGATAATCTGCAGGCTCAGAGGAGGAGGAGGAGGGGGGGGGGGGGGGGGTGATGTTGGATGGATGAGGTGAGCTGGCCAGCAGGGAGCAGTAGGACTTTGTTTTTTTTTTTTTTGCCTTTGAGTTATTGTTAGACAGGTTCTATGGACCAAATGTTTCTTCACTGGCCCATTTCCACGTGTTTTAGATGTATTTTGGCACATTTCGTGTTTGCTGGAACT
Source organism: Fundulus heteroclitus (assembly GCF_011125445.2). Lineage (NCBI taxonomy): Eukaryota > Metazoa > Chordata > Actinopteri > Cyprinodontiformes > Fundulidae > Fundulus > Fundulus heteroclitus. The sequence goes on along the minus strand of NW_023396792.1, from coordinate 2,612,616 downwards.
TCAAAGGCCCTGCACTGACACACTGTTTATTTACCTCCTTTGTCGCTCAACACAAGTCCCAGTCAAACCTCAACTTCCTTTAGCTTCAACCTATTTACCACACGTGTATTATCCATTCTGTATCATAGTGCAGATACGGGCCAGCCTTAACATAATAAGCAGTTTTAGCTCGACGATATTACCTTCATGTCCAACATGAGGGTCCAGCTGTGGGCCTGTGTATCAGTTTTTTATATTGTTCATCTCAAAATTTAAATAAATCTTGGGTTTTATGAACATAGTTTGTCATAAACAGACAGATGTTTTGTTTAAAATGATCAAAGTACAACACATGATGGAATCCAGCTGTCCGTCTGGCCCAAAGCAAATAGGCTCAGTCTATGACTGCAGGCCCGTCACCAGAGGTATCTGATCTTTTTATTTAACCTTATTGGTTTGTCTGATATATCCCTCAAGTGCTTTATTATCATTCTCCTTTTTGATTTTGAAATGGTGTTTTTGTTAATTGAAGAAATCATGAAATCTGTTAAAAATGAAAAAATAACTAATTATTAACCACGTTTTTTGTTTCAGTCTAACCAGTCACGCTCAGCCCTGATTAGTGTCTAACTTGTGGGGGGAAAAAATCATCTAAATAGAACATGTTTGATAGAAAACAGATCTCAAAACACATTTTACTGCGGGTGAATAAACTCAAGAACAGATGAGAAACCGTCACTGACATCTATCGACCCTGAAGGAGTCCAAAAGCAATTTCTAAAGGTTCTGGAAAGCCAGCAAAAGTGAGACCCGTTATCCTCAAGCAAGAAAACCTGGAACAGTGGTGAACGTTCCCAGGACTGCCCTGGACGACTTACCCGATGGCGATATGGATCAAAAATAATATCTCAATATTTTTTGACCGAATGCTGATATACAATATTTATCTCAATATGTTTTTTTGTTTCATAAAGTCATTATAAAAAGGCATTGCTGAATCACAGCTTCATCCCAAATGTCTCATAGGCTCACTTTTGACAAACAGCCAGAGCTAAATACGGGAAAAATAACCAACTGGAATACATAAAAGCATAATTACAACGCAACATAAGACCATCTCAAAAATAAACAATATAGTCTCATCTAATAACTCTTTTTTTTAAATTTTTGGATATTTTTTAAAATCTCAACATATTGCAGCAACTTTGAAGTCTGCTCTCTGGTAAAAAAAAAAAAACAATCCTGACCATCAGCACCTGACTAAAGATCATGACCGCTTGGGTTACGCAGCTGGAAAAAAGATTCAAAGCACACCAACAAGTCCACCTCAGAAAGCTTAAAAAAGAAGTGTTTTAGAGAGGAAGTGTCCTAATCCTAAACAAGCTGTGCATGCTCAGAAACCTCCAATCTGACTAAATTAAAACTATTCTGCAAAGACGTGGATTCCCTCACAGTCATGTTAAAGATTCATTACCAATTATTTCAAACTCTTGATGGCAGAGTTGTTGCAGCAGAGGCTGGAAGAACCCGCTATTATGCTAGGCGGGGGGTGGGGGAGTGGGTTATGTTTTCAAATAGGGCCAGACTGTTTTATGTTCCTTTTTTACCTAACTAATAAAGGCACAGATTGAAATCAGTGTATTGCATTTACACTGGTTTTCAGGAAGGATTTGTTGTGGCCTGCGACCTCATTTCAAAAATGGTACCTCAGAGGCGGTTGATGCAGATGGACGTGTTTTTTAAAGAAACACAAAGGTCAAAATGAAAGATTACTTTAAATGTAAGTCTGCCAATGGAGTGAATAATTTCAGGCTCCTCGCTAAAGAACGGATTAGCTGCCAGCAAAAAAAACCCACAAAAACAACAACAACAACAGGAAGTTAGGGTTTCCAATCTGGGAGATTTCTGCAGGTGCCTTTTAGCAATATAGTATGTAAGTTTGTCTTAGAAATGTCAAAGCAGGAATTCAGGATGGCATGAGAGGATTTGAGGATAGAAAGAGGTAATAAAATAAATAAAAAATTGTTGTATATATGTGATTGTTATTAACTGACTACATGCAACCTGGACCTGAAGGGGAAAACAGCATGAAGAGAGAAATCTAAAGTGAATTAGTGTGTAGTTGTGCATAAACCACAATGGGTAAAGATACCGTGCAAATCTATCTGCACCACAGCTTGATGGCAGAGATGAATAATATTAGCTTGTATTATGGTTTGGTGCAAGAATAATCCTTTGGTTGCATCTGAGAGTTTAGCAGCTAATAATGCACCAGGGGTTTGAAAGGATTTCCCCTTCAGATCATCTACATCAGCAAAAAGGACAGAGTGACTGAAAGCAAGAAAAGGTATTTAAGTTGTGTTGTTTTGTTTTTTTCATGTTTAATCTGTAAACCGTCCCTGGTTTCAGTCTCATCTGGTTGCAAAACTGAAACAGACCTATAGCTGGCACCAGGATCCTGTTGCTCCTGGTGCCAGATATTCCTTTGACAGCTACATTTAGTTTTATTTCTGTATTTGCACATTGCGTTTTCCTCTTTGGTAGGCAAGGTTTTTAAAATGGGATGCTTTTATTTTCTCTTGTTATGTCTCAGTCGCAGATTGCAACCCACATTGTTCTGATTTTGTCAGTCTTAGCAAACAGGGCATCTAAAAGAGACCAGCTATACCGTCTTGATTCCTAAAATGGTTTCAAATCTGTATACTGTAAATGGAAAAATATGATTCAGGGGATGTCTCGGAGAAAGCACAATAATTCAGCTCTTGTTAAACGTCAGTCAGGACTGTCATAAGTATGGCGGCGTGGATTTGACATGTTTATTAAAAGGGTGACATTTCTGTCTTTATTCTGAGGGGTTTTCTGCCGTCAGGACTCCTGGGAGCGGAAATGCCTCACACGACTTAATTCACGAGGCGACTTTAATTCACTTCGGTTTCAGTTCACTTTATTCGCACAGTGGCAATTCGCAACACGTCGCCTCAAAGGACTTGTCGAAAAAAATAAATTCAGCCGAATCATACAGATTCCCAGTCAATAAATTTCAATTGATCCTAGTTATCAAACAATGCTGTCAAGTTCAGTTTATCCTTTCCCCATTCTGTCTTACGAGCACCCACTGTTGCAAGCATTACTGTCAGTATTTTTCCAGTTTTGCTGGCTTTACGCTACAAATTAACGCCACATATTACAAATATGCCTCCTACTCGGCTTCTAAACAAAAAGAGGACATTTTTGGGATCTTTAAACCTGTTCAGATGGAACTTTGAATTCACATTTGCGCTTTAACGTCATTTCCAAGGCAGCGGCGCTTTGGTACGACGGCTGTTTGTCTCGTGCTAATGAACTTTTAAGCCGCTTTCGCGAAGACGCAGCATGCTGCGTTCCCTCGTCTCTGGCTGTGTTGTGCTTGTTGACTGTTTCTGATGCTCCGCCGTCCCTCTCCCCTCCCTCTGTGTGTATTTCAGGCCCCGGGTCGTATCCTTGCTCCCTCCTCATGTGCCACGCTCACCGACAGGAGCCCTTGGAACTTTTTTGTGAGTCATGTGACCTTTTGTGCTGCAGCAGCTGTCACCTGTCCTCCCACAAAAACCACAGGTCAGTCCTCCGCCACGTAGCACAAGGGCACAGCAGAGAGGGGGGGGGGTGCTAACCGTGGGTTAAACGCTTCCTCCAAGCTGAAGCGGTCCTTAACTGCCCTGTCATTTTTATCTCATGCATCTGCATACACTACCCTTGGCCGGTCGGACGTTCATTAGCTATTCATACCTGTTTGTTTTCGGTGACGTTGGGGTGCATTTGCTATCCCTCCAAGGTCACCTGCATAATGTGCCATCCTCGGGGAAAACACGTTAAATTCTGCCTTTTTTTTTCTTTCTTTCTTTCCCCTTCGGAGGAATACATTTTTGAGCGCTTGTCTGTGTCCCGTGTGCATGTGTTCAGGGTGGTGCAGATTGGCAAGGCCCTGCAGGATCAGCAGTGGCTGTTTGAAAACCTGATGATGCAAGTGGAAGAGAGGCGGTCTTCGGTGGAAAACAGTGCAAAGCAAATAGAAGACAGGTTAGTTCCAACACAAACAGAGTCTTAATTAGAAGGCAATCAAAGGGCCTGTAAAATGGTGGTAAAATCAATTCATTATTGACCGAACTGTGGCTTTTTTTTTTTTTTGTGTGCATTTTAGACGTAATGAAAACCTTATTTCCCCCCCTCTGTCTGTGCAGGCTGCATGGAGTAAAGATTGCACACAGGAAGGCAGAGAACCAGATTAAAATGGCAAAGATGATTATGATGAACGAGCTTAACAAACGAGCCAACCTATTAATAGAGCAACTGGAGGTAATTACTTTCTCTTTCTTTCCGTCTTATCGTTCAAATAGCCACGAGTGTTCATGCGGAGAATCCATAACAGCCCTGATTTAATCAGCCTCAAAACAGAGGCAGCAGGAGCCCATCATAATCGGGCCGTGTTCCCAAAAAAACGGTATCTCGAGCGGCTAGATTTACTAGGAAAAGCATCTGTTGATTAGAGGCTACACTGAGCCGCGTCTTTCGCTAAGAACTCGTAACTTTGTGCATGTCGTCTTTTTGTTTTTGTTTTGTTTTTTTCCGCAGAAGATTTCAGAGGAGTTTCAGCAGCGTCTGGAGGACCAGCTGCAGGGGGCAATAGAGATCTGTGGCCAGCTGGACCACATTCAGAAGTTCATCACCAGGGCCACGACCCATCACTGCAGAGGCCCGGTGCTCTTCAGCAGGGCTCTGGTGAGACAGTCAGCAGACGTCCAGTGTCCTACTGTAACACACACACACACACACACACACATGAGGGAGACAACAATAGTTGTCTAAGCAAAGAAAAAAAAGGAGTCATCTTTATATGGAGTAAAACAGC